>NC_090450.1:873701256-874029256 GCF_031143425.1 Pleurodeles waltl
ACTAGAGTGATGGTCCTTGCTTGGATTGGGGGTTATCTGACTGCCAATCAAAGACCCCATTTCTAACAAGGACACATACGATACAGCAGCACTTCCAATGACACTCAGGTAAGACTGTACTTCTGTTCATACCTCCATTACAATTAAGTGCCGTGTGGCTGCTGTGTTGTGCCAAGCACACATGTGCATTATGTGACCTGACATTGTTCCATCTGTGGTAAGTCGTGCCAGTGTTATGGTGATAGTGATCAAGCTTATTCAGCCCATGCAATGTGTCAGTAGTTTGGCATTTTCAAATACATGCCCATTGCAAACTGTGTCCTCATTCCATACAGTACTTAGCATATGTTGCTGGGAATGTCATGTGACTTACAATGTGCTTACACAACCGCTCTGTGACTTCAATTTACCTGACAGTGTGGCCCAGACGAGCTGGTCCAGAGGAGGGTTTGGCATACTGACAACATGGCATAGCTAATACTGTGGTATCTTGTGTGAGGGCCTGAAATGAGTTGTATTTCATCACTTATATTGTTTGAAGTCAATTGATGTGCAAAGTTCTGAGTTGAAGTGACCAGCTTAATGTAGGCTGTTATGTTACAGGGGTTCATGTTGCTCTACTTCCTTTACTTCTCAATTGAATGTCACTAATGTTTTCCCTTTTTACAGATCTTGGTGTGGTCACTACTGTGAACTCATGTGATGCGCACAGACTGCTTTCACACAGTTTGGTGGATGGTGACTTGTAGCATGCTCTCACACTGGCTACGTGTACCCGAAACTGACTGTCCATTCGATGGCTTCACACTTAACATAACATTTGCACAGGATAGTAAAGGTCAAGACATTGCATATTCTTGGAATTAAATCACAAAACCTTCAATTGTGTTTATATGTGTTTATTGAATTGACAAAAAGATAGGGATAGTGCAACAGAGTCGGGTGATGGTGGACAACATCTTTAGTGTAGTGGCCCAGTTGGTTTGTAGCACAGGTCCAGTATCCATGGGGCCATGGGAAAAGGAACAATAGCAGTCCAAAGTAAACAAGGTGTCTCAGTGGCACACAAGGGAAACATTTAGGAGGGGCTCACTTCCTGGCAGTTGTTTTGGTCTTGGCTATAATCTTTGATGTCTGTCTGGGTCGCAGGGAAGGTTTGTGGGGTGGTTCTTCTGCTGCAGAGGGAGAGATGCAGGTGGCCTGTGAGTCCAGTGGCAGGTCCTCCTGTCCACTAGCTGCAGCAGATGTGGAGGGCTGTTCAGTACACTGGCTAGTGGAAGGGGCCCGCTGGTGTGTTTTGTACTCATGCATGATTTTAGCCTTGTCATGCAGCACCCCTGCAATGGAGGCCATGTTCGCGTTTAAGGCCTGCAACTGCTGCATGATTTCCTAGTGGTGTTCCCCCTGCAGCCTCTGGTTCTCCTGCGAGATAGTAAATAGCTGGCCCATCCTGTCCTGGGATTTCTGGTACACTTTGAGGACTTGTGAGAGTGCCTCCTGGGCAGTAGGTTCCCTGGTTTGGCCCACCCCTTGGCGCACAGCTATCCTCCCACTGACCCTGGCCCCCTGTGTCTCCTGAACTGTGTGCCCACTCCCACTGACAGCAGGATCTTCATCGTCCTGCCTTGTGGTGTCGACTCAGGTCCCTGTACAGGTGGGCACACTGTTGATTGTCGTGTCCTGGGGACAGAGGTTTGGAGACTTTGGGTGTCTGCTGTGGTATTGGAGTCCGTTGTGGGGTGCTCTGTGGTGGACTGTGTGTTGGCTGTGGTGTCCGACTGATTAGTGGTCCCAGATGGGCCAGGGAGATCATCCAGATCCAGACATCCTGAGTTGCTATCATCACTGGAGCCTTCTTCTGGTGGAGGACTGGGTTGACGTGTCACATGCTGGCTGCTGACATTGGCTTTGTTACAGTCATTGCCAGTTACATCTTCAGCATTTCTGGCTTTCCCTATGGAAGGTTGTTGTCCTTCCATCTTTGGTTTGTGTATGGTGATGGATTGTGGGATAGGTAGTGCTATGTGCTGCCCATGCATTTCTGTTGTGTGTGCATGCTGAGCTTGGAGGGGTGTGCTTGCAGTGGGTAGGGCATGCAGGGGTCCACAGTTGAGGGTGGTTATGGGGTGGTTCTGTGTTTGGGATGAAGTGGGGTGAAGGTACTCAGGGAGACGGGGTGACATGCCATGCAGGTATCGGTGGTGATGGGGTAGTAATGGTGACTTACCATTGCCCAGCCCTCCAGTGATTCCAGTGAGGCCCTTTGGATGCAGGATTGCCAAGACTTTCTCCTCACATGTTGTCAACTGTCGCGGAGGAGGAGGGGGTCCACCGCCAGTCTTCATGACGCAGTGTGGTGCCTGGATGCCATTGCACGCACCTTTCCCCATAGGTTGTTCCACCTCTTTCTTATGTCGTCCCTTGTGCATTGATAGGTTCCCACGGAGTTCACATTGTCCACGATCCTCCGCCATAGCTCCATCTTCCTAGCAATGGATATCTACTGGACCTGTGCACCGAACAGCTGTGGCTCTACCCTTCCGATTTCATTTACCATCACCTGCAACTCCTCATCAGTGAAACGGGGGTTCTTTTGTGGGGACATGCCTATTGTGTAGTGGGTGTTGTGTGTGTGCTGTGCAGAGGGTGTTAGGTGTTGAGGTATGGTGTGTGGTGTGTGATGCGTGAGGGGTGTATAGGTGGGTGTGGTTTGTCTGTGCAGTTCTGTAAATGTTTGGGCTGACAATGTGTAGCTAGATTTTGGGGTTTGCAAAGAATTGTGGGTTGTGTGAGGGGTGTTTTATGGCGCTGTTGGTGGAGGTGTACGGTGTATGTATATGTGTCAGGTGTGGGTTTTTCAATCTGGCCAATGTTGGCTTCTGTTGGTGTGGAGTGGCCAAATCGACCGCAGCGGTCCGCAGCGGTCCGCACCGCCAATGGGTAACTGCCATTGCATCACTCATGTTTCACAGCATCTCAAGTTATCTTTCTCTAAATCACTCTGCTATAAATGTAAGTCTGCAATAATTGTATATGGAGTGTTTATCTTATAGTGACAGGTTAATATGCTTATATCCCTTATAAATGGTTATCCAATTGAAACGTATTATTTTACTTTGTTGTAGCAGTACAAGAGATACCTCTAGGACCTGACACCACAACTGCCACTTATGTTCATTCAGGGGCGGCTCCTTCACTATGGCAGAAGAATAAAACAATAGTTCACTATTGTTTTATTTTTCTGCTGCTGGCTCAGCTATAAGCATGTGAAGGGAGGGGTGGGCTGGGTCATGGGATGGGGAGAGGGAGGAGGAGGAGAGAGTGCACCTAACATGTGTGTTTGGCTGGCCGTCTCAGACTGGCCAAACACACATGCACACTTAGGTTTCTTCAGCCCGGCTGCGTTGAACAACCAGGCTAGAGAAACTAAACAGACCCCAGTGTTGTGTCTGAGCAGCAGTCCAAGCCACTCAGATCAATCCTGAAGCTGCTATCATGCTAGCTTTAGCATAAAAGCAGCTCCAGGATTCCTGGGGAGCCTGTGCTGGTGTCCCTGTGAATGCTGGGACACCACATCGAGGGAAGAGGAGCACAAGGCAGCAGGAGACGGTGGCAACCATGAAGGCAAGTTTATTTTCATTTATTTTTTCAAACCCCCCTCCGTTTCTGCCCCCCTGTCCCCCTCCCCTTGGGATTTGCGGCAGCTGCCGCTATGTTCATGTGAATATCAGGACTAATTATGCTTCACCACATGCAGTAAAATCTTCTTTAGCCTCCAGTGATGCATGGACTGTGTCCTTGTGGGTGTGTTGTTTCAGGGCATACGTGAGCACATCATTCAGAGCACTCATTCATTCAACATGATGTAGTACTGGATGGCAACTCTCTGCTACATCAGAATACAAGGAGTTCAATGCATACAATATCAAGCCATGTCAGTGCACAAACATAGGTCAAATTAGACCCTTATTTAAGCACACAAAACAGAAACTTCACACTGGTCTTCCCACTACTCAGAGCTCACAGTAGGTGGTAGCACCTGAAAACATTGCTAATGATACCCAATCCAACTGATCCACGGGTGAAGAGAGAAAATACAAAAGGAAAAATGCCTGCACTAGGTCAATCATTTTGAGTTCTATGAGGGCCCTTACAGAGTAATGTGCCCACTTTGTGGCACTCACTGGAGCCAAGACAACCAACTAAAGGTGCGAGACATGCACTAGGTCTGCCTCATGCTCCACAACAATGCTAGACAACCATGCACAGCTTCTGTCAGAGCCACAACTATTGTATGTGTTTAGTTCATAGTCTTAATTCAAACTATTTTTACATCACATTTCATTATTAAATCAGGCCACATGTAAGATAGGTATGTATATATATATTTTTTACATTTAATGTATTGTTAACACATGTATTTTGTTCTACTTTTAAAACAGTTTCATATATATATATATTTTTTAATTTGGTCAATGTGCCGCAAAGTAAAAAGGGGGGTCCCAAAACTAGGGGTGGGTGGCAAGCTCGAAGTTTGGCAAAAAAACCTCTGCCTACTGTTGGTGGAACTGAGCTTGCTGGCACGATCATCTCTAATTACCTTACCTCCAATCACTTAGGAGGTCATCACGAGTCTGGCAGTCTCAGGACCGCCATGTTGGCGGTGGCGGTCATACCGCCAACAGGCTGGGATACAAGATCGCCAATACAATGCTCACACACAATGTCAGCCAAGACAAAATCTGCTCTAAGTAAAGATAGGCAGGATAAAGATGTAATGCTGAAACCAACAAAAGGTTGCTCCAAGTATATAATATTTGTGTAAATATACTAATAATGTCCAATACCAGAGGCCAGTCCAAGAAGTTATTACGCAACATGCACACAAAGCACATGTGTGTGTCCCCAACCTGACTCCTGATTGCCATGTAACCACCACAGGAAGGAGCATCAAGGGGGCAGGCAGGCACCTAAGGGGGAGGTTGGGTGGGGTCTCTGGCTTTCGATTGGGAGGGGGACCTTTGAGTTTGGCTTGAGAGGGTGGCTCAGGTCAAGGCTTAGGAGAAGGTTGGGTACTCTTGGGAGGGGTTGAATTCTTGGCGTGTGTGGGGTATGTTTACTTGCAGGGGGGATAGGAGAGGTATTGGAGGTGGAAGGGCCAGACTTTGGGAGGGACACAGAACGTTATGGGGCATCATGAGTGGGAGAGGAGTAGGGAAAAGGGCAAACTCCAAGAGAAAAGCTTTCTTTGACACACAGGGACAGTCATGGTAAAAGGGTTTGGGTGTGGTGGGAGAGGAAGTGGTTGTCTGAGGTTTTGTTGTGGATGTCTTGGATGCATGTTTGTGTGAGGTATGCATGTGGGTGTCTGTTGGGTGGGTGACTGTGGGCGTTTATGTGTCTTGGGAGGAGGGGTTGGATGTGCTGGGAGATGCTGTGATGGATGGATGACTGTTTGTTGGGGTGTTGACTGCAGGCATGGTGGATGTGCTGAATGTAGGTGTGTCTGTGGTTGTGGTGTTTGCAGATGTGGTGACTTGGGTGGAGGTCTGAGGATCTGCTGCTGTGATGTCTGTGGGTAAGATAGGTGTAGTGGCTGGATCTGTGATTGTTGGTGTGGTGTCTGCAGGTGTGTCAGGTATTGTGTCTGTGATGCTGGGGGGGTGATGAGGGTGACAGGGCAGGCTGTGACTGTTGATGTGTCTCTAGCTGTATGTTGCTTGTGTGCATGCCAGTGGTGTATCTTGTGGTTCTTGTGTTTTTTCTGAGCTACCTTTGGATGTTGAGGTGGATGCATGCTTGACTCTTTGGCTGGATCAAGGAAGAGGGTTTGGGATTGGGAAGAGGAAGGTGGAAAAGGACAGAAGGCAAAGGGTGCTGGCTGCTCTCAGTGTGGAGGCCAGAGCTTGAAAGGATCTCTGTAAACCTGCCAGTGCACCTTGAATGCCGTTCAGGACGGCATTACTCTGTTGGACTTGAGTTGCAAGTCCCTGGTTGGCAATAACGATGGTCGACTGACCCACGGAGGTCGACCTCAAGAGGTCAATAACTTCCTCTCGGATGACAGCAGGGCTGACAGGGGCTGGGGAAGAGGTGCCTGCAGCAAAGGAGACACCCACCCTCTTAGGTGAGCGGGCACAGCCAACTGGGTGGGAAGCCACTGGGAGAGTGGTTGTAAAAAGGACGAGGCAGAAATCAAGGTGCTGGGGTGGTCCCAGATGGGTCCACCACCACCAGGGAGTGTCAACTGGAGTAGGATTCCTAGGATGATGATGTAGATCTTGTCTCCCCCGTGGCACTCCCCTCGCCCTCTGGGCCACTGGATCCCTCGCTGTTGTTGGTCTCAGCACTCAGGGTCGCGTGGCCGGCAGCTTCCCCACTTGCCTGTGCCCCATCTCCTTCGCCTGCCGATGCTGACGCACACAAACAGAGACAGAGGGAAGGAGAGAGAGGGTCAACAGATATACATCTCCTGCTAGGGAAGTCTTAGTTAAAACCCTTCAGAGCCTATATCATGTCAAAATATGATGCTTCCAACTACCCCATTTGTCATCTGTCTCACTGACATCATAAGCCAAGTATCTGAGCACTTCTTCACCATCCTTTCAAATCATCTGTAACTCTAAGGCATCATGCACATCATGGCCCGGCTAAAGCAAAGAGTTCATCCCCATGCAGCTCCTCACTGCCCATCATGTTATCAGTCTAAGGAAATGCAGGCGAAAGATAATACCATATCATGCCTACTCCGACTCCACACCTGCCCAGTCCATCAACAAAAGTCATGTTCCATGAAAGGAAAGTCATCTCACTTCACATAGAGACAGCACCTAGCCTTCCGATCACATGCCTAGCTGATCCTTCTGAACATAACTGACACAATGACAACATTTTCTGATAAATACACAACATGTGGCAGTCCAATTCAGTGGCCATCACAATTTGACATTCCATGTCTGGAAAACAGCTATGTAAATACTTGTGAAATATCTTACAGGATTTTCTGTAGTAACTGTTCAGAGACATTGTCAAATACACAATAACTCCATGTACAGCAATTGGGGGGTACCGAGCACACATGATACATCTACAGACAATCACAGAGAGCATAGTTAAAGCAATACAACTATGGACAGCATGCAATTTGCTAGGAGGACTCATAACATTCCAGCTAACATGCTGATTCAGAGCCACTACATGACAACATAAGTAAACCTACATCACTTACAGCTGTCCTGACAAGTGATTCCGATTAGCTAAGTCCTGACAATACACAACTAAAAACCAATGTACACATGAATTACACATGCACCTACACGACTGCTGTTTTATTGTTAACATATCCCACAATAGGTGTATATGAAATGGAACTTCAGCTAGACCATTAAACCATTAAATCAAGCTAATATGAGCTGATCCAAAACCAAACCTGTCCTAACAGCCCAGATCAGCTAAGGTAAGTGTAGGAAAAAATACCCAACTATACATGATCATCCACAAAGTATCCATTGAGACATGATGTAGGCAGCTAATACCATATGTAGCACTGATATAGGTATGGCATTGCCATATCTAGCATGGACAATGCACATGGGCAAAGGGTCAAACAGCCTAGACAATTGCCTTCTCTGCAAAAAAGGCATTGGGATTCAAGTTATTTGTCCATATGTCAATGTAATGCCAAAAAATGTTAAGGGCTAATAGACAACATGAATCCCCCATTGTGGGATGTCCATCCTTTACAAACTTCACCTACCCCATTTTATGATTATGACATGACAATGGGAACATCTCCTCAAACCTCATTGGGGCAGTGCTATATTGGCCATACCAATTATCCTGAATTGGATGCCAGCCACAAATGAAGTCTACAACTGTTCCAGGACACAGGATAACTAGGCCGTGTAACTAATATGTCAGGCCTATGTTGGTCATGGAGCAGAACCATTTAAATAGGAGTGGTCTGACACCTTACAGCTACATAACACAGCATTTGGACGATTGGACCTGGGGACCCTAGTTGGGAAGGATGACACTGCAGCTTACAGACATTTGTAGCTTGGTAGAGTCACACATGTGGCTCAGTTACATGTGCATCTCCACATGCAGTCATACATTTTGCTGGACACAGGTTAAGAACTCGTTTCCATGCTCAATCCAAAGGCCTGGTCTCTGTTTTCATATTGGTAACTGAAGTACCATGTATTCCCAGTAGTCAACATACCTGTAACACCAGAACATTGTCACAGCTGCAATACTGAGACTGCATACACCAAACTATCAGAGGAAAGTACATGGGTTCTGACAGTACTTCCCCTTTGTGGCTGCTGTACTGCCCCCAAACGCCTACCCACCTCAGGGTATGCCACTGCCAAAATGTGGGCCATTTGGGGGTCAGTGTCCAACAGGCACCTCTCCCTGTTTGGGAGGACATCCCCAGTTGGGCCTCAGCGGTCTTCCGAGCCCAGTATTTCAGGTCCACCCACCGCTTCCTACAGTGGGTGCTCCTCCGGCTGTGGTCCCCCAGGGTCCGCACTTGCTTGGCAATGGCACAGCCAATCCCCTTCTTCTGATGAGCGTCAACCTGCATGGATGACACAGAGAAAAGGAGAAACTCATGTCCACATGCACTATACAAATAGGAATGGACAGTACACATCAGTCACAGCAAGTTGGCACACATTCCTATCCTCTCAGCTCACACGCCTTCACAATATATCATCTGCATGCATCAAAACCTTCACAAGTTTACATTAACGGTACACCGTCAAACACCGCACCTATCACACATTGGTATGACATTGGACTCACCTGCTCCTCTGGTGCACCATATAGCTGTTCATACAGGGATAGGACCTCCTCCATTAGCTGCTCCATCTCTTCAAGGTGAAGTCAGGGGCCCTATCACCTGCAGGATGTGGCATGATAGCTCACAGAGGCAGTACACAGCAGCTCAAGTCGTGGAGGTCTAGCTGGCAGCAGTGTCAAGAGTGAAGTGAACAATACTGCAGAAGATGGTGGTCATGGCCACCATGTACAGGACCGCCACCATCGGCGGACATCGCCTTTTGCCCAAGTCCGTCAAAGGCAGCAATGTCTTCCAATGGCAAGTCATACCGCAGTTGTGACCGCCTACAGCCATGACGACTTCCGCCAGCAAATTTAGGTCACTTCCAGTACAGTAGGTCAGGCACATGCCATTCTGAGCACATTTAGTGTATGGAAGGGTTTCCTAATCAGTGTAATTTACTTAACCCCCTATTGTGCTGTACATCTGTACGTACTGCCCTCATGTTTGGGTGACATATTGTGCATCTGTGCTGTAAACACTGTCTTGTTTGAGGACAAGTGGTGATAGATATGTACAGTTACTCAGAGTCTCTTTGTCAGGAAAATGTTGATGAAGTCCAACAATACGTGTGAATCATGTATAACAGATTAGTCTCACACACATTGACAGTGACAGTGTTTTCATAAGTTCTATCCCATTGTTATAGTTGGCAATGTGCACCAAGGAGGGCGTTATCGGATGCATAGCTATGTGCAGTACTGTAAATGTCAGATGTAGTAGCCGTCCTCTGCAGCTGTGAAGTATGAGGATTATAATTAGCTGTACATGATGTGTGCATTCAGCATTTCTCTACTATGTTTACATTTTTTCACATAGTTATCCTGCCATGAGGAGAGTAAGACAACCATCAGTGTACCGTCCACTAGTAGATCTGCACACCATGGAGGAAAGACATGTCATTCAGACATATCATCTGAATCATCATACCATCATGAATCTTTGTAATCAGTTGGAGCCAGATTTGAGGCTTGTCATTCGCAATCCCTATTGCATACCTCCCATTGTTCAAGTTTTGTCAGTGCTCCAGTTCCTGGCCACAGGGTCCTTTTAAAATACAGCGGCTCTAACAGTAGGGATGTCTCAGCCCGTGTTCAGTCTGGTTTTGAAGGATTTACTGTGTGCATTGTTGAAACACCTGGACAGCTACAACAGGTTTCCCCATCAAGTGGATTTGGCCTATGTGAAGGCAGACGTTTATGAGATTGGACACATTCCACATGTGGTAGGAGCCATTGATGCACCCATGTAGCCTTGGTACCTCCCAGTGCAAAGGAACAGCTGTATAGCAACAAGAAAAACGACCACTCAATCAACGTTCAGGTCGTGTGTCTGGCAGACTAGTACATCTCACAAGTTACAGCCCAGTATCCAGGTTCTGTGCATGATTCCTTCATAATGCGAAACAGCAAAGCCCCACTGCTAATGGCAAGATCCTACACATAGAATGCCTGGCTGGTTGGTAAGTTACAATTGAACTGTGTGTTTGTGATTTATGTCTCCTGCCATCACAATATAGCATGTCACACATACATGTTTGTGGTGTTTTCACATTGTGTTCACAGGTGACCCTGGCTATCCAAACTATCCTGAGCTATTGACACCAGTGAGATAGCCAACCTCGCCAGGGGAAGTCCGCTACAATGAGGCCCATGGGAGGACAAGACATGTAGTTGAGCGGACGTTTGGGCTCCTGAAGTCAAGATTTAGGTGCCTGGACTTAGGTGGAAGAGCCCTCATCTACTCGCCTCACAAGGTATATCAAATAAAAGTTGCCTGCTGCATGCTCCACAATCTATCTCTGAGACGTCAGATACCATTGATAGCAAATGGGGAGGCAGCTGAACCTGTGGGTGCAAATGCTGATATGCCAAGTGATGAAGAACCAGAGGAAGATGAAGCAGGAGACTATAGGGCAGATCTCATCAATCAGTACTTCAAATGACAGACAGGTATGTGAAGTAGACTTATTGTTGTGATGTAATTGTACACCAGATGTGAATGGCTGGCATCACACCTCCCTTCTTCCATCATCTGTGGGGGTGTAGTGAGCTCAAATGCCTATGAGTGAGTTGTGAATGCAGACTGAAAGTTTGCATTGTGTACAGGACAAATTGTTCTGCAGTCTCATGTATTGTTACAACAGATGCCAACTTATACTTCTGGAAATGACTTCTCAGATGTGAGGTATGTTTTATGCAATGTCCTATCCGTTTTCCTTTTCACTCACAGATTTGCATAGATCCTTGTTGGCTCTGCAACCTTGGCTTGAGAAATACTGTGTCAGATGCAGATGGGAATTGCTGACAGACATGAGAAGTGTATATGACAGATTCCTGATAATATCAATGTTGTTTAAATGGGGTGTATCCTTGTTTAAGAATCATAACACTGGGGTGGAAAAGGCTTTAACCATTTCTTTCACCTGTGTGGTAGAGGAAGATGTCAAATGGTGTATTATGTATCTGGAGAAGTGTCTAGCACATGTGAAAGGTTGGATCATAGCCTCTTGCTTCATAATGGGTGGAGTAGTTTGTGATTGACAGTGGACCTAGCTGTCATTTTGTTCTTACTTTGCAGTCCAAGGTGTATGTCACTGTAGACTGACATAGGTGAGTGACAATCCTACAGGTATGGGACGAATGTTAGTGAATAGTTTCAGTAATGGACACCTCAGTTATTATCTTTGTATGTTTCATGGGATATGTGATTTAGAAGCTGTGGTATGGGTATGTGAAGAGCCTATACCAGGTGATACAGAGGACCTATCAGTGTGCCTCTGCTTTGTAGGTAGATTACCATGAGCCTGACATTTGTATCCTGTGTATTTGCATAGTATGACACCATTACATTTATCCTGATGGTACTCTCAGTCATGCTCTATGTGTTGATTGCAATACTAACTATAATTTTGTGTAGAGCTGGATTTCAAGCTCTTTGACATATGTCCTGTAACAATGGTTGTCGATACAGGGGGACATGACCACTCCAGAGCTGGCATTCATAACTAATGTACGTGGATTTTAAAGGACACATACACAGGACCTGTGCTTAAGTATGATTTATTGTGCATGTCAAATGGAAATCTGTAACAATGATACTAAAATAAATTAACATAACAGTGATGGGTGAAGTCATGGTGAATGATTTAATCAGGGTAGCTTCTACACCAGTTGGTAACACAAGTCCAGTGTCCTTGTACCATGGGAAATTGGAGTTAGGTTTCAGAACAGTCAACAGGGTGCATCTGTGACACACAAGGGGGAATAATCAGGAGAGGTTCACTTCCTGGCAGTGGGTTTTGTCTTTGCATCTGCTGCTGCCGGATGTCCACTTTTGTGGGGGGGGGGAGGTGTTCTTCAGCTACAGCGGGAGGGGTGTCCGAGGCATGACCTTCCCCTGGCAGGGCCTCCATTCCACTAGCAGCTGCAGATGTTGAAGGGGCAGATGTTTCATTGTTAGAGGAAGGGTCCAGACGTTGTGTAGAGAAAGTAATCAGGGTGGAATTGATGACATTCAGCACCCCTGCAATGGTAGCCATGTGTGGATTTTGTGGATTTTGTGCCTGCAACCGCTGCATGACTTCCTGGTGGTGGTTCCTGTGCAGCCTTTGATTTTCCCCCAACAAAGTAATGACTTTTCCAATCCTGTCTTGAGAATTTTTTTTAGGCTCCCACAGCATCCCTCCCACACACCCTACCCCCACGTGCCTTTACCCCTGGCACACTGTGCCCAGTGGTTGCAGGTCCATCACTGTCAGGGGTGGCAAGGATAGACTCAGGTACTTGTACGTTTGGGCGCACAATAGATGATCCAGTCTTGAGAAACAGGTTTGGGGGCGAATGCTTGCCTGTGATGTCGTTGCAACAGTGTTGGTAGAAGTTGATGTGGGCAGGGTGAGGCTGACAGTCGTTGACTGACCAGGTGTCGCAGATGGGCCAGGTTGTTCATCAGTGTCTAGACATCCAAAGGTGTTGTCCTTACTGGTAACTTCATCCAGAGGGGAGGTTGACAGTCTCTGGTATCCTCTCGATGGTGGCAATGGCAAGGTTACCTGTGGAGGGAGTGAGACACAGATTTCAGGTTAAAATGTGTGTTTTATTGCATTTATGTGAAATGCAGACAGCACCTTAACATGATTCCCTGCAATGACATTGATAGCTTCTGCATAGCATACCTGACTTGTACATACAACTATGTGACTTGATTTCCATACTTTATGTTAAGAGTTGTTAGACTAAGTTGGTACAGATTGCACTGCAGAGGGGATCTGATATTGCTGGAATATTGATATAACCTAGTGAATAGTCAAGCTTGCTAGATGTCACACATTAGAGCTGCACAGTGCACAATTGTGCCCTTGTAAGAACAGAACACAGTATGTAAGAATGCAAGGAACATTAATCTGTATCTAGATGTAGTGCATGTGCATTGCATCAGCCATCTGACTTTCCAACCAAGGTCAGTCTATTTCTGGCTTGGGATATTTGATCTGTGGCCACTATGAATGGTAACTCAACTATAGCTGTGTTTTGCTTTGGTTGCCATTGTGAGTGTGCCATTGCATTGCTGTCATTGTCATGTACTGTTCCACACTAGAACAATATAGATGGTGTATCTAGTAATTTAGTTGTACGTGCATTACATGTGATGTGTTGTGCACATTCCAGGTTTTCACAATGATGGGTTAGTGCACTCAGGGAGTCATAGTGATATGATTAGCCAGTAGTTAACATGCCTTTACCAAGGGCTGTGAGGGCAGTTGGGCTCAGTGGAGAAGTGGTATGCCAGAGAGGGGCATTAGGTGATTTGATGAGAGGTGTAGTGGCTAAAATAGGTGATAAGTGTGGGTTTGGGCAGCGAGGGGGCATGAAATCAATCAATCAATCAATTGCTTTCTGTAAAGCGCAGCTACTCACCTGTGAAGGTCTCAAGGCACTGGGGGGGAGGGGATGGGCCTCATCCAAAGAGCCACATCTTGAGGTTCTTCCTGAAGATGGTGAGTGACGGGCTTTGTCTGAGGTGCAGGGGGAGGTTGTTCCAGCTCTTTGCTGCAGTACAAGACAATTTTGTGACATATATGTAGTTGGTACTTACCAGACTCTAGTCCCCCAGGTATGCCTGTCAGGCCCACAGGATGCAGTATGTCCATGACGTTCTCCTCCAATGATGTGAAAGTAGGGGAGGGGTGGCGGGCCCACCTCCAGTCTTCTGTACGGCTAGCTGGTGACTGGATGCCATGGAATGAACCTACCCCCACAGTTTGTTCCACCTCTTCCTGATGTCCTCCCTTGTTCTTGGATGACTGCCTTCAGAATTGACCCTGTTGAGTATCCTTTGCCACAGCTCAATTTTCCTGGCAATAGATGTTTGTTGGACCAGTGATCCGAACAGGTGTTGCTCTACCCGTACTATTTTATCCACCATGACCCTAAACTTGTCATCAGTGAAACGTGGGTGTTTTTGTGGAGACACAGTAGTGGTTGTGTAGCCGGTGTGTGGAGGTGTAGTCAATCAATCAGGAATTTGTAAAGCGCACTACTCACCCATGAGGGTCTCTAGGCGCCGACGGGGGCGATGAGGAGGAGGTGCTGCTACTGCTCGAACAGCCAGGTCTTGAGAAGTTTCCTGAAGGTTAGGAGGTCTTGGTCTGGTGCAGATGGGTGGGAAGAGTGTTCCACATTGTGGCAGCGAAGTGCGAGAATGATCTACCGCTGGTTGTAGTTCTGCGAACGCGTGGGACGGTTGCGAGGGTGAGGTTGGCGGAGCGGAGATGCTGGGTTGGGGTGTAGAAGGAGAGCAGTCTGTTGAGGTATTCTGGTCCGGTGTTGTGCACTGCTTTGTGAGCGTGGGTGAGGAGTTTGAAGGTGATTCTCTTGTTGACGGGGAGCCAGTGCAGGTCTCTCAGGTGGTCTGTGATGTGGCAGTGGCGGAGGATGTCCAGGATGAGGTGTGCCGAGGCATTCTGGATGTGTTGCAGCCTCTTCTGGAGTTTGCCTGTAGTTCCTGCGTATAGGGCATTGCTGTAGTCCAGTTTGCTGCATACGAGGGCTTAAGTGACTGTTCTTCTGGTTTTGGTGGTTTTTTGTAGATCTTTCGGAGCATGCAGAGGGTGTTGAAGCAGGAGGAGTAGATGGCGTCATGGATTATGAGGAGTCCAAGATGAATCCTTGGCTGCGTGCGTGGTCAGTGGGACTTCGGAGTGGCTCTGAGTGTGGCAGGCCACCAGGAGTAATCCCATGCGGAGGGGGTGGAGCCGAAGATGAGGACTTCCGTCTTGTCGGAATTGAATTTGAGGCAGCTGCTCTTCATCCATTCGGCGATGGCCTTCATTCCTTCGATGAGGTAGGTCTTGGCAGAGTCCTTGGTGAGGGAGAGGATCAGTTGGGTGTCGTCAGTGTTTGAGATGATGTTGAGGTTGTGGGAACCCTGGGTATGCCGCAGATAATTTCAGTCGCCTCCAAGCAGAATTGGGGAAAGCGGACTCTCTCTGTTCTGCCGGTGAGATAGGAGGTGACCCAGTCAAGCGCTTTGTCACGAATTCCTGCATTCCTGATGCGTGAGCGTAGAGTGTGGTGGCAGACGGTGTTGAACGCGGCTGAGAGGTCCAGGAGGATGAGGGCCGCAGTTTCGCCATTGTCCAGTATGGTTCTGATGTCATCGGTGGCGACGATGAGGACGGTTTCAGTACTGTGGTTGCTGCGGAATCCGGATTGGGAAGGGTCCAGGGTGCAGTTCTCCTCGAGGAAGTGAGTTAGTTGTCGGTTGACAGCTTTCTTGATTACTTTTGCCGGGAAGGGGATCAGGGAGATAGGCTGGAAGTTCCTGAGGTCCTTTGGGTCCACCTTGGGTTTTTTGAGGAAGGCGTTGATCTCTGCGTGTTTCCAACTCTCCGGGAAGGTGGCGGACTCGAAGGAGCTGTTGATGATCTCCTGTAATTGGGGTGCGATGACAGAGCTTGCTTTGTTGAGGATGTGGTGAGGGCAGGGGTCAGATGGAGAACCAGAGTGGATGGTGTTTATGATTTCGATGGTATCATTGTCATTGTCAGAGGTCCAGGAGACCAGGAGGTTGGTCGGAGGTGAATCTGTGGTGTTGGTGGTTGCCAGGGGGGTCTGGGTGCTGAAGCTGTCATGGATGTCTGAGTGTCTGTTGTGAGTGTAAGGGTGCCGTGTTGGGTAATTGGTGAGGTGTGGGGCTGCGGTGTGAGTGGGAGATGTATTGGATTGTATGTGCTAGTGATGTGTTTATTGTGATTTTTGTGCTGATGTGTACTGAGTGAAATGTATATGTATGCATATGGTGTCAAGTACAAAATCTTTTCTTTTTGCTTCTTTTTGCTTCTTGGTGTATGTATATGGAGTTCTGGATGCAAAGGATTGTGGGTTGAATAGGGGTGGGTTTTATAGTGCAGTGAGTAGGTGTGTTTGGTGTGTGGATGTGTGTCAGGTGTAGGGTATTCAAACTATCCAATGTGGTGGTTTTTTTTGGCAGCTGCCGCTGGGGAGGTCTTCCCAAAAGACCACCAAACTCACAATGAGACCCTTAGTATCCCACAGGAGTGGCTATGACAGTGTCATCGCTCCTCTTACGATTGGGTAACATTGTTTGTCAGTCATGAAATAACTGGCTGAAGCTAAAGTCCCAGTGTGAGGAGAGAAAAACACATAATATGGCCAATACCTATGGAAATTGGGAGGCGCTGCTCCCGTTCGCTTTCCACACTCGTCCTCCAAAGTGTGCAGCAACATGTTTTTAAATATGTGTTTTGAAATTTAGAAGGCTGTGTTAAAGATGAACTTTGAAGGCATCTGGTTGGCAAAGGCTTAGAGTGATCTTATGCGTGCTTTGAACCCAAATCTGGGCACTAAACGTCTCACGAAAACAAGAGCTGGCATGTTTGATACACACTTCAGAGGGAGGCCTTCCTTAATTATTGAAGAAGGGCCTGTAAAGCAAATACGAACAAATAGCATTGCTGTTTTCATCCGCGGTAACCTTTTTTTGTCCTTTTCTTCAGATGGACTATTTTGTATATATAATCACCCCAAGACTCTGTCTTCATGTGAACTACACGAAATTCCACTGAGTGTTTTGATGACTCATCTAAATTCCGCAAAGTGAAACTCTGTGAGCTCTGCCTAGCCTTAACCAAAACATGCCTCAAATCCAATGCATTTTCCATAGACGTTTGTATTTCACATATTGCAAAAACCCTTCAGCTGAATTGTTATGAAATTTGGCAGTATTACATATTAGGGGGGGGCAGATGATTCTGGTGGGTACTGCAGGTAAGTTAAGGAAGCATATATTATGTTATAACGTTTTTCAACTATCTTGTAGCATACTACTACTAAAATGAAATGAAATGAGATATTTATGAAGCATACTCTCATACCAAATAGAGCATCCTGATGCTTATTCAGATACCCCACTAGTTGTTGAACCTACTGCAAAAAGGAATATTGTTAAAAGTAGCAATGAAGCCAAAAAAGTAGACCACATATGTAAAGTTTCCAATTTACTTCATGAACAACTAAAACACCCATTCATGGTCATATACTATGGAAACCTATAACCAAATACATAACAAATAGAATACATCTTAATGTACATAGGTTTTCTTTGCATGATCTCTTGTTTGTAAGGTAAAAGTAGCCCAACAAGCCAAACAAAAACCATCTTTCTTATGCACCTCTGTGCAACACTGTGAAATAGAGTCCTAGCAGTGAGCAACACAAACTACTATTTGGAGGACATGATTATTGGACACTAGGAAAAAAGTAATAATCTCAATTTTGATAACAATAGCAATTATTTCCTTTCATTCACTGTGGCCTTCATATGTAGAACAATCCGACTGAGAGGAAGCCCAAAGAATAAAATAGAATGCATATGTAAAGCTGTAGTAAAAACAATTTGGTTGCCTGTTCATTCTCAAAAAACAGCCATTATCCAATTATATACTGGCTTGTCATCTCCATGTACCACAGTATATTGCAAAGTTATCATGGCATACTATGGGCCAAAATAATACTGAGGCCTAGATCTAACATTACATTACAATACCCTTGCATCACTTACAGTGTCATATGGGCAATTCAATACTTAACGCCAGATTTACAAAGGATTGTAAAGTCACCATGCATGGCTTACTTTGATTGGTAAATCTGGAGAAACACAAGGCAGGGCAATTCACTTTTTTGCATTACTCTGCACACTATAATTTACATTGGTGCTAAATTTCACAAACATCCATATGCCACACCACTGTAGCCGTTCCACTATACCCTAATTCTCTCTATGCCACTCCACTCTATGCCTCTCCACTGTACAAGACTCCACTCTACACTACTACACTGTACGCAACACCACTGTATGCCACTCCAGTTATGTCACTTCATCGTATGCCACTCCACTAGATGCTACTCCACTATACGCTGTTCCACTCCACTCCATTCTAGTATACGCCACCCCACTCTACGCTATTCCACTGTTATACCACTCCACTCTACAACACTTCACTTATGCTATTCCACTGTATGCCACTCCACTATACACTACTCCACTCTAGACCACTCCAGTGTATGACAATCCACTCTACACCACTTTATTCTGCGCTATTCTATTGGACTCCACTCTAATGTACAGCACTCCATTGCATGCTATGACACTCTACCGCATACCACTGTACACCACCCGAGTCTACACTACTCCATTAAATGCCAATCCACTGTACATTACTCTACAATACACTATTGCACTCTTTGCCACTCCATTGTACAACACGTCTGTCTACACAACTTCACTCTAGCCTACTACACAGTACACAACGTCACTCAGAGCCAGTCCACTGTACCCTGTTATACTTATACTGTATGTAACTCCACTCTACACCTCTTCAGTGTATGCCACTTGACTGTATGCCACTCTGCTATATGCTATTCCACTCAACACCATTCCACTGTATGCCACTCCACTCTATGTTATTTCACTGCATGCCACTCCACTCCACCACTCTCCATTCTATGCCTTTCTATTGGAAACGACTTTACCGTATGTCACTCCACAGTATGTTATTACACTGTACACCATTCCAGTGTACGTCACCTAGTTTACTCCACTTTCCTGTACGCCACTGCATTGTATGCTACTCCACTAGCCAGTAGTCCTTTCTCCACCACTCTACCTTACACTTCCCCACTCTACCCCATTCCACTGTATGCCACTCCACTATATGCTATGCCATTCTACGCTAGTCCATTGGACACCACTCCACTCTACAGCTCTCCACTATATGCTATTTCACACTACCCCATTCCACTGTACACTACTCCAGTCTACACCACTCTACTGTATGCCACTCCACTCTATGCCTCTTCACTATACAAGACTCCATTCTACACTACTACACAGTACGCAACACCACTGTATGTCACTCCAGTTATGTCACTTCATCGTATGCCACTCCACTAGACGCTACGCCACTATATGCTATTCCACTCCACTCCGTTCTAGTATACACCACCCCACTCTACTCTATTCCACTGTTATGGCACTCCACTCTACAACACTTCACATATGCTATTCAACTGTATGCCACTCCACTATACACTACTCCACTCTACACCACTCCAGTGTATGACAATCCACTCTATACCACTTTAGTCTGCGCTATTCTATTGGACTCCACTCTAATGTACAGCACTCTACTGCATGCTATTACACTCTACAGCATGCCACTGTACTTTACTCTACGCTATTCTACTCTACACTATTGTACTCTACACCACTCTATACCAATCCATTGTACTCTAGAATACTCTATTCCACTTCACGCCTCTCCAGTCTAAGCTATTACATTGTATGCAACTTCAATCTTTGCCCCTCTACTGTATGGTATTCCACTCTACCCCACTCCACTGTACACCACTCCAGTCTAAACCACTTACTGTAAACCACTTCACTATACACGACTACACTATACACTATTGCACTTTATGCCACTCCACTGTAGGCTACTACACTATTTGCTATTGCACTCTATGCCACTCCACTGTATGCCACTCCAGTCTATGCTACTCCACTGTAAGTTACTCCACTTTATACCACTCACTATAGACTACTCCACTCTATGCCACTCCAGTGTACTCTCCTCTAGTCTATAAAACTCAACTATGTAAGGCTCTTCTACATTCCATGCCACTTTACCTGACTCTACTCACTCTATCCTCGTACACTCCACTGTCTTAAGTTGCACTCAACTCTATGCCTGTATACTTTATTGTACAACACCCCACTCCACTCTACGGCAGTTTTAAACATTGTATGACACAGCACTCCACTATACTGTATGAGATGCCACTTCAATTCATAACAGTTTTCTTGAGTCTACACTATGCCATGTCAATGTATGCCACCCCTTTCTCCACTAATTCACTTTATGCTGTGCCACTTCAATGTATGCGACCTCACTCTCCACCAATGCACTTTACCTTACTCCATTGCATGTCAATACAGTGTATGCCACTCTCTTTGCCGATCCATTGTATGACACTCTCTGCCACTCTATAAAAGACTACCACACTTCTTGGCACTCTACTCCACTCTATCCTCGTACACTCCATTGTCCAACTCTATACTCCACTCAAGGTACAACACTATATTCCACTATTCAACACTTTTCTGTACAACGCGGCATCCTACTGTGCGAGTACCCAACACCAATTCATAACTGTTTACTATCTCTGCTATTCCAGTACACTTCACTCCATGCCACTATACGACACACCAGTACACTCTTTTGTACTTTACTCCACACTATGTTACCTCACTCTACTTGTATGAGGCTTTACTGCACTCTGCAGTACTATACAACAATATAAAACAATCCACTCTGCACAACTCCACTGTTCCACTGTTTCACACTCTACTGTACTTTATGCAACTCCACTCTACGACACTCTGTTACACTGCATGCCACTCGCTGACATTTTACTACTGTCTATACCCCTTCACTCCATTGTTCAAGACTGTACTGTACTGTATGCCACTGTACAATACTCTACTCCACTCTACTCTACAATACTGTAATCCACTAAATGACACTGTATACAACTCTTTGTATGCCACTCACCTTACTTTACTCCACTCTAACCTGACACAGCACTCCACTCTACCCCACTCCTCCACTGTATGCCACTCCACTCTATGCCACTCAATGCCATTGTACTCCATAACATTGTATGCCAATCCGCTGTATCATACTATACAATACAGTATTGTACCGTACACCATTCTACTCTACAAAAATCAACTAAATTGTAACACTCTACTCTTCTGTAGTCCACATCACTTTCCAATTCTGTACAACACCCCACTACACTCTACTGTACAACATGGTAGGCCAATTTATGATACTTTGCTCCACTGTATGCTATGTCACTCCAACTCCACTCTACTGCACTCCTCTATAGTATTCAACATGCCACTCTCCTTTATGACACTTTACTCAACTCTACACTACCTCACTCCAATGTACTCCACTCCACTATACTCCATTGTACGCCACTGTACTATACTCTGCTCTACACTGCCCCCACTGTCCAACACTCTACTTCACTTTATGCAACTCCACTCTACAACACTGGACTATACTCTATGCCACTCTATGAAACTCTACTCCACTCTTTTCCCATTGCTTTATGCCCCTGTACTACACTGTATGACACTCGACAACACACACCTCAACTTCTCCCTATAATATGCCACTCCACATTATGACATGGCACTCCACTCTAATACACTGTCCTCCATCGTTCTTTGTGACACTTCACTTGACAATACTTCACCCTATGACACTCTATTTCACTCTAAAACACTCAAGTCCACTTTATGACAGCCTACAACACCCTACTCTACTGTTTAACACACCATTCAGCTGCTCCAGTTTGCGATACTTGATGCCACTGTATGAAACAGCGTGCCACTACACTATATAACTCTTTAATACACTGTAGGATGTGCTACTATACTCTACTCCACTCTATTCCAATTTACAATACTCCTGTTCATGAAAAAAGATATTACAACACTCTCCTCCGCTGCACTGTATGACACTCCACATAACAGCTCTCCACTTGCGGCAGTAGACTCTTCGCTTTGAAACACATTTTTATTAAAAATGTTTCAAAATGCATTTAAATTCAATGAAAACACCAAAGGTTAAAGCTTAGTTATCGTTAAGAACAAATAGTTTCCTTATGCAAACCAAGTTTAACCTACACAAACTTTAAAAATGCTAACGTTAGGATTATAACTTTCATTTATAATTTATCCACCACCTTCAAAATATTAAAGTAGGGACCTCATTACCCACGATTTGTAGCTTGCTAACCAGACAACACTAACTCTAAGTCGCCTCTCTACCATGCACTGCTTTCTTACAAATAATGATACTCCACTGTACAACACTACACTAGTCGGCACTGAACTATACAACACTCTACTCCACTGAACACCACTCAAATCCACTACACTAAACAACACTCTGCTCACTCTCTGACACACTACAACACTCTTTTCAATGACATTCCACTCTACCACACTCCATTTCAGTACACTCATGTTGAGAACACTCTACTGCACAACACTCAGCTCTACAGTTCGACATGCCACTACTCTGGACAACCTGCTATTCCAATCTATGATACTCCACTCCACGATACGTCACACCATAACACTCCACTGTGTAATACTTTACTCCATAGTACGCTACATCATTCCACTCTACTCTATTCCACTCTACAATACTCTACTCTATGACACTAGACTTTAAAGCACTCTCCTTTACTGTCCTGTACTACACTCCACTTTATGACACTCCAATCAATGACACTCCACACTGAATTGAAATACATTTTTAATAAAAAATAAATACGATTAACATGCAATGAAAAAAAAGTTAAGAATAATTAGTAGTTAGAAATTCATTACATATTCTTGCTATACAATCAATCAATCAATCAATCAACTTGTAAAGCGCGCTACATACCCGTGAGGGTTTCAGGGCGCTGGGGTGGGGGGGGAGGAGGGTACTGCTACTGCTCGAAGAGCCAGGCCTTGAGGAGTTTTCTGAAGGAAAGAAGGTCCTGGGTCTGTCGTAGATCCGACGGGAGGGTGTTCCAGGTCTTGGCGGCGAGGTACGAGAATGATCTGCCGCCAGAGGATTTGCGCCGGCTGTGGGGGATGGAGGCGAGGGCGAGGTTGGCAGAGCGGAGTTGCCGGGTGGGGGTGTAGAAGCTGAGTCTGTTGTTTAGGTATGTTGGTCCGGTGTTGTGGAGTGCCTTGTGTGCGTGGGTGAGGAGCTTGAAGGTGATCCTCTTGTTGACAGGGAGCCAGTGAAGGTCTCTTAGGTGGGGGGTGATGTGGCAGTGGCGAGGGATGTTGAGGATGAGTAGGGCGGATCGTTGGAGGCGTTGTAGGAGTTTGGCTGAGATACCGGTGTAGAGGGCGTTGCCGTAGTCGAGTCTGCTGCTGACGAGGGCCTGGTTTACTTTTTTTCTTGTTTCTGTTGGGATCCATTTGTAGACTCTGCGGAGCATGCGGAGGGTGTTGTACTAAGAGGAGGAGATGGCGCTGACCTGCTTTGTCATGGAGAGTGAGGAGTCGAGGGTGAAGCCGAGGTATTGTGCGCTGTCGGTGAGTGTCAGTGGGGGACCCAGTGTGGTCGGCCACCATGTGTTGTCCCTGGCGGAGGGGGTGCGCCCAAGGATGAGGACCTCTGTTTTGTCCGAGTTCAGTTTTAGCCGGCTGTCTCTCATCCAGTTGGCGATAGCTTTTAGTCCCTCGTGGAGGTTGGTTTTGGCGGTGTGCGGGTCCTTGGTGAGGGAGAGGATGAGTTGGGTGTCATCGGCATAGGAGATGATGTTGAGGTTGTGCTGACGGGCCACTTTTGAGAGAGGGGCCATGTAGATGTTGAACAGCGTCGGGCTGAGGGATGAGCCCTGGGGTACGCCGCAGATGATGTTGAAGGCTTTGGATTGGTACGGGGAGGCGGACTCTTTGGGTTCTGCCAGCGAGGAAGGATGCGGTCCATTCGAGGGCCTGGTCCTGGATTCCTGCTGCGTGGAGGCGGGATTTTAGGGTGTGGTGACAGACGATGTCGAAGGCGGCTGACAGGTCTAGGAGGATGAGGGCTGATGTTTCTCCATTGTCGAGGTGGCTTCTGATATCGTCTGTGGCGGCGAGGAGGGAGGTTTCCGTGCTGTGGTTGCGTCTGAAGCCGGACTGGGAGGGGTCGAGGATGTTGTTGTCTTCGAGGTACCGGGTGAGCTGAGTGTTGATGATTTTCTCGATGACCTTTGCCGGGAAAGGGAGCAGAGACATGGGCTGGAAGTTTTTCAGGTCCTTGGGGTCCGCCTTTGGTTTCTTGAGAAGGACGTTGATTTTGGCGTGTTTCCAGCTGTCCGGGAATCTTGCAGTTTCGAAGGAGATGTTGATGGCTTTCCGTAGATGTGGTGCGATGGCCGTGTCTGCTTTGTTGAAGATGTGGTGTGGGCAGGGGTCTGATGGTGATCCAGAGTGGATGGAGTTCATGGTCTTGCTGGTTTCGTCGTCGCTGATGTTGGTCCAGGAGGTCAGTCGGCTGGAGCGGGTGGAGTTCGTGGTGGGTGGGGTAGGCGCGTCTGGAGTGTGAGGGTAATTGAAGCTGTCGTGGATGTCCGTGATTTTTCGGTGGAAGACAGTTGCTAGGGCGTTGCACAGTTCTTGGGAGGGGGTGATGTCGTTGACGGTGGCGTTTGGGCTGGAGAGTTCTTTTACAATGCTGAAAAGTTCTTTGTAGTCGTGGGCATTTTTTTCTAGGCGGGTCTTGAAGGAGGATCTTTTTGCTAGCCTGATGAGTTGGTGGTGTTTGCGTGTGGCATCCTTGAGTGCCGTGTGGTTGTCTGGAGTGCGTTCGAGTAGCCATATTTGCTTGAGTTTTCAGCAGTGACGTTTGCAGGCTAGGAGGTCGTCGGTGAACCAGGTGTCTTTTTTGTTTATGTGGTTGTTGGAGGGTTTTCTGAGTGGAGCAAGGCGGTCAGCGCAGTCGTTGATCCATAGATTGAGGTTGTGTGCGGCGATGTCCGGGTTGGTGGGGTCGACGGGCGGTTTCTGGGCTAGGGCGTTGGACAGTTGGAGTTCGGTGACTTTACCCCATCGTCGGCGGGGTGGTTGTTCGGTGAGGTGGTGTTCTGTCTGCTTCTTGAAGGTGAAGAGGATGCAGTGGTAGTCGGTCCAGTAGAGTTCGGTGGTATGGTTGAAGGTGACGTGGTTGCTGGTGGAGAAGATGGGGTCAAGGGTGTGACCAGCTGTGTGGGTGGGTGTGTTGACGAGCTGTGTGAAGCCAAGATTGGCGAGGTTTTTGGTGATGGTGGTGGAGTTGGTGTCATTGTTGTTTTCGAGGTGGAAGTTCAGGTCCCCGAGGAGGATGTAGTCCATGGAGGCGAGAGCGTGGTTGCTGGCCAGGTCGGCAATGGCGTTGCTGAAAGGTGCCCTGGGCCCTGGGGGTCCATAGATGAGTGTTCCTCTGAGTGTGGTGTTGGGATCCGTGCGGACTTGGAAGTGAAGGAGTTTGACGGCGCTGAAGCAGTCGTCCAGGGTGGTTTTGACTTTGAGGGTGGCTTTGTGGATGATGGCTATGCCTCCTCCGGTTTTGTTGGTGCCGTCTCGGCGAGCAACTTTGTATCCGTTCAGAATGGCTATGGCGATGTCGGGTGCTGAGGAGTCGTTCCACCAAGTTTCGGTTAGAAAGGCCACGTCCGGGAAGGTGGAATCGAGCAGGTCCCAGACTTCGATGGCGTGCTTGCCTGCTGAGCGGGTGTTGAGGAGTATGCAATGGAGGTGGTTGGTCTCGATCCTAGGAGGTATGTGGGATCTGTTGCAGGTGAAGCTACAGTTGTGGCAGGAGAAGGATCCGTGCGTGCTCTTTGGAGAGGCCTGGAAGCAGGTGGTGTCTCGGCTGGTGTTGAGTTCGCGGAGGGTGTTGGCATCGTAGCGGATGCTGGCGGGGTGGCTGTTGCTGGAGCCAGGGGTTCTGGCGCTGGGCGCGGTCCAGGCACGGACAGGCGCAAGCGGGCTTGCCTTTGGTGCGCCGCGGCAGCCATAAGAGGAGAGGAGGGTGGGAGTGGCAGCTGGGAGGCGGGAGGGCCTGACAAATGAGAGGGGAGGTAGGAGGGGCCGCAGGGGACGCAGCGGCGGGAAAAGCAAAAATGAAGCGGTGAGAAGGAGGGGGGAGGCGGCAGGGGCAGCAGGGGACGCAGCGGCGGGAAAAGCAAAAATGAAGCGGTGAGAAGGAGCGGGGAGGCAGGAGGGGCCGCAGGGGACGCAGCGGCGGGAAAAGCAAAAACAAAGCGGTGAGAAGGAGGGGGGAGGCGGGAGGGGCTGCAGGGGATGCAACGGCGGGAAAAAAGCAAGAAGCAAAAACAGGAGGTGGCAGCAGGGAAAAACGGGATGGAGCGCGGAAGGCGGATCGGGGAGTGACCTGCCTGCAGTAGCGGGGTCAAAGGTTGCTCCCTGTTACTGCACCGCGGCTGCCATAAGAGGAGGGGAGGGTGGGAGTGGCAGCTGGGAGGCAGGAGGGCCTGACAAATGAGAGGGGAGGAGGGAGGGGCCGCAGGGGACACAGCGGCGGGAAAAGCAAAAACGAAGCTGTGAGAAGGAGGGGGAGGCGGGAGGGGCCGCAGGGGACGCAGCGGCGGGAAAAGCAAAAACGAAGCGGTGAGAAGGAGGGGGGAGGCGGGAGGGGACGCAGGGGACGCAGCGGCAGGAAAAGCAAAAACAAAGCGGTGAGAAGGAGGGGGGAGGCGGGAGGGGCCGCAGGGGATGCAGCGGCAGGAAAAAAGCAAGAAGCAAAAACAGGAGGTGGCAGCAGGGAAAAACGGGATGGAGCGCGGAAGGCGGATCGGAGAGCGACCTGCCTGCATGTATGCTGCCTACAAACCCAATATAAAAAATTATAGTTATAATTATGACATTGATTTATAATTTATGTATCATCCTCAAATTGCTATGTCACACTCCTTAGAACACAGTCTTGTCACCTCACTCGTCACACTACATTAATAATAACTCATGCCTTTTCAATGCACTGTTTGTACCCATGCATACTACGTCAACTATAGAATGTGAAATCATAGCATTCATAGCAACTGTTATAACTTCTCAAATGACATTATTTGTCTCAAACAGTGAATGGTAGAGTTGTGAGTTATAGTTAGTGTTGTCTCATAAGTGAGCTGATAAGAGTGCGCAACAAGGTCTGAGGTTTGATGGTGGTGTATATATTGTAAATGAATGTTATAACTATAACTTTAGCATTTTTAAAGTTTGTGCAGTTTCAAGCTTGATTCTTTTAGGGAAAAGAAGTTTTCCTAACTTTAACTAAGTTTAAACTTATGCGTTTTTCATATATATATATGTACACACACACATACATATGTACATATTTTAATTTCACTTCATGTTAAAATTATTTAGTTTTAAATATTATACAATTTTCCACTTAAATATTTGAAATACATTTCTTATAACTCTCTATATATTAGCATTTCAATATTCTTACATTTTTTGGCAATCTTCTGTTAGAAATGGGGTTTTTGGTTGGCAGTCAGGTTGCCCTCTGTCCAAGCAAGAACCCTCACTCTAGTCAGGGTAAGTCACACACAATCCAAAATCAGCCTGTGCTCACCCTCCGGTAGCTTGGCACGAGCAGTCAGGCTTAACTTAGAAGGCAATGTGTAAAGCATTTGTGCAATAAATCATACAACACCATAGTATAACACCACAAAAATACACCACACAGTGTTTAGAAAAATATAGAATATTTATCTGGGTAATTGTAGGTCAAAACGATCAAAGTTGCAATACGAATTTGTAAAGATATCACTGAAAAGTGATATTAAGTGTCTTTAAGTCTTTAAAAAGCAATAAAGTGTCTTTCAAGCACAGAGTACCTGGTTTCTGGTGGGAAATCTCCTCAGAGGACCACAGGAGAAGAGATGCGTGGAAAAAGGGGTGTGTGCGTCGATTTCCTCTCAGCACACACAGACTTGCGTCGTTCTTTTCCACGCGGGGAAGTCGGGCGTCGTTTTCCGGCGCGCAGACAGTCTCTTTTTGTGGATCGCGGGGATTACCAGATGTCCCGGGTCTGTGCGTGGATTCTCCTGCTTATTTTCCGGCTGCGCGTCGTTCTGCGGGGCTGCGCGTCGAAGTTTCGATCTCACGGTAGGCGTCGCGTCGATTTCTCCTTGGAAGTCGGGTGGCGTTGTCCTTGCGAGGCCGTGCGTTGAAATTTTGGTCTCACGGCAGGCGTCGCGTCGATTTCTCCTTGGAAGTCGGGCGGCGTTGTCCTTGCGAGGCCGTGCGTAAAAGTTTCGCACTCACGGTAGGCGTCGCGTCGATTTCTCCTGGAAAGTCGGGCGGCTTTGTCCTTGCGAGGTTGTGCGTCGAAGTCTCGATCGTCCCGAGGGCGTCGCGTCGATCAGCGTCGGTGTGCAGCGTTTTTCTCGCCGCGAAACAAGCTGTGCGTCGAAATTTTCGGCGCACGGAGCGTCCAAGTGAAAGGAAGAAGTCTTTTTGGTCCTGAGACTTCAAGGAACAGGAGGCAAGCTCTATCCAAGCCCTTGGAGAGCACTTTCACAGCCAGACAAGAGTTCAGCAAGGCAGCAGGGCAACAGCCAGACAGCAGTCCTTTGTAGAAAGCAGACAGGTGAGTCCTTTGAGCAGCCAGGCAGTTCTTCTTGGCAGGATGTAGTTTCTGGTTCAGGTTTCTTCTCCAGCAAGTGTCTCATGAGGTAGGGCAGAGGCCCTGTTTTATACTAAGTTGTGCCTTTGAAGTGGGGGTGACTTCAAAGAGTGTCTAAGAAATGCACCAAGCCCCCTTTCAGTTCAATCCTGTCTGCCAGAGTCCCAGTAGGGGGTGTGGCAGTCCTTTGTGTGATGGCAGGCCCTCCACCCTCCCAGCCCAGGAAGACCCATTCAAAATGCAGATGTATGCAAGTGAGGCTGAGTACCCTGTGTTTGGGGTGTGTCTGAGTGAATGCACAAGGAGCTGTCAACTAAACCTAGCCAGACGTGGATTGAAGGGCACAACAAGTTTTTAGTGCAAAGAAATGCTCACTTTCTAAAAGTGGCATTTCTAGAATAGTAATATTAAATCCGACTTCACCAGTCAGCAGGATTTTATATTACCATTCTGGCCATACTAAATATGACCTTCCTGCTCCTTTCAGATCAGCAGCTGCCACTTCAACAGTGTATGAGGGCAGCCCCAATGTTAGCCTATGAAGGGAGCAGGCCTCACAGTAGTGTAAAAACGAATTTAGGAGTTTTACACTACCAGGACATATAACTACACAGGTACATGTCCTGCCTTTTACCTACACAGCACCCTGCTCTAGGGGTTACCTAGGGCACACATTAGGGATGACTTATATGTAGAAAAAGGGGAGTTCTAGGCTTGGCAAGTACTTTTAAATGCCAAGTCGAAGTGGCAGTGAAACTGCACACACAGGCCTTGCAATGGCAGGCCTGAGACAAGGTTAAGGGGCTACTGAGGTGGGTGGCACAACCAGTGCTGCAGGCCCACTAGTAGCATTTAATCTACATGCCCTAGGCACATGTAGTGCACTCTACTAGGGACTTACAGGTAAATTAAATAGTCAATCATGGATAAACCAATCAATAGTACAATTTACACAGAGAGCATATGCACTTTAGCACTGGTTAGCAGTGGTAAAGTGCTCAGAGGTCAAAAGCCAACAACAACAAGTCAGAAAAAATAGGAGGAAGGAGGCAAAAAGTTTGGGGATGTCCCTGTCAAAAAGCCAGGTCCAACATGACCCCCTACCAGCCTAAAGCCAGGGGAGAACAATCACTATCCTGATGTACTTCCCTGTTTGAGGCGACAGAACAAGGACCCAGGCCCACAACAGCAGGGGCATGCTCCAGTTCTTCGCCTTCCTGACTCCAATTGGATCCCTCTGTCCATACTCTCAGGGCCCACTAAGCCAACCCATGGGGAACCTTTCTCCTTACCTGCGGATCCCATCTGTGCAGCACCTAACCTTACTTTGCTCACAGATGTATCCCAGGAGCAGGATAGTACCACCATGACCAACACAGTGGTGTTGCCCACTCTACCCCTGGGGTGTGACACTTGTCCCCTCCCCAGGGATAACTCTGTCCACCCGGACAGCAAGCCACAGTGATTACTGACAGCTGCCAGGGATGAGAGCCAGGCCCCAGGCCTCTCAAAGCTCTCCAACCACTGTGGCTGTGGAGAGTGGGGGGCGGTAGCCCCAGGTGCTGGGCACCCTTTAACCACTCTCCCTTCCACCAGGTCAGGGATGACAGCCTGAACCTGGTCCTCCCCTCTGGGGCTTTGTACCCTCCCTCCTGGAGCGGTACCCCCAGAGTCCAACATGGTCAGGGTGCTTACAGAAGTCACCCTGTACCATTCCTCCACCAGTGCAGGGCTGTTAACCTGCAACTGGCCCTCCAACCTGGGGCCTGTACCTTCAGGTTGGACTAGGGCCCGGGGTGAGGCTTCCCTCCCCCTGCCCTCCCTTCTGGGGTCCAGCACCCTCCAACTAGGAGTGGCCTCCTCAGAAGACAACATGGTAGGGGCACTGTTATCAGTAGCCCCTCCCTCCAGGTCCGGGGGGACACCCTGAACCTGGTCTTCCAGCCCAGGGTCTGTACCCTCAGACTGGATCACTGCCTGGCAAACCAGGACTTCCTGGGAGGCCCACCTACCCCCCACCAGGTCAGAGTTTAACCTCTGCACCTGCCCATTCAACTCAGAGTCACCACCCTGAAGTTGAACAATTGCCTGGCACGCCAGGACTTCCTGGAGGGCACACTGACCCTCCACCAGGTCAGAGTTTAACCTCTGCACCTGACCATTCAACTCAGAGTCACCACCCTGAAGTTGAACAATTGCCTGGCACACCAGGACTTCCTGGAGGGCACACTGACCCTCCACCAGGTCAGAGTTTAACCTCTGAACTGGGCCATTCAACTCAGAGTCACCACCCTGAAGTTGAACAATTGCCTGGCGCACCAGGACTTTCTGGGAGGCACACCTACCTCCCACCAGGTCAGAGTTTAACCTCTGAGCCTGGTTCCCCAACCCAGGGTCACCACCCTGAGGTTGGGCAATTGCCTGGCACGCCAGGACTTTCTGGGGGGCACACCTACCCCCCACCAGGTCAGAGTTTAACCTCTGAACCTGGTCATCCAACCCAGAGTCAACACCCTGAGGTTGGACAATTGCCTGGCACAGCAGGGCTTCTTGGGAGGCACACCTACCTCCCACCAGGTCAGAGTTTAACCTCTGAACCTGGGTATCCACCCCAGAGTCACCACCCTGAGGTTGAACAAGTGCCTGGCACGCCAGGACTTTCTGGGGGGCACACCTACCCCCCACCAGGTCAGAGTTTAACCTCTGAACCCGGTTATCCAACCCAGAGTCAGCACTCTGAGGTTGAACAATTGCCTGGCACGCCAGGACTTTCTGGAGGGCACACTGACCCTCCACCGGGTCAGAGTTTAACCTCTGAACCTGGTTCTCCAACCTAGGGTCACCATCCTGAGGTTGGACAACTGCCTGGTTCCCCAGGGCTTTCTGGGGGGCACACCTACCCCTCACCAGGTCAGAGGTTAACCTCTGAACCTGGATATCCAACCCAGAGTCACCACCCTGAGGTTGAACCATTGCCTGGCAGGCCAGGACTTTCAGGGAGGCACACCTACCTCCCACCAGGTCAGAGTCTAACCTCTGAGCCTGGTTCTCCAACCCAGGGTCACCACCCTGAGGTTGAACCATTGCCTGGTATATCAGGACTTTCTGGGGGGCACACCTACCTCCCACCAGGTCAGAGTTTAACCTCTGAACCTTGCCATCCAACCCAGAGTCGCCACCCTGAGGTTGAACCATTGCCTGGCATTCCAGGACTTTCTGGGGGGCACATCTACCCCCCACCAGGTCAAAGTTTAACCTCTGAACCCGGTTATCCAACCCAGAGTCACCACCCTGAGGTTGAATCTTTGCCTGGCATGCCAGGACTTCCTGGGGGGCACTCTCACCCCCCACAAGGGACACGCCATCCCCAAGGGCCACACAAGAGTCTGGTTGGCGCAGGTCTCCCGACCTCTGCCCATCCGGCAGAGTCTGGGTTTCCCCCAAACCAGAAACGGTCTCACCTGGGTCATTCCTGGGGGGCTCTGCTCTCAGAGCTGACCCCTGACTTTCAAGATCCTCCACTGGGGTCTTCCACCCCCTCTCAACCCTATGTCTGGACTTCTGCACCCCCTCACTAGGAGTGGTACTGCCAGACACCAGAACTGTTGGGATGCTGTCTACAGTCATCCCCCCAAGTTCTTCTGACACTGCAGGGCTTCCCTCAAAAGGTTGCCCTACGGTACAGGTTAGGCTCTGAGACCTACCTGGGACACTACAATCCTCTCCCACCTCACTTGGTCGGGAACCACCTAGACCACTCCCTTCAGGAGCACCCCCAAATGCCTCTTCAGACTCTCTGGTACTCACCCAAAAGTCTGCCTCCACTGTAAGTTCCCTGGGGTCAGAGAACTCACACTCCACCTGGTGTTGGCGTAGCTCTGGAAAATAAGGACCAGACATATGCTCTCCAGCAATTACATCACTCTGCCCTTCACATGTATTAACCACAGTACCCTTCACCCAACCACCCAGTAACTCAGCCTTGGAAAAGCACTCTATGTCACCCTCTTGAGACTGGTGAGACAGTATCTGCCTGACCCTGACACTCAACCCATACTCTTCTGGGATGTCTCTACACTCTATATCCAGGACGTCCACCAGGGAGGAACCCTTTTCTCTGTCACTCTCTGCTAGAGTCAGTAAAGTGTCCCTCCCCCCAGTAGGAATATGACTCCCTGTGCCAGTTCCCCAATCCTTCTCAGGGACCCTGTGCATAACGGGAACTACCTCATACTCTTGAACCATCTGGGGTGTGTCAACTCCCTTCTTCAAGTTGGGCACCACATCTCTGGGCTTGTGCCCTTCTTCAGCAGTACTGGATGCAAGATTTTTGCTGCCACCATCTGAACTGGACTCAGCCCTTCCGGCCTCCAGTTTCAGCTCTTTACAGCTCAGCTCCTGAGCTGCAATCTTTTCTTCTTCCCGGGCTAAGAGACTTGTTGCCTCAGCCCTTTCTAGAAACTCATCTAGTTCTTCCACCCACCGCTCTCGAGCTCGGAGCCATTCTGCTCTCACTGGATCTCTTTCCTCATCTGAGTCGTCATCCTCCTCATTTGAGTAGTCCCCCTCCTCATCTGAGGGGTATTTAGTCATTTGGTTTTTTTCTGCCTCTCTCTCTGCCCAGACTACATAGGCATGTAGCATTTCCATCTTAGTAGATTTCCTTGATACAGGAAGGCCCCATTTTCTGCAAAGCCTCCTTAAGTCAGCCTTAGTGAGGTGGTCAGTAGGCACAAAGAGTGAGTAGGTAAGCAATCAGAGAACCAAAAGCAAAAAAAAAGATCAAGTTGACCTTCAACTGTGGGTAGGTAGTGAAATACTTAGCTACTGTATGTCACTGCACAAACACAAGTCCTATCCTCACCGCTGATCACCAATGTTAGAAATGGGGTTTTTGGTTGGCAGTCAGGTTGCCCTCTGTCCAAGCAAGAACCCTCACTCTAGTCAGGGTAAGTCACACACAATCCAAAATCAGCCTGTGCTCACCCTCCGGTAGCTTGGCACGAGCAGTCAGGCTTAACTTAGAAGGCAATGTGTAAAGCATTTGTGCAATAAATCATACAACACCATAGTATAACACCACAAAAATACACCACACAGTGTTTAGAAAAATATAGAATATTTATCTGGGTAATTGTAGGTCAAAACGATCAAAGTTGCAATACGAATTTGTAAAGATATCACTGAAAAGTGATATTAAGTGTCTTTAAGTCTTTAAAAAGCAATAAAGTGTCTTTCAAGCACAGAGTACCTGGTTTCTGGTGGGAAATCTCCTCAGAGGACCACAGGAGAAGAGATGCGTGGAAAAAGGGGTGTGTGCGTCGATTTCCTCTCAGCACACACAGACTTGCGTCGTTCTTTTCCACGCGGGGAAGTCGGCGTCGTTTTCCGGCGCGTAGACAGTCTCTTTTTGTGGATCGCGGGGATTACCAGATGTCCCGGGTCTGTGCGTGGATTCTCCTGCTTATTTTCCGGCTGCGCGTCGTTCTGCGGGGCTGCGCGTCAAAGTTTCGATCTCACGGTAGGCGTCGCGCCGATTTCTCCTTGGAAGTCGGGCGGCGTTGTCCTTGCGAGGCCGTGCGTCGAAATTTTTGTCTCACGGCAGGCGTCGCGTCGATTTCTCCTTGGAAGTCGGGCGGCGTTGTCCTTGCGAGGCCGTGCGTCAAAGTTTCGCACTCACGGTAGGCGTCGCGTCGATTTCTCCTGGAAAGTCGGGCGGCTTTGTCCTTGCGAGGTTGTGCGTCGAAGTCTCGATCGTCCCGAGGGCGTCGCGTCGATCAGCGTCGGTGTGCGGCGTTTTTCTCGCCGCGAAACAAGCTGTGCGTCGAAATTTTCGGCGCACGGAGCGTCCAAGTGAAAGGAAGAAGTCTTTTTGGTCCTGAGACTTCAAGGAACAGGAGGCAAGCTCTATCCAAGCCCTTGGAGAGCACTTTCACAGCCAGACAAGAGTTCAGCAAGGCAGCAGGGCAACAGCCAGACAGCAGTCCTTTGTAGAAAGCAGACAGGTGAGTCCTTTGAGCAGCCAGGCAGTTCTTCTTGGCAGGATGTAGTTTCTGGTTCAGGTTTCTTCTCCAGCAAGTGTCTCATGAGGTAGGGCAGAGGCCCTGTTTTATACTAAGTTGTGCCTTTGAAGTGGGGGTGACTTCAAAGAGTGTCTAAGAAATGCACCAAGCCCCCTTTCAGTTCAATCCTGTCTGCCAGAGTCCCAGTAGGGGGTGTGGCAGTCCTTTGTGTGAGGGCAGGCCCTCCACCCTCCCAGCCCAGGAAGACCCATTCAAAATGCAGATGTATGCAAGTGAGGCTGAGTACCCTGTGTTTGGGGTGTGTCTGAGTGAATGCACAAGGAGCTGTCAACTAAACCTAGCCAGATGTGGATTGAAGGGCACAACAAGTTTTTAGTGCAAAGAAATGCTCACTTTCTAAAAGTGGCATTTCTAGAATAGTAATATTAAATCCGACTTCACCAGTCAGCAGGATTTTATATTACCATTCTGGCCATACTAAATATGACCTTCCTGCTCCTTTCAGATCAGCAGCTGCCACTTCAACAGTGTATGAGGGCAGCCCCAATGTTAGCCTATGAAGGGAGCAGGCCTCACAGTAGTGTAAAAACGAATTTAGGAGTTTTACACTACCAGGACATATAACTACACAGGTACATGTCCTGCCTTTTACCTACACAGCACCCTGCTCTAGGGGTTACCTAGGGCACACATTAGGGATGATTTATATGTAGAAAAAGGGGAGTTCTAGGCTTGGCAAGTACTTTTAAATGCCAAGTCGAAGTGGCAGTGAAACTGCACACACAGGCCTTGCAATGGCAGGCCTGAGACAAGGTTAAGGGGCTACTGAGGTGGGTGGCACAACCAGTGCTGCAGGCCCACTAGTAGCATTTAATCTACATGCCCTAGGCACATGTAGTGCACTCTACTAGGGACTTACAGGTAAATTAAATAGTCAATCATGGATAAACCAATCAATAGTACAATTTACACAGAGAGCATATGCACTTTAGCACTGGTTAGCAGTGGTAAAGTGCTCAGAGGTCAAAAGCCAACAACAACAGCTCAGGAAAAATAGGAGGAAGGAGGCAAAAAGTTTGGGGATGTCCCTGTCAAAAAGCCAGGTCCAACATCTTCTGTTTCACAATATTTTTGGCATGATATTTTGGCAGTTTACATACAAAGGGGGTTATTCTAACTTTGGAGGAGGTGTTAATCCGTCCCAAAAGTGACGGAAAAGTGACGGATTTACCACCAGCCGTATTACGAGTCCATTATATCCTATGGAACTCGTAATACGGCTGGTGGTATATCCGTCACTTTACCGTCACTTTTGGGACGGATTAACACTCCTCCAAAGTTAGAATAACCCCCAAAGTAAGTAAGCTCAATATTTTTGTAGACAATATTTTCGACACAATATTTTTGTGTCAAGAAGTTGTTCTCGATATTTTGTCAAATAACCTTTGTTAAGATGCACGGGCATCTTTTCACCAACTAAAAACTCCTTGAACCTTGTTCTTTTAAGCCAAGGTTTGGCTGTTTATGGGCTCAGTTCATAATATAGTTGTACTTTCAAATCCAAACTATATTTTTAATGCCAAAATGTGTCTCCTGTCATGGATGTAACGCTGAAAAAGAAGCAGGGCTAATATTCAACTATTTACATTTGAAATGTACTACATAATAAAAGCATATTGTGCATACCAGCTTTTGTGACTGCAGTGATACTGCATACAGTTGTGCATAGTATATAACGAGTCAGAGGGAAGAGATGAAGGAGAGCTTGATTTAAAAAGTCATTTCCAGCCTTAAGCAACAGCTAATGGCTTGAAAATAGATGCATTTACTCCAGTCAGTTATCCATTCAAGGACACCTAGGAGCTCTAACATCCTTTACTTCTGTTCAATTGCCTGCCCCAACTGGGAAGTAGCAGAATTACATAGTAGTAAAGTTCATGCAAGCGGTGTCTGAATCAAGGTGTGATTTGCCATTGCACATTAAACCCTCCTTTTGGCTCCTGGAAGCATGTTTGTTTTTTTAATACTTATGCAGCGTCTCTGTTGTGTGGCATTACCACTGTAAAACAACCATTTCATAGCTCATGGGTTGCATTGTTTAAATTGCTGTGAGGCTGTATTAATATAAACTGAATAGTTATAATTCAACAATGTTATTTATTACTTACTTCCTGAAGCACAGTAACCTGTTTGAAAAGTAGAAATGTCAACAAGGTAGTAATTGTGTTACCAGAATTTAAGCTTGCCAGTTTCTGAAACATTTTCTATCAAATACACAGGCTCAGATTCATAGGTGGCCTCTGGCCCAGACGGATGACAGGATATGATAAGTCAACATCCATGTCAACTGCTAATAGTCTATATATGTCTGCCACTGAATACATGGGATAGACAGTTACTTTCCTGCATGGGTTAGAGTTTCTTCAGATGAGTATAACTGTAGGAATAACTACAACAGATGAATTTCTATGGTTTTGTGTGGGTAAAATGTGAATCTTATTACAACTTCCTTGTAACTTTTGTTTTTTTAGGAAATTTCTATGCCTTATTAATGTAAAGTAATACATAAACACCGTACTTTTATACAACCACCACTGCACGCGGTTGAAGGCCAAGTGCTGTGGGAGTTGGCCAGAGGCCCTGCATCCAACCACCCCGTCATGCACCCAACCCCAGCCAGACCATGGCCTTTGGCCATGAACAGCAGGGATATGGTGTGTGACTTTTTCCCCCCATTAGGCTTTGGATCCTGCGACGAATCCTCGTCACAAGATATCTATATTTTTTTTCCTTTAATAACTCTGAAACTACTGAACAGACTTGCACTAAATAAGCAAAATAGATCTTTCTGGATCAAGATCTAACTCTCTGCCAAATTTAGTGTAAATCTGTTCAGCTATTTAAGCTGTAGTTGCGTTCAAAATTTGCAAAATCCCCGTAGACATTGCATGGGGAAAAGTTTTTTAGTGACCCCCTTTTTTAAGTCACACACTTGATGAATCACCCCTAAAGTTTCTAGACAGCATCTGAACTATTTGCAGTATGAGTTTTGAAACTTTTGTGAAGTGTCATTAAACGGCGCCAAACTTATTAGCAAAACAAAAAATTTTCAGTCTATGGGAAAAGTTGGTCCTAAATGTAATGGCCCTCATTACAAGTCTGGCGGTCCTAAGACTGCCAGACCCGCGGAGGTGGTCTCACCGCCGACCGGCCAGCGGTGAAGACCACCAAATTATGATTTTGACGGTTTGGCCTAAGCCAATCCGCAGACACTCCGCCCATCCCACTGCTTTTCTGCAGTCCGCTGGGCTGAAGGTGAGCATCTCCGGCACGGTGGACACTGTAATACAGCTAGAGGTATTACGATGCGGAAGACTGTGAGCATTTTTCTGGCAGTCGCAACGCTAGGAATATCCGGCAGTCTTGTATCCCGGCCACAGGAATCTGTATTCCTGCCACCAGGATACTCCCGCACACACGTCCACATACCCGCACACATGCACCCACATACTCCAAAACACAAACAAACACCCCCCCACTCACCCACACACTCGCGTCATATACCCCCATTAACACTAGCATACATACACAAACACGGCACTCATGCAAGCATTCACTCACCCACGCACTTGCGTCATATACCCCCATTAGCACTAACATACATACACAAACACGGCACTCATGCAAGCATTCACTCCCCCCCAGCGCATACTTACATTCACATCCCCTCCCCCTGCACCGCATACAGACACTCACCTGCTGTCCCCATCCACTAACACACATGCACCTGTTCTCCCCATTCACTCAGACTAACACTCACCCCCTCCCCATCCACTTACATACACATGCACACGCATATACGCACTCACCCGTTCCATCCACTCAATCGCACTCACGCACTCAATCCCACACACACGCCCTCACACACTCACCCCCTCCCCATCCACAAACACTCACTCACCCCACCCCATCCACAAACACACACACACACACACCCCTCTTACCCCGTCTACAATCACTCACACACGCAAACAGGCCCCCACAAACAAGCCCCCTCCCAACGCATTCAGAACATTCACACATGCACTCACATACTCACACACACACACCCCTGTCCCCTGTCGGATGATCCTCTTACCTCGTCCATGGAGTAGGTCATCCTGGCGCATCCACCGCCGTCAGTGCCCCACCATCAGGCCACCACTGCGCTGTATAGCGGGTCGTAATATGGCATGCAGCATCCTTTTGGCGTGGCGTGGTGGTGCTGGTGGTGGAACCACCTCCTCACCGTCGACTGCCAGAATGACTGGTATAGCAATTTCAGGTGAAATTTTGAAATCAGTCGTAATAGCGCAGTCTTAAGACCGCCAGCACTGGCAGTCTTTCGGCGCCTGCGGCTTCAGCTGTCTTACGAAAAGACTGCTGAAGTCGTAATGATGGCAATATATTTAAGTATGTCTATCCTGTATATGTATGTATGTGTAGGTAGGTAGGTAGGTAGATAGATAGATAGATAGATAGATAGATAGATAGATAGATAGATAGATACATACATAGATTAATTTTACATTTATATTTCAAAACATATTTAGGAGGTTATATTTATTATATAATTTTTAGGTTATATTTCAAAAAGTCCATTTTCAATTTAAGAATTCAAACAGAAGTTCAATGTAGGGGCATGGTGGCTTGTGGTAGCTTGTAGCGGTAGGGAAAAAAAATATAGGCCCCTGAGTCCAGGGTGAAAACCTAAACTTGGAGGGAGGATTAACAAATATAAATGTCAGGAATCCAGAGAAGAGTCTTTTCACATTGTCCATAAGATAAAATTATCAAAAGAAAAGTCAAATGTCTAAATATAAGTCTCAACATAAGCTCAAAAGTCCAAAACAGTTAAAATAAAAGTAAAATCAAATACCTCAACCCATATGCAATGCCATTCTGGCTGTCCTGAATTGGGGGCATAATCTCCTGCCATCCTCCATTTCGGATGTAAGGTCCTCATGGACCTTGTCATTGAACGGGGGCATGGTCGGTTTTTGGGCAGGACCACACATCAACTGTGGAAAGAGACGCTGGACAAGATGAAGGAATATATGAGGTAGAAAATGTGGGTACAATGACAGTGAGTGGGAAGGTGGTGAGTGTATGAGGGGTTGACAAGCTGTAATCTTTGTAAAACAAACCCATGTTGTTTCCTGGTGCAGTTCAACTAGAGCATCATGCAGATTCTTAATGTCCTGATGTATTGTGTTAAAACATTCCAGACCTACCTACTCTGTGACCTTTAATCAAGACTCCAAATGGCTAATACCCTCCTGAACTCCTGCAGAATGCATTCATCATGAGGAACACAGCAAACAGGAGGGCTCAGGGTGCCTGGGGCAAAACTTGTTCTCATGTGTTGCTGTTCCTGTGAGCTGACATGAACTGTTGGAGGAGGAGGAATGAGGGCTGGAGCCACGACTGTGTTGCTGGTGGTACTTCCAAACTGTCCTAGGAAGTAGCCTCTGGTTCTGGTAAAACAGGGGTATTCTCCACTATATCATTTTTTCAGTGTCCTCCTGGCTGGTGTGCACCTTATGTGTGGCTGTGGCCTTCACTCTGAGATTTTTAGTTTGCAAGTACGTCTGTCCCTGCATAGGCACACTATCCTCCTTTCTTCTGGTTTTATCATCTTCCTCCTTCCTGGCGGTGGTTTACCTTGATGCTTGTGCTACAGCAGAGGTTCTAGAGTACTCAGGGCCAGCTCTAGGGTGCTGCGACAGGTGTCAAGAAAACTCTGGTGATTAATGTTCTGCCTGTAGAGGGATCAGAGTTTTCTCTAGTTAAAGTTTTATGGTAGCACAGCCTGCTGCAAAGAACATGTACCATGCACATCACAGAGTGCATATAATGCTAATAGGTCAGTGGGTTACTGCTTTTGTCATTTCACCACTTGCAGTTTATAAGTTTATATCCTAATATAGAACAGTCACTGTCATCAAAGAACTGCAAGCATACTGCAAAGTATAGATTAGAGCATTAGGTTTTTCCCCAGTCTTTCATCGTCCTAATGTTACAAAAAGGGTTGATTTGGGTAGAAATCAATTCCTATTACTCAAGAGAACCCCCAACCATGGTGTTACATTTAAAATTCTGACATTGTGCTTCTTTAGACTGAACATGCTTAGACTACACAGCCTACCACTATTGATGACATGTGACTCCTACACCTTGGAGTACTCTGTCTTATGTAATATTTCTTATACACTGATTTATACACCTATGATTGATTATTTCTGTGTAATGTGTGTGCAATGTGAGGTGCTCGTACACAAAACTAATTTAATGCATCTGAGAGAGGGGGTTATGGAGAATTTGTTGTTGACAAGACCCTGCATTTCCTGCCCTGGCCTCAGACACACTCCGGGGGGTTGAAGACTGCTTTGTTTGAGGACAGGAACAGCCCTATTCAGGTGCCGGTGTCAGCTCCTTCCACCACTCTGGCTCAGGAAGACCCACCAGCTTGGTGATGGGCCATCAGGATATCCAGGGCACACCTCGGGTCCCTTTGTGTGACTGTGAAGAGTGAATGTACAAACAGCCCAACTGTCATCCTGACCAGATGTGTATTCCATAGACAGACAGAGGCACAGAATGGTTAAGCAAGAAAAAATGCACACTCTCTAAAAGTAAAAAGAACAAGTAATAGACAGAATGCTGAACAATGTCAAACGTTCACCTCAGTACAGAGATGGGACTAAATCCATTGTTTTTTCCCTACCCAAAAAACGATGGAATAAACCCAGATCTTTGTGACTGAGGTGAATATTTGCATTGTTCAGCATTCCGTCCTTCATATGTTCTTTTTGCTTTTATCTCCCTAAGTGGGAAGGGTATGCCTAGATGTGGATCCCGTGCTAACGGCACCACTGGATTCAAGCTAGCCTTGCTGATGAGGGGTGATACCCCGAAACTGGTCCCATGATGCCTGTTTCCTGTCAAGGGAGGACCTGGCATGGCAGTTTGGGCTGGACTGTTCCCATGGGGAAAAGGGTCAAGACTGATTTGCATATGGCTGGATCCAAACTGAGGTGGCGTGGTAGGCAAAAGAACAATGGATTAAACCAAGATCTTTGTGACTGGGTTGCATGTTTGCATTGTTCAGCATTCCGACCATCATCTGTTCTTTTCACTTTCTAATAGGGCATTTTCAAACCTACAGTTCAAAAGACAACTGCACCAAAAGATGTTATTTTTTAAAATTGTGACCCCAAGCAGAGACCCGAAACTCTATAGCTCTATTTGTTCCCAATGGCAAATTACACTTAAAATATATTTCAAGGCAACCCCCATGTTTCACTATCAGTACGTATCCTACCTTTTGAATTACACTGCACCCTGCCCATAGGGCTGCCTTGGACCTACTTTAGGGCTGACTTACATGTAGTAAAAGGAAGGTTTACACCTGGCAAGTGAGTGCACTGTCCACGTTGAAATGGTAGTTTAAAACTGCACACAGACACTTCAGTGGCAGGCCTGAGACATTTTCCAGGGCTACTCATGTGGGTGGCACAATCAGTGCTGCAGGCCACTAGTAGCATTTGATTTACAGGCCCTGGGCACACATAGTGCACTTTACTACTAGTAAATACGATATTTCGAATTATAGGGAAACCAATACCATTTACACAGTGAGTACTTGCACTCTAGTACTGGTCAGTAGTGATAGAGTGCCTAGAGTCATAAAGACAGCATAAACTGAATTCAGCACAGGATGAAAAACAGGGGGTCAGAAGCATAAAAGACAGGGGATACCACCCCAAGAGCTGACAGGTCTAACAGATAGCGTTCACTGTATGTCAAAGACCTACCATTTCCAATATGTAACATGTAGTAAGAGTGGGTTTGGGTCAGCTTCATGCTCATGATTGGATGGCTTTATTGTCTGTGTCAGGATCTGCTCTCAATTCAGTGGATTTCTTCGTATTTTTGTGTTTGTACCACCCAGGAGCATTTTGGTCTCAGAGTGTTCTGATTGAATGAGTTGTATCATTTCAATGGGGAGTCAATCAACCAATCATAGCATTTGTAAAGCGAAGCACTATCACCCCTAAGGGTATCAGGACACTGAGGGTTCTGTGTCTCTGTCAAAAAGCCACATCTTGAGTCTCCTTCTGAAGTTCGCCAGGGAGGGAGTAGAAGTTCCTGAGGAGTAGGGTGATGCTTGAGCGCTTGGGGAGGTTGAAGGTGAGTCTGGCTGCAGTATTCTGTAGAGTCTGGAGTCTTTTAAGTAGGTGGGAAGGCACTCCGGCGTAGAGAGGGTTGCCATAGTCGAGGCAGCTGGAGACTAGGGCACAAGTGACGGTCTTTCTGGTGTCAGTAGGGATCAATTAGAAGATTCAGCAGAGCATACGGAGGAGGTAGTTCGGGCAGTGAAATGCATGATTGGGCTGTGCATGGGGGCCCCTGCGCTGACCATGCCAAGTGCATGGGCAGTGCAGGGGCGCCCAGGGGGCCCGTGTGACCCATTCCACCAGCCTTTCCCTGGCGGAGTAAACCACCAAGAAAAGGATGGCGGAATGGGACTCATAATCCCCAGGGCAGCGCTGCCCTTTCAGATTTGAAATACCGAGACCGCCAGGCTGCCTGGTGGTGGCAGATTGGCAGTGGTGGAGTTTCTACTGTGGCGTCTCTGCCAGGATCAAAATATGGGGGTGGACCACCACTACCGCGGCGGTCCACCCACTATCCGTGAGTCTGGCGGTCCTTGGACCGCCAGACTTATAATGAGGGCCATAGACTCTTCACTAAAACCTCTGGTTGATCAAGGACATACAAAGGTGGTTGATAAGATCATAGGTCCTATTGCCTACTCGCAAATACAAAATTTTGGAACCGCCTCTAACGGGACTAATGTTGCCTCAGGGGATGGTCATCACGGTAATAAGATACATTTGGAACCCACCACCTCTGATATATTGTGTAAGGATTCCCCAAACATAAATGTAACTACTACCTCTGCAGCAGAGCAACTGGGATTTGCTGATTGACTATGTGATAAAGACCAAACCAGGATAGATAGAGACAGTCATCATTAACAGAGATTGAATTTAGAAAGGGGTCTCCCATTACCACCTGAAGCACCCCTCTGATGACAGTTCTAAAACATGTTCCACCCCATAATCTCGACCAGGCCGAGGATAATTACCAGCTAAAAAATAAGGTAGTGAATTGGTTGGCAAAATCATTAGATTTGTATAGTTATGAAACCCTATTTGGAAATAGAATTAATGTGCAACAGGTTTATTGGGTTGAACTAATCCCAAAAAAGGGACCGGGTTACTGTGTCATTATCAACTTTAGGAATGATTTTGTTGCCTGGTCTCAGTTAGAAAGGCTGTCATCAGTCCACATACTTTCCAGATGTACTGATTGCAGTGTGCTTGAGCTACTGGTTTTAACCAGTTGCCACAAAGACATCTATATTCCCTACCTATAATAAACTCTGTTTATAGACCATATAGGATACCAACATATAGGTGCTCATTAAGACATTGGCCATAAAAACCACCTACCGCCGCAGTGACAGCTGCCAAAATACTGCCACCACGGCTACCCTCCGTCCGTCATATTATGATCACTGCCTGACTTCCACCACAATAAGGGTGGAATTCTGGCAAAGTTCATGGTGGTGTATGGTGGTAATCTGGCGCTGCTACCGCCAGCACCGCCACGCCAGTAGAACACCGCCAGCCGTATTATGACAATTCATATGGCCTGGTGGTGTCCTGCTGGCGGTAGCAGCGCTCCTTCCCTGCCAGAAGACCTCCTTGCTCAAGGTAAGTCGGGCTTCTGACAGGGGAGGGGGTTGGGAGGGTGGGGGGTGGTGTGTGTGTGTGTCTTAGTGTGTGCATGAATGCGTGAGTGAGTGTGTGAATGCACCTGTGTGTGTTGTGTTGTTTGTGTGGTTGTAGGTGTGTGAGTGTATGCGTGTAAGAATGGTGAAGTGAGTGGGTGTCCACATGTCAGTGTGATCGTTGTAAGAATGTGTGTGAGCATGTTTGGATTTATGCGTGTAAGAATGTGTGTATGCCAGTGTGAGTGATTGGGTGTATGCGTGGTGTGTGTCTGCGGGTGTGTACGTGTATGGAGGTGGGGGTGTCTGTGTGAGGATCAGAGGGACGGGAGGGGGTGGGGGCGTGTTTGGATGGAGGGGGGTGGGGGATGTCAGGTGAGTGTTGGGAGGGTGGGGGAGCCACCTACCAGTGACATGGCTTATCGCCATGGTTTTTGTGGTGTTGCTAATGCCATGAAAACCATGGTGGTAGGCAGGATCATAATGCCGCCGGCGGTACTATGCTGGCTGCCAGGCTGGAGATACACATCTCCGCACGGCAGCTCATACCACCATGGCGGTATGAATGGAGTGGCTGCAGCCAACCCGCCAAGCTCATAATGTAGCGGTATGTACCGTCAGCCTTTTGGCGATCATACCACCACATTAGCACTCACTGCCGGATTTATAATGAACCCCATAATCATCTTACACCTCTTGAACAAGTTGATTGACTACACTAGTACCTACAGATTCAATTGAACCCTATATTTTGCTCCCATTTCACCACTCACAAAGATTTTATTTAATAAGCGTCAGGATTAACATAGCCCATTTTTTGGCTGCCTATTCCAGCAATGCTTATCTCGATTTTGTACTTGAATCATGCCCTTTTGAGTCATTTTCAAGTCAGTCTATGTTGTACCATTTCTTTTTTGGCAAATTATATGCTGCCTCTAGGTAATACTTTTTAATTCCATTGTTGCAGTACCTTAGTACTAGAAGAAATAGGTCAGCACTGTTTTAATTACAGCTTTTACAGAAGGAATATCTGTGTATGATTATTTATACATTTATCGCTGCAGTTGTGAGACTTAGGCCCTCATTCGGACCTTGGCGGGCGGCGGAGGCCGCCCGCCAAAGTCCCGCCGTCAAAATACCGTACCGCGGTCGCAAGACCGCGGCGGGTATTTTGACTTTTCCCCTGGGCTGACGGGCGGCCGCCGAAAGGCCGCCCGCCAGCCCAGGGGAAAACGACCTTCCCACCATGAAGCCGGCTTGTAATCGAGCCGGCGGAGTGGGAAGGTGCGACGGGTGCTACTGCACCCGTCACGTATTTCACTGTCTGCTATGCAGACAGTGAAATACTAGCAGGGCCCTCTTACGGGGGCCCCTGCAGTGCCCATGCCGTTGGCATGGGCACTGCAGGGGCCCCCAGGGGCCCCGCGGCACCCCCTACCGCCATCCTGTTCCTGGCGGGCGAACCGCCAGGAACAGGATGGCGGTAGGGGGTGTCAGAATCCCCCATGGCGGCGCAGCGAGCTGCGCCGCCATGGGGGATTCAAATGGGCAACGGAAAACCGGCGGGAGACCGCCGGTTTTCCATTTCTGACCGCAGCCAAAGCGCCGCGGTCAGAATGCCCAAGGGAGCACCGCCGGCCTGTCGGCGGTGCTCCCGCCCCCGTTGGCCCTGGCGGTGCAACACCGCCAGGGTCATAATGAGGGCCTTAATACCCCGGTGGGTAAATAAGTACCCACATGGTAATGCACTGCAATGAATCTGAGTAATCCTGTCTTATCAAAATGTTTACATTTGCAGAAGGTACTTTCTTATTTTAACTAAAGAGACAGGCAGCTTAGCTGAGCTTGTGATGATTACGAATAGTTTGCTTATACTAGCTGTTTTTATTATCACAAGGCAATTTGTGACTTTAACTGGAGAGATGGGTTGGTCTGTGTGATAATTAGGGACACTGTTTTCACGTTTACATCTACATTTGTACATGGCATTTGTAGTCTCAAATATTGGGGTGGGCTAGTTGGGGAGAGGGAATTGCTGAACTACTAGGATGTTTTTATGACTGAAACACTGTATGGATTTGTTATTTTAATAGGGAACAATTGTGATGCAATGCAATGCTGATTTTATGTGTAAGATATTTTATGGATATAACTAAATAAAGTTTGATTGATGATGATGATGATGATGATGATGATGATGATGATGATGATGATGTTGATGGTGATGATGAACTGGGTCATAAGACACAAATCCAAACAAACGTGATGTCAATTAATTACAAAATATCATATTTGAAACTGCATGCAGTATTACTGTTTTTAAATTCCTCACTGCTTCACCGCCTTTTCTTGACATGTTGCAGCCGGTCTGAACCTCTTAAATCAGTTCAACAGAAACTCTGACATGACTGTTTCTAGACAGGCTAATTTTTTTCTCCCTCATTATGTAAATACTGTAAGATGTGCAAACAAATGGTTGACGTTTCATTCACTGATTAAGTGTTTCTTGCTGTCTCGATTGAGCAACTCATGTCATTTTGGATTAGAGTTTGGACAGCAGATGGCCTGTGACAGTGTCACATTGGTGATTCATATCATTCTTATGGAGTGCCAAGGAAGGAACCTATTTTCCAGAAGGAGTACAGCCTGACTGTTGTTATTCTGCAATCATCTCCCTGGTGTAGTCACATTCATGTCTTAGATGTGAATCATCTCAAGGAGGAGTGTTCTACTTCAGTTCTTTGAGCAATGCAACTTTGTCAGGTACAAATGTCTTAAAAACGAACAGTGGATTACAGGATCTAGTCATACTCTGCGAATCAATGCTTAAGCAAAATGTGTAAATTAATTTTAACTAGAATGAATATTTATCATGCAGTAGTGATCAGCATATTTCTTACCAACCTCCAAAACCAAAAACTGTTTTAGAAACATTTTCGATTCACAACTGTTTGAGGTTGTAGGTTAAAAGTATAGCTACAAATCGTGGATTAAGCTGTAAATCCCAAAATCTTGGATTCACAGAAGACCTGAGTCACAAATGTAAATTCACCTTTTAGTGTTAGTTTACAATTGTTTGCAATTCACAAAGGTATTTTACTGGTAGTATCTGTACAATTGAGGAGTCCCCACAAATTAAACGATAGGACCTAGGCCGATTCACAAAGGTAAATTTACACATTTGTGTAAAGAAACAATAGACTGTCCTATCTTTTTACGGGAGGAGAACTCCAGCTGTAAAGATACTACTAGTAAAATACCTTTGTGAATAGCAAACAGACATAGAGATACACCAAAGTGTAAATTTACCTGTCTGAATCAGACCCAGAATGTCGATTTTCTTCAGCCATACCATAAAGCACATTTTCTAAATGAGAAAGCTATTGAGTATTCACAAACTTTGATGGTTTTCATACAAAATCTGTGAGTTGAAGATCTGCCCGTCCTGCAGGGTCACCACAGATTTTTGCCTTCCTTTTGCTCAACCCATTTTAACACTGGCTGTAGGACTCTGTGCACTCTACACCTGCCTTCCCCTTTAATCAGGGCAACATTGGCACACTTATTTTACCTATAAGTCCCTAGTATACAGTACTACAACTATGCAGGGCTTGTAAGTTAAATGCTACATGTGGGCTGCAGCACCCATTGTGCTGCCCACTGAAGTAGCAGTTTTGAAAACAACCCAGCGTGCCCTACTCTTTTGTTCTTTTGTACTGTAACACCCCCACTCTTTCCCATTCCACTTCTGGTGTATTTCAGGAGTAAAATCGTTTTTAAAAAGAGTTTAAAACATAGAAACAGAATCTCTTCTACAATGAACATTGGTTGTACAGGGGAAGTCATTTTCCCCTCTATCATATGATAGTCTCCAACACTTGATACAATGTCGAATTTAAAATTGACATTTGTTCTCTTGTATGATGGGCTTATGGTGGACTGCAGGTTAATTTTAGACATTAAAGCTGATGACTCACACCTTTTTAAATATTGATTTTAGTATTACCATTCTGAAAAGCAAACTAAAGAACTTGTCATTTGTGTGCACTTGCAAGTCCAGCTCTCAGCATGCGAACCCATTAGCTTTATTTAATTCGGGATTCTCCAGATGTAATTCTTTCTTGCTGAAAAGTCCAGGAAATTTTCCTCACATGATAATCATATTTATTGGAGAAGTGTGCTTTAGACAATTTTTGACTATCTTGTCCGAATAACTAAAATACATATCCATTATGATGTTTCCAGTCTGATGAGACTGAAACAGACCTCCATCTCCATGTCGCATCGTTAGAAAGTCTCATGTCATCAAATGCAGGCTGCTGGTGAAATATTTACTTCGCATTAAAGCAAATTTGAGACTCAGTTGGAAAGAAGAAACGGGATGTGTGTGGCAATATTAAATTCCCCTTGCTCCTCAAGCTTCACCTTTTATAACTGTGGGGAATCTTCACAAAGTATTTTTTTTAAGTTGAAAATCTGCTCAGCTTAGTGTTGCTCCAAGATTTGACTAGGTTTCACTCTTTTGGTGACTTCACAAAACTCCCCAGTAAAATATGTGATAACCTATGCAATCTTGGATTTGTATCGATAATCCATTCGTCTTGGTGCTCCACAGTCTTGCAACCCCCCTCCCGAGCAGACAGTCTGACGGGGCAAATTTGAACAGGCATGTTAATTTTTTATATTTTTCTTTTTCGGCATTGGAAATATATTTTTCAAGCTGGGGAAATTCCTTTTCCTACATCTCAGTAAAATATTGAAATGTATTATGCACAGAAGTAAGTATGCACTGGAAGAAATTGGAATATTAGTTGATAGGGGTGAGAATCCATATCAAATATTAATCGACGTCCTTGTCAGGGTCAACCACAAAAGTCGCTAAACAAACATGAGCCTAAACTTCTGACTGCTTGGAACAATAGCAGTCAGGGTTAACTTAGAGGGAGTATGCAAAATATTTATTCAGCACTCAAACAGTTATAAAGTTAAAACCCAACACAAGAAGAACACTAAACCAATTTAAAAAATAGAGTATTATTTTTTAATAAGGTTTTCAGCAAGATGTAATTCATAGCGACATTACAGAATAAACTATTGAATAAACATTGTGATAGGATATCATCAAGAATAGTTATTTCTAAGGGACAATAATGAAATAAAACAGCCGAGGGTCTATATCCAGACCAGGTAAACTTGTAATATAGATCTCTGCGAACTCAGGAACCAGGAACTATGGAAGGAGTACGGTGAGCACATCACTTCACGGCGTCCACAGAGGTAGCCATGCCCTGTGGTTCCTTTAACTCAGATAACATGGTAGTCCAGGCTCTCAAGTGGTCCTCCAGCTTATCATCCGTGCGGACATGCCTCATTCACACTTCTTCTACAGTCTCCCATTCGGAAGCGTTTCTTAGCCAGGCTGTGGACGTGGGGCATTTGGCCTAAACCATTTAACTGCTATATGTTGCTTAGCGAACACCAGGCCAAGCAGGACAAACTTCCTACTCATATTTTTTGTTGGTGGAAGAGGGAAACAGGCCCAGCAGCATCTCTTGTATCTCTAGTGGCGCAGTCCACCTAGCGACCCTATTTGGGTTTTGCAGTATTTCCTGCCAGTAAGGGGACAGGCGACTGTCTGGTCTTAACCTGGTTTCGGCACCAATACGATTATTGTCTCACACATCATGGCCGGGAGTCTACCTTTTTGTAGGACCATGGGTATAAAGTCCACTGTCGGGACCCCACAACATGCGCAACTGGCCAATCGAGTCCTGTATATGGTGTGTAAGATTTTCGTAGTGAAGTATGTCTGGTGTACGGAGCCGTTTTTTCCCAATTGTCCTCTGGGTCAATCCAGTGAACCTTGTGTTGCAGTTGCACCACCATGTAGGACAGTTCAGGATGCAGAATCTTGTTACTCCCCTGGTCCCAAGTCCTTTTCAGTGTAGCAAGCTCAACACATGTATGTTTATTTCCCCAGAGTAAGTCCATTATAAAACTAGCAAGAGTTCGAAAGTATTGCCTGGGGACCACATACAGGGTGGCCTCGAGTACATAGAACAATCATACCAATATGATCATTTTTGTAATGGCTCTTCTGCCCAGGTCAAGGGCAGACCCTTCTAGAATTCCACCACCCTCTCACTCTTGACAGCCAGAAACTTTGGGGCCCTGTGCACCAATCTGACACCCCGATATGAGACATCAGTTATCACCCCAGGGAATCCCACTTTGGGAAGCATCTCAATGGGAACCCCAAGTAGTCTCCCCAGTGAGAATATTTTAGGCTTGTACATGTTGACATAGAGATCTGTGACCTCTCCAAATTCATGCATGACATTGAAAAGAATTGGCGCTGAGTATGTCAGTTGTCACAAATATACTATGGCACCATCAGCATTGACGGAGATCACATGGTTGGTCCCCCTCCACAGCATTATCCCCCATGGGCTCATCGCCCTGTGCAGTCTTTCTGCCAAGGGATCTATCACAATGGCAAACAGGAGGTGCAAGAGAGGGCACCCCTGCCTAGTCCCTCTACACAGCCAGAAGGGCTCAGAGACCACCCCACCCAAAGGTACCCCGACTCAATGGTCAGATTACAGTAGACAGATCTACTGGATATATCTAGGACTCAGGCTCATATTTCGCAGCACGTGCCAGATATAGATCCAGGCACGGAGTCGAACTCCTGTTTGATATCCAAAAGGGCCAGGGCATGGACATCTTCCTGCAGTTGTGGTGCATGTTATATATGAGATAGGCATTGCAGATTATGAAGAGTGTTTTGTTTTGGGCTGAATCCTAATTGTTCAGTATGTATTACAGCTGGTAGCCGGGGAAGTAAACATGCTGAGTAGTTTCATATCTATTTAAGGAGACATATCAGTCTGTATGCCGAGGTGACCGTCGGGTCTTTGCCTGGTTTCGGCACCATTACAATTAATGCCTCACGCATTGTGGCAGGGCCTCTACCTTTTTGTAGGGCCTCCTCGTATACTTTCAGAAGTCTGTTGTCTATGATAAGAATACTGCTGTCTAACATTTTTTTGTGATTTTAAGGCTCTAGATCAAAACAAGGATCTCCTCACGGGTGACCATGCCGTCTAGAGTCTCACTGGCCTCCGAGTAGAGACTCGGAGCGGTGTATCTGCTAGGAATTTCTCGAGTCTCTTTGATGGGGCATTTAACTGTTCAACATATGTATTGCATAGATGGGCATGAAATACATTGTTAATGGCCCTTTGTGTACAAACTAGGGTTCCCTTGTTGTTGTATAACGTCAGGATAGGGGACCCGTGGGACTCCTGTCGGACCAATCAGGCGAACATCAGTCCTGTCTTATCAGCTTCTGCATGTAGTCTCTGGCAATAAGCTATGTAGGTGTGTTTTTTCGAGCCTCCGCCAATCTTTCCATCTCCCCTAGCTCTTTTTCATGTGTACAGATGTTGCGCTCTAATTGACAAACCCCATAGGTCATTTTATAAACCCCAGTAAAAATATATTCAGTGCTGCCCAACCTTGGGCCCTGCTACTCACCAAACCACAATTCTCTGCAAAAGAATGCATCAGTGTCTTGATGACTGTTGCTGCAAACGGAGGGGTCCATCAAAGCCTCCGCACAGAGGTGCCACAGTGGGATCACCGGTTGCCTGATCTCCATACTGAAACTCAGCAGAACGGGTAAAGGTCCAATTGATATTGAGCCAGATAGGGGAGTAAGAGTTACTTTTGGTGCCATCTCAGTGAGGAGACTAAGCAGAAGTCTAGTCGACTGTGGGTTCCCACCAGAGGGGTGTCACAGGAAAACAGCCTTCTCGTCGGATGTCTATCTCTTCAGACATTGTAGAGGTGTATCAAGTCTTGGAGTGCCCTGATCAGCTGGGGTTTTCTGAGGTCTTTGGAAGCCTCCCAGACTAGTGTACCATCCAGGACACAGTTACAGTCTCCCACCAGCATGATGCCCCCATTGAGGTATGGAAATGCAGCAGTCATGACCCAGCCATAAAAGTCTGGGCAGTCAATATTTGATGCATATATATTTATAAAGCATATTTCCTGGCCATCCAGGGTCACATGTAAGTCCCATGTAAGATTATGTAGCGGCCCTCTGGGACAACCTACATAAGGGCCACCTGTATAAGGACTCCTGGGGCATATCCCGAATACAAGGTAGCATAAATTTGCATCCTCCAATGCTTTTGCAGACAGGGAATACAGTCACCCCACACATGTCTCCTGGAAGAACACGATAAACACCCTGTATCATTTTAGAAAAGCATGCACACGTCTGCATTTCTCGAAATGAGCTATACCTTTAACATTCCAGGTTATGAGTTTAGTTACATGAGGAGCCTTTGATCATAAGTACCATACACATCCAGCCTCTCAATGTCTGTAATCCTACAGACATACAATCCATAGCAGGATATCACCTGACCAACAAACATAACCCAAATGCACAAGAGCAGAACAAATTTCTCAAGTCTACAAAAAAGTGAAAACGAAATTTCCCCTTTAACTCCCCTCTCCCCCTGGGCAGTGTGACCAACCCTTCATGTCCAGTCAATGCTAAATTGGAAGTCGATGTATGCCGCCCCATTACCCCAACATTAGTTGAAGAATAAAAACAGTTCAAATTGAATTTCCTCCCCCTTCCGCTCCCTTAGAACTTGGTGCTTCGCTAGAGGTTAGGTTGTCGGGGAAGGTGCGAGGACGAGGCACTCAAGCTACCTCTCCCTATGGCTGCTAGTGTCTCAATGTCGGACAACCCTGTCATCATTGTTGGGATTACAGAAGCATTCATGATTATGATTTCCCCACAATTGCGATCCCTTATTGTCCAGGTAACTTACAGTACACCATGTAGTCAATCCCCCTCCAGCACCACGATCACCTGGTGAAGGGCCCCATCTGGACCCCCGAAGGCATCAAGCTGATTATTGTCTTGGGGAGGTGCAGTCTCGCTGGACACACCTACCCTCATACTGAGTCGGATTATGATTTTCCCAGAATTGCCATCCCTTGTTGTCCAGATAACTTACAGTACACCATGTAGTTAATCTCACTCCAGCACCAGGATCATCTGCTGAATGGCCCTGGCATGGAGGTGATTAGTGTCTGCGGGGTATAGTCTCTCTGGGCACATCTGCCCTCTTATTGAGTCAGGTACAACATGGGACTCACGCATGGTCTGAGCTATCACTGGCAGTGTTGTGATCCCCCAGTAGCTCCTGGGAGTCGTCCCTCAAATCTGGAACTACATCAGTGGCCTACAAGGTGCCATTGTGGCAGACCATCTTCTCTGTCCTTTTACTGTCTTTCAGGCTCTTCCAGCATCCTTTCCATTGCCAGAGACATTCTGATTAGTGCTGCATGCATGGCAGAGTCGAGCCCTGCCGACCTGAGTCCTGGCTAGATGTACAAGATAATGATCCCAGCTACTCGCTGGTGTCTCCAAGAGTAAAAATAAAGAACAGGATATTACCTTTATGCTGAATTCTCAGTTTCACTGAAAACATTAGGCTATATTTCATATTGAGGTCAACAAAGTCATTTCTTAATGGATGAGAAGCTTTTCCATTGCTCCTGTAGCCTCTGTGTGTAGTCGGAAATATAGAGATAGGATGTTCCTCAAACATCAAAGGTACTTTTGTGTGATGTGTCTGCAGGATGGCTTTGCGGTGCGGAAGTTAAGCAGACAAGCAATTATCACCCTCAGCAGAGCCACAGACTTCAGTGGCAGGGACAGGGCCCTCTGTGCCCTTTCTTTTGTGAAGAGCCTGGAGAGTCTCTTAGGGAGAAAGACTGTAGCAATCCACTCCTCCAGGAAACGTTTGGTGGATTGTCCTTCTTCCCTCTACAGGAACCCTCAATGTTAAGTTACTTCTGCGGGATCGCCCCTCAGAGTCTTCCATCCGATCGTCTAAGCGGGCCACCAATTTCTGCAGATTGATGACTGTGTCATGGAGGGAGTGGACTTCCTGCTGTAAGGAGTCTTCATGTTGCTCTGCATTCGCCACGCGGTCTGCCACTTTTCGCAGATCAGTTCGCACCAGGTTGACATCAATGGCAACAGAGTTGATTTTGTGAACCCTCTCGTCTTGTGAATTTTGTGTTTCCACTAGTAGGTCTGCCAAAGACAGCCATACCTGCCGCCCCAATAGAGTCAATTTTAATAAATAAATTGACACCAAAACTAAAAAAAAAAACAGTCAGTAGAACCAGAGTGATGTATTTTTAAAGTTTAAAGTTTAAAATAGCACCAAAATGTGTGAAGTGTCAACTGCAGGTATCTGACTTGCGCTGGACCCGGATAAGGTCCTAGGTTCATGCTGACCACAATGGAGAGCAGACCAGACTCAGGACCAGAGTTGTGCTGCTCGAAGTTTTACCTTCTGGGGGCTCTCAATTGCCCGGCTTTAGATCTTGTGAAGCCTTTGGCGAGGAGCTGGGTGCCACGGCTCTGCTGGGCTCTGTCGCTCTTTGTCAAATTTGGTTAGGCTTTCATGTGGGAGCTCCAGGCTATGGCTTTGCAAGGCTCTGCATCCAATCCAGTGAGACCTTTGGTGAGGAGCTACGCAGTTCTGTGGGGCTCTGCGTTGTTCTACATCTGACATGGTGAAACCTCCAATTAGATAGGGAGAAGTGCACTCTGAATTCAGCCAAGGCAATGCAACTGCCAGGAAGCAGATGTTGCGAGACTCAGTCATTTCCAAGATGACCTGAAGGCTCAGTAATTGAACTGATGAAAATAAACAATGCTTCTCCCATTCGCTACAAAAGAAAAATTCTTGAAAAAGTCAAATTCTCTCTCTCCTTATATTCTCGTCCAAAGCTAAATACGTCTTGCCCTGACTCACGAACCATCACTATGAACAGAGGGAGAAGAACTCCAAACTGCTGGCAGCTCATCTTCACCAGAGGAAAGTAGAGTCAATGATACTCCTCTAGTATGGTTGGCAAGGGACCTTTATATACTCCCACAATCCACCGAAGCCCCACTATATTACAACCTGTGAAGCTGACTGCCGGAGACATGATTGGCCTCTCTTTACTGTATGACCACACTTTACCATCACAGCTGACCGGAAAATCTGTAGTCAGAGCAAAATCCCAGATATTGAAATCGATCCATTAGCCCCTGGATACACAGCCATGCTTCCTTATAGTACAACTCTACCCAAATTAGAGACAGTAATGAATATCTGAGGGCCTGGGATGAAAGTGTTACACTCCCTTTAAGACGAATTCAAATTATCCAGGATCCGGGTATGTCGGAGCATGCAGCTAGCACACCGCATTTTTTAAAGAATAGGCTAGGAAAGCTGAAGTGGGAATTACATGAGTCTTCACTATTAGATTAACCAGAGAAATGTGAACAGTACAGAGGAGTGATCGCTGGACTGCATACAATAATACTTGACAAAACATTCAAAAACACTAACAAATTACCTGTTCTTGGCATTGAGAGTTGCCTTAAACAACTATTTCATAGAAGACTGGTCGCAAATTTGGGAGTCACATGGGACAGGCCTTCAACAATCTCCTCTGAAAAGTTAGGAACAGATTTGCTAAGGCTTTGGACTAGCGCTAAGGAGCACATAGAGATGGAAAGTCTCAGACATTTTTTACTATCCAGCACAAAAGGTGTTCTATGTAGGAAAGGTGCCCTGTCAGTGTTAAACATGCTTTGCATCCCTTTGCATCACAAGAGCTTTGCTTGGGCGGATCAGGGCAACTACCCATAAGTTTGACAAATAGTATTCTACTAAGATAGCCAAACCAGGGATTGCATCAAAAACTAGTGTCTACTGGAGACAGGAGTAAACAAGAGGGAATGTCTTAACGTTTCCGAAAAGCAACACACTGCATGTGTGCTAAAGTGCACAGTACACTACCAATAGAGGAAATCATTCGGGGTTTGTCTAGGCATAAGAATTTGCACTTAAATGGTATTGCAGTACAAATCCTATGCTAGACAACACATACTCGCCTATGTGCCTTGTTGCGAGGCTGTGCGTCACACAATAAGTGTGCCTTAGCATAGGAGATGACAGCAGCAGCAGGCCAATTTTAGTACTTACAGCTTTATGCTATGTTTTCCCTCTTGAGCAACACAGGAAATTTGGATGCTTCAGTGTGCTGCTTGACAAAATAGTAAATGTAGGAAAATATCTCTCCAAAACACTGCACACCTGACACTGGACACCAAAAAAAACACACAAAGTTAATTTGTTGAGAGTCACATTGCTGAAGATGTACTATATCTAACTGGGTTCTGAGATGTGTACTATGGCTTTGTCCACGTCTGACACGTTATTGGGAAGCAATCTGGGACACAGTGTCTGCCACTACAACTTAGTCCTGCACTGTCTAATAAGTTAGTTCTGTCGCATGACAATTTGGATATGCCAGAGACTTCTCTGCACCACAAATGGTGAAAGTGTGTATAGTGAGACATTGATGCTCCGTGTGTCTCTGACACATAGGGAATTAATGGCTGTGATATACAAAATGGTATTCTATGAGCATATTGTATATAGACTGAGGGATCAAATGCCCACTACTACCATAATTGGTAGGTATTTTGGGAATCGGAGGGGAATGACCCTGTTGGAAGATCGTTGTGTTGGGCAGGTACTCTCTGATCCTGGAAGCGAGCCCTGTTCCATGTTTATTCATTTTTTGCAGTTGTTTTTACATCAAGCATAGCAGCGCGCATGTGCTGTTTTTCCGACGTGTTGGTATGTATCTGCGCTTTTGAGAATGCCAACATCATGCCCATCACTACCACTCGTTCGTGGGGTTGCCCTTCAAAAATCATTTGATGACATTAGTAAATGGTTTACGTTTGTCCATCCATGGGGAGGTTTTGTTACCACCTTGGCTGTCGCCCCTGTTACATGGCTAATTGTACTTTTGCCGATAAGTTTGACTGCAAGCAAACTTCTTTTTCCTTTTGGGTCTCTTCTTATCACTGATGCTCATTGCAGCCTGGCGCTGTGAATTGGCTCGCTTATGTAAAATTGTTTTACTTTTGATTTTCAAGTTATTTGGCAAGAAAAGTCCAGTTAGGAGTTTACAACGCTAATAGCTCTAACTCGAGCAAATGCGAGACCCATTTCATTCCAAATTCTTGTTTATGCATGTGTGTGAGACTCCCTACACCACACTCCAGGTACCTTATGATGCTGTCTGGGCACGAGTCCACGAGGGAGGTGAATTTGGAAGATATTTGGATGGGGCTGTCTGAGGTTCATGATGCTAGACTGGAGCTGATTTGGATTCCGGGTGAAGACGTGACTACACAGAGGTTTATGACTCATCAGTGACTCACTGATCAGCCGTAATTTGGATCAAAGACCTCTTTCTGACTTCTCATCACCTCCGTGCGTCCTTTTACCTATTCACACTGTCGTTTTAGGACTCTCCACTCCCCTCCCTTTTTTCTGCAGTTCCCTATTTTTAACATCTGCCAGGTGGTTGAATGTTGATTAACCTCATATGTTGTTATCAAGAACACGGTACAAAGTTGTCTTGATGACAACATAGTCTACCTGATCTTTGATCACTGGAGTTCTTTTATTTCCCTTTATCTTCTCTCTCTAGTAGAAAAAAAGCTGCCTGGCTTCTATAGGTATACCATTACTTTTTGAAGATATTAATAACAAATTAATATAAAACAGGATGTGACATCTCAATCCATTTTATGACCTACCCAGTCTACTGAAATATGTGCCTAAAACCCTTTGTACTGATTCCCTACTCAACAAGTGCGTTGAGAACCGAAGTGGAACCTCTCTCTCCCCCTATGTGCATATCTATTTGGTGAAAAGCGCTGTCCCATGCAGGCAATGTGTTTCAGTACGTGGACAAAAAGGAAAATAATGACCAGACCGGAGAGTAATCGAACGAATGGCGGTAAGACGTCAGGTTTAGAAATAACAACCATATGAGCAAAAGGTCTGTGGCAACGTCCAAGTTTTGCAAGGTTTAAAACAATGACAACACTAGTATTAGAACAGCAGACTCCAGTCAGACTGAGGGTGACCTAATCTACTTTATACTTTTTGAAATGTTGTGGGATCTGCTTGCTGTGTTCCATCTAAAAATCTCACTGGCATTCCCTCCAACACTTACATCATTAAGCAAAATGGGACCTACAATAGTGAGTTGTACTGCTGACATAGGGGTCTCCTAGCCTACAGGTAGTGACCATATCAAGCAGGGTTAGCCAACAATGACTATATCAAACGTGATTAAAAATAATGGCCACGCGATGTAAGCAAGAATCTCTACATTAGTCACTAATGGCTATCAAAGAAGATTAAGATGCACACTAACTTTCTGCAGGCAACCACGCTGGCATATTGTTGCAGACTGTAATTGTAATTGTACCTATATAGTGCTTACTACCCTTGATGAGGCATCAAAACTCTTTCTGGTGAGTAGCACGCTACCCCGGAACCAAAAAAGGATTAGTGGTAGATTACCATAGGGAAATATGGGTTAAATTGGGCAGTGTCTAATGTTTGGATTGAATGGGATAATGGAGGGATAGAAGAATCCAGAAAATTGTTTTTTTGGGGAGATAATAGTAGTAAGATGATGCATGGGATGAGTAAAAGGAGAGATGGTGGAAGGAAGAGTCTCTAGGAATGGATTAGGGAGATTACACTAGTAAATTAGGTTTGGGATGGTTCAAAGGAGGGATATGTGAGGGAAGAATTTAGAAAGGGTTGTTTGGGAGATCATAGTACTAAAATGAGGTTTGGGGTGCTGCAAGGAGGGATAGAGAAGGGAAGAGTCTCGGATGGATCATTTTAGAGGTCATAGTAGCAGAATCATGTTTGGGATGAGTCAGAGAGTGGAGGCAGAGGATATATTGAAAGAGGAATAGGTTGAGACAGAGAGTAGTGCATTGCATGGAGTCAAAGGTTACTTTCTTCTACCTTAGGAGTAAATAAATAAATATATTGATCCAAAAGTACATATAGAGAGTATACCTGTATAAGGAAGAGAACATATTGATATTTAAAGTAGTATTTTATAAGCTCAAAGTTTAGGGTGTTGCTGTATGTTAAGATAATTGTTTTGTGAATTTTTATAACTATTTTTTTATTTGATATTTTCATCAATATTTAAATAGTGAAGCACTTGTAGAAAACAATAGTTATGATGCTAACAGATGCACTCAGACATTTGTTTCCCGCACTAAGACCCTCACATACACCCTCACACACACAGACTCCTACATACAGACAGATGCATCCCACACACAGAGCCACCAACACAGACCCACATGCTCAGGCAAGTACCCACATATGTAACACACCCATACACTGAAAGAAACCCCATGCAGAGAAGCGCTGACAGTCCAAGTATTCACAACTTCAGCCAACCTCTTGACAACCCTCAATGTCAACAGCGAGTCTGCAGAGGGAAATATTCGTTCCATGTTCTTCAGTATGCATTTGGTACTTCAGATTGCTTACCAAAGTTTGAGCTCCTGGAGGACTGGTACCTCTTTATTTACTACTTGTGGTTTACTTGAATAAATATTCCGAAACCTACTTCTGCTCATAGACAATCCATCCTCTTAGCTAGATATGTTTCTGCTATATAAATATATGGACCCATTTCAAAACCTATATTAATTGTTAGTAGTAAGCTTGCGTTCCACTTAAGCAAACCCACCATCAACTTATTACTGACGAGAACTGCCTCCCCATTGGCCTCAGTAGACATTGATGCTGTATGTATCATCAGTAAAAGAAGAATTGCAAAGAAACAAGGTAAGTTCCTATTATAGCATGCCAGCATGAGGTAGGCCTGTAAGTCATTTTCCTCATACTTATGCCTACCTCGTAGCTTTCATTCATGGCAGGCCTGGTTCGAGCCAAAAAGCGAAATGTGGAAACCAGGTATGTGCTGCAGCCGCATGCACCACACAAGCAACATTCACCATCAACTTACAGAACGTGGGTGGACATATTGAAGGTTTATTTTTCAAGCCTTTTGAAGTCAAGTGCTTACCTCACATATGCCTATCACATAAATGCCCTTCTAAGAGCAGCAGCTGTATGACAGTAGTTCACGAAAGAATGTAGCCTCCTAGCCATAGGATACATTTTGTAAAGACTCCCCCTCCTACTTTTAAAACGTCCTGCGTGGCCTACTTTCATTTTATCTTACAATACATTTTTTTTCTAGACCAGTTATAGAGGTTGAATGCAGAAATACTTTTTTTAATGTAATATAATGGTTTAGCGGGTGCATGCATCTGCTGCAGATCATTTTTTGCAATCTATTGGTGACAGGATCGAGCTCTAACGGGAACAACTCTGGATGTTGCTGTTCTGAGAAATAAGGATGAACATCATCAGTTAAGCAACTTGCACAGGTCCATTAATAGATGAGATAATTACTGAATACTGCCAGAAACCTATCACATTGAATAGCTCTGTTTCCAAGTGGCATGCTAGCAAAGATGCACCCCCAACGGATTAGTACTGTGCGGCATGCAAATACAAAGTCAGTGCTTAATTTGTGCTTGTTGTTTCCGGTGCTGAGCACCAGCACCTATTTTTGAGGGCCGGTGCCTATTCTTCTGCCTCAAGCATTTGCTGTGAGCAGAAGACACATATGGGAAAGACGGAGGAAGGGAAAAATGAAAAAGTGTCACAAAGGGAGAAAGTAGAAAGCTGCAAGAGTGAGCTGAAGGAGCAGGATTGAAGAGGCCCGAGATGGCTTCTGTATTACGCCGCCTCAGTATTCCGTGCTCGCACATTTAATTGCAGCAGCCGCATGTTTAAGAGGAGGGCTTTGGGCACCGGCACGTTTTTGTTTACAAATTAAGCACTGTATAAAGTGTACAGCTTGATATTTTCATTTTAATACAAGCACTGCATGCCTGAGTTTCAACAAAATGTTATCAAATATTTGGTAGTTATTGTCAAAAATTTGTTTGGTTGGTTACTAGAATCTGAACATTACAGGGCATATTTATACTTTTTGGTGCAAAACTGCACTAAGGCACTATTGCACCAAAAAGTGTAGCACAGGCTTGCGCCATTCCTGAACACCAGCATGGCGCCATATTTATGGAACGGCGCAAGCCGGTGCAAATGGTGGGCTAGGGTAAAAATAAAATGATGTTAGCCGGGTGGGGCTGGCAATATTGGATAAGGGTTTTTTGCACCCAAAAATTACATTAGGGTGGTTAGAGTAAAAAAAGATGACTCTAACCAGCCTAGCACCATTTTCTGATGCAAGACCATCCATAGCACCTGACTCCTGTCTTTGAAAAGACAGGAGTCATGCCCACCACCCCAATGGCCAGCACAGGGGACCAGTGTCCCCTGGGCATGGCTATTGCACCCTGTGCCATGCAGGGGGCTCCAAGTTCGGCCCCCAATGGCACTTTAATAAAAAAAAAAAAAAGATTGCTTACATATACTTACCCTGCTTACCTGTGATGGGGCCCCCCATCCTCTGGCGTCCCTCTGGTGTGAGTTGGGATGTTCCTGGGGCTTGAGGAGGGCAGCTGTGGACCAATTCCATGGTTTTTGACCATGGAAATGGGTCCACAGGTCCCCTAACGCCTGGTCTGACCCAGGCGTTAAATAATGGTGCAAAGCAAGCTTTTCACCATTGTTTAGCCCCTCCTCCCACCCGTGCGTCATTTTAGCACAGGGAATAAATATGGGGCTATGGGTTAGAGCAATTTTTTAGATGGGAACGCCTACCTTGTATCTCATTGATGCAAGGTAGGTTCACACATCTAAAAAATGGGGCAAACTCCAATAGTTTGACGTTAGACTGATCTAACGTCAAAATATAAATGTGGAGTTAGTTTTGCGCCGACTCTGCCTAAAACAAAATGTCACAAATTTGGCGTAAATAGGGTATAAATATGCCTTTAAATTCTATTAAAGAAAGACATTTGAATAAAGTTTATGGGAACTTTTTCATGAGTCACAGGAAAGACAGGGTCACTGGGTTCAGATTAGTCATATTGTAGCAATTAAAACTTTTTACCACTTATGTCCTGGAGCTTTTTACCTTACTATTGAATCTAAAACTGAACACCAAGTATACCCCATTATCAAATGACATGTAACAAACAGGTAATGAAGTCAAGCAGTCCAAAGCTTACTCAGTGAGGAAGTATGGGGTTAGAGGCTTAGAAGTCAATCGAACATCCAGTACCAATCAATAAATCAATTTTCATTTAGCAATTGTACTTATAAAAGAAAAAATAGTTTATTTTTCACACACAACACATTACTGTACATAATCATAAGATCAAGTGGTAAATCATTAACTTTGCTAAAAATTATGAGATTTGGGATACAGCCTAGTCTTCCTCTCTACGACAATTATCAAGTCGGTAGTTCAGTACAAAGCAGACAATAACCCTTCTAGAGGAGTTTGTTGGTAGTGTTTGCTGAAATGAGTGGGCATGGGCTGTCTGAGGGCTCAGCTGACCTCTTCCCAAGTTTTGTGAAATTCTCAGTCCCCTAATAGCAAGTTGCCCGCCTTCCGGTGTGGCAGTTGCTGAGTATCTTTCTCTCCTTCTTGTCTGTTGGAGTGGAGAAGGCTAGCAAAGCAATTGCTGGCAGGTGGTTAGTGTGTTATACCTGTGTGGAGGATGAAGTTCTGAACTTAACGGAGGTCCTGTGCGGGCCAAAGAGGCATTGATTGCATTGTCAGAGAGTGTGTTCTTCGATAACCTGCTCAGTTTATTCCTGAGCACTTGCACTTCCGGAACTGTCCTCAAGTCATGCGCTCCGAAGAGATCGCTGAACACTGGAGCAGTGTTCAGGGATCTTTTTGGAGTACAGAATACAAATGGCAGCAGCACAATCTTGGAATGCAGTGCACGATGATGGATATCAAATCAGGAATCTTCCATGCTTCCCAAGTGAACACCTTAATTTCCAGCGTGATCAAGCCATTCAACCTGCCCTTTCCAAGAAGTTGGTCAGTCCATAATGTCAGTACCTATTAGACCATATATACACGAAGGGAGATATCAGAATCCAATGCACACATATTTGTTCCCTTACTTTTCATTGTGCTCTTCATCCTCTTGTTTCCATTTTTGTCCTTGGGTTTTGCTCCTTCCATCTGGAATTTTTCCTTTGGGTGGATTTTGGCGATTGTCATTCTCATTAAGTCTAATATTCATCTTTAATTAAGATTCATAAGACTGGCAAGGAGGTTTTCCCCTTTTTGAGGTGTTCCTCCTATTTGTGACCCTCTTAAGGAGACACTCGACTCCATTCATGCATAAAATTATATGCAGAGTGGTTCATTGGCTATTGGGAGTTCCCTTTCGCCAGGCTATCCGAAACAGAGATGCCACTGACAGCTCAGGTTTCAAGTCTTGGGGGTTGTGCTGCTCTGTGAGATGTGCCTCCTTCCATGACCACATAGCGTGGATCACCTTGATTGTGCCACAGCCCAGCTGTCTTCATCATAGTCCATGTCAAGTTCATGTGCATCCACCCTGTCAAATGAGGTCCGCAACACCAGTATTGGGAATGAGGAGACCCTCATCATGATCAGTGACTGTGGTCCATTGGAATTCTTCTCCATTAAATCTTCCTTATGCCCAGATTGGTGCTCACCACCCAAATAAAGATAGCAGCCTGTCCAGATGAGGAATCAATTGATCTTTTCTCTGACAGGGGGATGTGTCCCTTCTTTATACAACCCTGCCTCTGGTCCTCAGATTTGTCAGTTGAGACCAAGAATTGTGGTGATACCACCTACATAGAGGCATTCCAGTTGTCTAGAGGGAAAGCCCATGAAGCTTCAAGACAATTCTCTGATTAAATATCCTTATTAGATGTTGTGGTATTTATCAACATGTATATACTGCATACGAGATATGCAAACAAAATAATACAAAGAATATTAGCATTCCAAGAAGCAAAATAAACAAGATCACATAGAGCTAGAGGGAAATATAAGAGGTGTTAGACTTTTCATCCTTGGCGTGGTCTCCCTTAAAGTTTGGCCTCTGTTTCCCAGGTTGTTGATGTGTGCTGGACTCTGTTTTTGCTGTTTTTGTTCCTCTGGGCACTTTACCACTGGTAACCAGTGCTAAAGTGCAAGTGCTCCTATACAAAATGTGTATGTAATTGGTTCATCTATGATTGGCACATTTGATTTTGGTAAGTCCCTAGTACAGTGCACTAGAGGTGCCCAGGGCCCATAAATCAAATGCTACTAGTGGGCCTGCAGCACTGGTTGTGCCACCCACAATAGTAGCACTGTAAACATTGCTCAGACCTGCCACTGCAGTGTCTCTGTGTGCAGTTCTGAACTGCCAATTCGACTTGACAAGTGCACCCACTTGCCAGGCCTAAACCTTCCCTTTTCTTACATTTAAGACACCCCTAAGGTAGGTCCTAGGTAGCCCCATGGGCAGGGTGCACTGTAGGTTTAAGGTAGGACACATACTAATGTGATTTAAATGTCCTAGCAGTGAAATACTGCTAAATGCGGGTTTCACTGTTGCAAGGCCTATCCCTCTCATAGGTTAACATGGGGGCTACCTTTAAATATGATTCAAGTGTAGATTCCCTTTGGGAGCGGATAGTCATGTTGAGTTTGGGTCTCTAGCTCACAATTTAAAGATACATCTTTTAGTAAAGTTGATTTTAAGATTGTGTGTTTGAAAATACCAATTTCTTGAAAATGCCACTTTTAGAAAGTCAGCATTTTCTTGCTTAAACCATTCTGTGACTCTGCCTGTTTGTGGATTCCCTGTCTGGGTCAGTTTGACAGTTGGGCTGTTTGCACCTCTCTCTAGACAGTGACACAAAGGGAGCTGGGGTGTAGCCTGCATATCCCGATGAGCCATCTGTGCTAGGAGGGAGGAGAGGAGTGTTCACTCACACCTGAAAGTGCTGTGCCTGCCCTCACACAATGCAGTCTCCAACCCCCTGGTGAGTGTCTGGGGCCTGGCCTGGGCAAGGCAGGATTTCACAAACAAGAGAAAATTTTCTTTGAAGTAAGCCTACTTCAAAGGGCTAAATGGGTATAAGAAGGTCACCCGAAACCACAGACTTTAGAACACTTCTGGAAACCAAGAGGAACCTCTGCCTGGAGAAGAGCTGAAGAGCTGAGGAAAAAGAGCTGCCCTGCCTGGGACTGTGATTTGTGGAGCTATCCTGCAGTTGCTGCTTCTGCCTGTGCAAGAGGACAAAGATTGAACTTTGTGTGCCTTCCTGCTTGTGAAGAACTCTCCAAGGGCTTGAACTAGAGCTTGCTTCCTGTTGTTGAAGTCTCAGGGACAGCAAAGACTTCTCTCTGCCAGCATCTGGAGCCTCTGCTGAGACTCCTATCCTGCCAAGTGGTGCCCATCCAGCTCATGGGACCCTGAAAGGAGAAGCTGGCAGAACAAGAGTAAGAAACCCACGCACAGACTACAGTCCAGGGAAAAGATTGACGCAACTCTGAGACGCCGCTGGAAAATCGATGCTCGCAGCTGGAGAAACAACGCACAGCATCGCTGACTGATGCTGGTGAGATCTCAACCTGCTCTGCGCGGTTTTGGAATCATCGTGCGGCAGGATTTCCAACGCAAACATTGCTGGGCGTGTAAAAACGATGCAAGGCCTGCCCGGACCCGAGAGTGCTGTTCAGATCGAAACATCGCTCTCCTGCAGAGAGAAGAAACGACACACGCCGACCTGACTCGCTTGTGAGTGATATCGACGCATCACAAGGCACTTTTGATGTACACTCGCTTGTGTGGGGTTATTTTTGACTCGCCCAGGTACAGTTCCACGCTGAGAGCGTTAGCGCTGTGTTTAAAATCACATGAAGGCTCTTTTTGGTTTTTAATTGATAACTTGACTTGTGTATGGTGGATTTTTGTTGTTTTGGTCTTGTTTTCTTTAGAGAAACATTTTCTGTTTTGTGTCATTTTGTAGTGTTTTTATTAAGTTACTGTGTGTGTTAGTACAAATACTTTACACCTAGCACTCTGAAGTTAAGCCTACTGCTTGTGCCAAGCTAAAAAGGGGGTGAGCGGGGGTTAGCTGAGGGTGATTCTCTTTTACCCTGACTAGAGTGAGGGTCCTTGCTTGGACAGGGGGTGTCAACATCAGGACAGTGCGCGCTCTACGGGCGACAAGAATGCAAAAATCCAGCCTTTATGCAGGAGCATAATTCATGCATTGTGGTTATATGCAGTATGTTTTTGCATTACAGATTTTAACCTTGAAAAGCATTATTAATGATGTTTGCAATAATTGTTCATTTGCAATGTACTGCTGCAGGCTTACTGAGTGTGTTAGGGTGTGATCCCTTTCTAGGACCTTCTAGAAGCTTTCTCTGCAACATGACTGGGTGTGGTTTGTGGGCTGGGCCAGATTCTATATAAGGGAGCCAGCCCAGCTCCACGTACTCACTATTCAGAGGTCCCGGTGCAGAGCAGCAGCAACTTGCTGAGCTCCTGTTCCAGAGGCCTACCTTGGTGTTCCAGGCCTGCCCCGCATTATATTAGTGATCCTTGAGCAGGGTGGTAAGGGAGAGGTCGGGCTGGGCCCCCGACCCCGTTCTCAAAGACTCTTGAGTTTTGGGCCTACTCGTGAAACTTTTAGAGTACGCGAGTCATTGCTCTCATGTAAAACTTGGTGTTCAGATCGGCAACAGCTTGCGCGATCATTTCATGGAATTTGCATATTCTTGTTCGAATCGGCAGTGTGCACGATTCATTTCCCGCATGTAAAACTTGGTGTTCAGATCAGCAACAGCTTGTGCGATCATTTCATGGCATTTGCATATTCTTGTTCGAATCGGCAGTGTGCGCGATTCATTTCCCACATGTAAAACTTGGTGTTCAGATCGGCAACAGCTTGCGCGATAATTTCGGGGCATTCGCATATTCTTGTTCGAATTGGCAGTGTGTGCGATTCATTTCTCGCATGTAAAACTTGGTGTTCAGATCGGCAACAGCTTGCGCGATCATTTCATGGCATTTGCATACTCTTGTTCGAATTGGCAGTGTGCGCGATTCATTTCCCGCATGTAAAACTTGGTGTTCAGATCGGCAACAGTGTGCGCAATCATTTCATGGCATTTCCATATTCTTGTTAGAATCGACAGTGTGCGTGATTCATTTCCAGCATGTGAAACTTGATGTTCAGATCGGCAATTGTGTGCGCGATCATTTCATGTCAATTAAGACCTTGATGTGTAGTGTTTGTTAAAGTGCACACATTTATCCTGGGCTTTTGGATTTTCTGTGAAGATGCTAAATTCAAAACATGACATTCTTTGTACATATTAAGTCCTCAGTACAATTCCTATTGTTTTCCAGGGAATATTTCAGATTGCCTTTTGGCCTCATGTAAAAATGCAATGTTTGTTCTGAAACATTATCCTAAAAGGTTCTTGTATTTCTAGACAGTATGTGACAGTTCATGTAAAGCTCATATGAAACATTGTATTAACCATTCTTGATTTTTTCCAGGTACCCAGAGTTCTTGTGGTCTAGTTATAGTCACTTCTTAGGTTATCCATGGTTACAGTATGAGAACGCTTAAAACCATAATCTAGTAAAAGTCAATGTGATAATATCTTGATATTGTGTTGTTTAACCTTTTGCTTCCTAAAGGTCTCCTTCCTAGCTTTTCCCTTCCTAATTCCTTTTTCCCCCACTCGGACTCTCTCAGGATCTGTGATATTTCTATCAGAGTTTTAGAGCTGTCTAGTGGTGGACATGTTGGGAACGTGCACAGGCCCCGAGGATCTGGTCTCCCTCACAGGGGTTAACCTGACTGCCAACAAAAGACCCCATTTCTAACAAGAGGTGTCACTATTTAACACTCACAGTAGAGTTCATAATAGAAAAAATCTTCCCTAGGAGACATACAGTAACATAAGAATATAAACTAGATTCAAGCAAAAACAATTCTCATGAGTGCCTCACTGTCATGAGCACTTCAGCTTCAGTACAAGCTGCTATAATCCCTTGGTCTCCTTCACCTCATTTTCAGGCTGAGCCATGCATAACCCACCCACCTCCAACCCCAAACCTCACTGTGGCAGCTTCAGTATGTCCTGTCTCAGCTTCTTGACTGTCTCTTTCTTCTCAAGGCAGCATCTTCTTGTAAGAGCAACTCCAATATTCCTTCTAAGCAGCTGGTCAACTCATACCTTCAAGGCAGACCACACACAGCTGCTTCTGCAGGCTTGTGGAACTCTCCAGGTTTTTGGTTACTAATCTGGAAAAGGAAAGATAGTGGTTAATATCACAACCCTTGGGCACAGAAGAGGTTTTCAGCTGACACTATACTGTAGTGGAGAAATCTTCACACCCTGGCTGAAATATTCTAGCCCATCTTTAAACTGAGATTGCAGACTTTGGTAATACCACTTATGAGGTGTCAATGTACACTGATGACAACACCCTTCTTTATGTGATGGACCGGAGCCACACAATCCAGCAATTTATACAACTCTTGTCAAATTTCTGACAGATGTCAGCTCTCCAGATTGACTGCTATAGAACAGTACTGTCTCCCATTGCTGGTCTCTTGCCCAGTGGCTGGCCTCCCAGTAGTGGGGATCACCCGGGAGTCAAGCCATTTTTGATACCTTGGAATACAGGTGAGAAATGATGAAAAGGTGCACTATGACCTCAACATGGGCTGCACGATAAATTATCACACCCGATCAGTGGAATTTTGAAAGACCCTATCACTGTCAGACATAGGCCAAGTTTTATTGGGCAAAATGGTTTTATCACCAAGATGCCTACACGTGATGCTGAACGTCTTCTGCATATTACCACTGTCATTGTTTTGGTGGATGGATGGGCAGCAGAGTAAAACTGGGGAGTCTAAAATTGGACCAAGAACAAGGAGGACTGAGACTACCACATCTCCAGCTGTACTACTTTGCTGGACTTCTCAAATATGCTGCATTATGGTGAGAAGATGAACCCAATTGGGAACAAAAGCTACTAGAGTGTTTGGTACCTTTAACCAATCTCGTAAAACTCCTGAAGGGGGGCACAGAGTCCGTGAGGACACCCCGTTTATAGTGACACAGGTAGCTACAGCCTGGGAATGAGCAGTGATATAAGTGCTAAAACGAGCACCATACACAAAGATGGTGGCTCAGGCCCATCCTACGTCTGAAGGACTTCATGAACCTAACGCCCTGGATTGAGGGGCACTTGTGAACCATGGAAGACATATCAAAATGGCACATTTATCACACTGGCGGAGGTGGGCAAATAATACAGGGTTGGCCCAGGATAGTTTTTACAGTATGCTGCCATATCCCGCATGGTCAGTGATAAATGGACCAGATACCCTGGTGAACCAGAACAGTCCCACGCTTTGTGGGTCATGCTGGACCCAGGGTCACAGAGGGGTCTTGTCTCACAAATTTATGCGTCTCTAAAAGGAGACAGGCAGGTCAGCACAGCCAAGTTTTGTTCCAATTGGGACAGGGATCTGGATACCCCATTGGCCGATGGGGCGTGGCTGAGAGCAGGGTGACAGATACGTGAGACAGCAAGTAATGCTACAGTTAAGCTCACACAGTTCTATTACCTTCACAGAGCTCATCTGACTGACCCGGATTTACCCTACCCCAGCAGCTGTTTGCACGCTGTGCGGGGTGTCCCCGGCTGACTTTGCACATGTTACAGGATGCTGCAGCAGTACTGGACAAGGGTCATGACCTCAGTCGCCCACATAACTGGGACTGATTGGAACAGACAATGAAATACTGTCTCTTGGGCCTCCTGCCCCTCCCTAATGAGGGACGAAGCATGCTCTCCTAGCCATGGTATTTGCCAGACATCAGATAGCCATCCAATGGGCACGGGTGGCACACCCCGACCTCGATAAAATGCTAGAAGATTTACGGAGTGGGCCATTGCAGAGAGGATACGTCTCCGTAGGATCCATACGGAAGAGCATTTGTAGAGAGATCTTGATATGTGGGACAAAATGGTTGACCAAATAGGAGGTTATCATGACAGAGAGACAGATGACGAACTCACGAACCCCCTGGAACCTCATTGAACCTCTGTTCCTTGCCCACCTCTTGACAGGGACTGACGATGAAGGTTTCACTTAGATAACCTACACACATTGGGACACACATGTGAGTTGTGGTATTCATGAGAGAAGGGGTGTTGTGACAGTCAGTGAGTGTGTTGGAGGCGTTGAGCTGGCTATAGGCCCTATATTGAATCATGTGGTGCTGGGCATCTTGGTACGGGATTCACCATATTGGATTGGATTCTATGACTCCCTCTCCGGTTAACTGATATATTATGTTAAGTCATCCTTGTGCCACAGATCCCATGTCCTCTACCCTCCCCCCACCACTGCATTTGTACATGCTTGAAAAGAGAACATACTGTACTTATCGTTGTACACAGCCCTTGGAGATATTGGATTTTGCCACCATATGTGTTTGCCCTTTTTTATGTTTGACTAACTGATTTAAATTCCAATAAAGATATACTTTAAAAAAAAGATTGCAGACACAGTATGACCAGCTTTGGGCCTGTGTTTCGAGCAGTTCCTGCCATCTTCTTATTCCTTACATTCCGATTAAGCCACAGTCTTTATCTTCATTTGTAAGCAGAAAAGTTGGGTATATTTTTGAGTCTCCTGTTAGAAGAGATTCAAAACAAGTACACAAAAGAGACAGATGCTGCCCACATAAATACCTTACACTGTGAGAATAAGCCTTTCCAGAGAATATTGCACCAGGACAGGGCCAGGGAATTTCACTATACTTCATAAGGACCCTCTAACTCCTCTCTGTCATAACCTAGAGCCAGGCCACCTACAAAGCACATCGAGCATATCATAGAAGACCCTTGCAATTCATATTGCTTTCTTATACTTTCTTCGCTCTTCTTAAGCATACATGGGATTCAGGTAATCAAAACGGATTCATACAGAGCCACAGTGACATGTAACACACACACGTCAGGCACAACCTCTACACAAAGAAGTCACACAAACATGTGCATCCATATCTCAAATAGATGGAATTAACGCCCATATTTATACTTTTTTATCACGCATTTGCGCCTCTTTTTTGCCCGAAAGTGGCGCAAACTTAAAAAATAGAATTGTATTTTCTAAGTTTGCACCGCTTTTGCGTCAAAAAGCGGCGCAAATGCGGTGCCAAAAAAGTATAAATATGGGCGTAAGTATTCAACTTCAAGGGACTGACAGACCAATTGCAAAGTACAGAAGAGGCCAGTAGGCAACTGTCTTTGACAGGTGACAGGTAGAAATGCTTCTCTTGCCTCTATAGCTTGTTGCTTCCACTACTATCAGTCCTCAGCAGCCTGGTGATGTGACAGTAGTCATGCTCAGCACAAAGAGGGTGCATATAGTGTTCTCCTCCAGGTAATAGAGCTCTGCTCTGGAACATACATCATCTTATTGCCTGCCCTCAACACACACACAATTATTCTGTTTGCTGAGGTGAAAAATTCAATATCCTACAGAAATTTCTATAATGAACATGAAGCACGGATGCTCCCCTTCCAGTGGTATGCAGGGTACTTTTCTATCTAAAACGTATTTTTTAAATAAGCCAAACTATGCTACACACTTTTAATGGTATTTTCTAAACAGTTTTAAAGTGACAGACATTGGTGTCAGGTCCAGACCATCACAAACCATTTTCTCAATCACTTATTTAAATCATGATAATTTGCTTTTATGTTTTTCGTAGAATTTGTGTTATTGCTTCTGCTTTCTGTGTAGCTTCTGCACCTGAGAAACTAATTTGAGTAGAATATATCAGACAGATGACATCCCAAAACACTGTACAAGAACCTTGCATGTTTTCGTATGGGGCATAAACCTGCAGTCAGTCTCTCAGTCAGTGCTTAACTTGTAAAAGAAGAAGGGGCTTAGTTACAGGCCTGTGCGCCATTGGTGGGTCACTTTTCGTGACGTACCGGCGGCGCATAGTGCAGGCCCATATCTACAAAGCCACGCAAAGCCATTTTGTGCGGCTTTTCATGGATGGCCTTGTCGAAATGGTGTGAAGAAATGAAGCACAAATCACTACATTGCCTTAGACTGCATCAGCATGGGCATTGCAGTGAGTTTTCCCATGCAACATCCATGGGTTCTGGCACATTCCGAGTTTTACAAGGCATTGTAAACCTGGGAATGCGTTAAAACTGTATGTCTCCCCAATTGAGGCACAAGGAGGAGAAATATCTTTAATTCTCCTAGTTTTTTCCTCTTTCTATATCTGCTGCATTCTGCAGCAGATATAGAAAGAGGAAAAAGCCTCTATAGATTATTTTTGTGCGGGAAGCTGTCCCTTCCTGTAGCTAAAGAAATCTGTCTGTGACACAGGCATACTTCCTGTCCTTTCCCCCTTTCCCTGCCTGGTGCTATGGGTTTTGTAAATATGGCCAGAAATGTCAGGGCCCAAGGTTTTGCTCAGGTGCCCACAGCCAGGGCTATCAAAGGTAGGAGTGCCAAATACAAACTCTTCAGAGTCTAGATTCCACCACTTGACTCTTTAATCCCCCACCAGACACTCCTTGCCTCTTTATTTCACTCTTGCAGGTTCTTTTTCATGCCTGCTTTCTCCCTTTGACACTGTTCTGTGGTCTTTGTCTTCCCCCTTCTTTCCCCCTTTTTGTGTTATTCTCTCTCTTGCTCCAAATCGAAGTCTGATGAGGAAAAGGTGTGGTGGTCCCCTCTTGCAACCATCAGCTCAAATTAAGCGCTGCTCCAAATACCTTCAGCAGGTGTCTCGGCCAGTCTTAATCCACATAAAATGCATACTATTTCACGTACAGTTCTCTGTGGTATGCATGGATAAAATCATGCAATTTAGCACACAGCTAGCTGGGCCTGGCTGTACATTCACAAGCATATTTGTGAGGGGTGTATGTGATGCTTGAACATAGCAATGTGGTACATGCATGTTGCAAAAAACGGTCATATTTTTTACACTACGCACAGCCACTTTGCATGGCTTTAAATGGTTTCAAAAATATTGATTACAACAAATCAGTGCAAATCGCTGTGTTGCCTTACTCAGCAATAGGGAGGCATTCCATGTGCATTGCAGGGGTATTCCCAAGCAACTTCCATGATTGTTTATGCATTACCAGATTTACCAATCCTGGTAAACCTGAGAATGTGACAAAATCCATAACAAGGAAAATTATCTTTATTTCTTCTAGTTTTTCCTCTTTCTATGTGTACTGTATTCAATAGCACACACAGAAAGAGGTAAAAAGCCTCTCAGGATTGTTTTTGTGCAGGAAGGTGCCAGTTTTTATGGTCTGGCTTAATAGCACAGCTGTCAGTGGACAGTTATGTGGGCATCACTATAGAAGGGCTTTGGCTCCACCCACATGTGAGAAGCCAGGAGTACATGTTTTGATTGGGCAGAAGTTGTGTGCTTCCACAAACAAGTTCTTACCCTCTACACAGCTGTGATCATTTTATTTATTTATCCAGCAGCTTAAGCTTGAACTTTCAGGGCCACATGACATTGGAATGCTATTACAGTGTCTTAGATAACATGATAATTGACATTGTTTTTCCTTTGCAGCAGCACAGATAAGCGTCAGTCATTCATCTACATGGATTTTTAGGTCTGGCTTTACAGTAGAACTTTCGCCTGACCTTCTCATCTACACCAATATTATTCTACAATTATTTGCCTCCACATGAATACATATCTATTCCCATGCTATTTACGTATAATTCTTCACATTACCATACAGGATTCCTTTAAAGCCAGACCGACTGTCTTTGCAAATGCTTGCTTTGTTTCAGTCTAATAACTGTAATAGAGCATGCCTTTGTCTTTGTCCAGCGACCAAGGCGACAAGGGCAGTTTTTGAGGGCACAGGCTTCTGATGGATAAAGGTCTGCAAGAGATAAGAACAGAAGTTATTTGCTCAATTAGTTTGAGTGGGTGATTCTAGTTATCTTCCCATCTATGGAGGAAACACAACTGCCAGACGTCATTAAGTTTACACTGCTTGAACCGGTGATACAGGTAAGTGTGTGTGTAGAAGCGAATTCCACTTGTGGCTGGTATTTCACATTCAATTAAACTCAAGGGCAGAAAAATCAATGACTGCCTTATATAATGCCTCCCTTAATATGCAGGGTTTAGTGGAAGGCTTTCATTCGAAGGCATCCTCCAGTCACGAGGATCTGGCATTAAACACATAAACAGGCACCATCTGTTTAATGGCCACATAAAACTAACCGCGCGCTCAAGGTGTCTTATGGTTCACACACTTCATTACCTTAGTTCCAGGCTGTCTCGGACCAAGACAGACGGCGCTGCTCTCCGAATTATGCCGCAGAAAGAGAAGGCTAACACAGTTTGAAATTGTATATCGCAAGAGAACACAAAATGCAAGGTCCAATACTCTCTTTTTCACATAGCGTGCTTTCTTTCTTCTCTCGTATATCCAGGAGAAGGCTTAAGGCACGGAGGCAGCGGAGTGTATTCAGTGCTTAATTTGTAAATAAAAACGTGCCTGTGCCCAAAGCTCTCCTCTGAAACACGCGGCTGCTGCAATTACATGCGCGAGCACAGAATACTGAGGCAGCTTAATCCTGAAGCCATCTCGCGCCTCTTTAATCCATTTAAAGCCACTCCCTGCCCCTTCAGCTCACTCCTGCAGCTTTCTGCTTTCTCCCATTGTTACGCTTTTTCGTTTTTCTCTTCCTCCATCTTTCCCATATGTATGTCTTCCTCGAAGTAAATGCTTGAGGCAGAAAAATAAGCACCGGCCCTCAAAACTAAGTGGCGGTGCTCCGCACCGGAAACAACAAGCACAAATTAAGCACTCAATGCATTACAAAATTATGTGAGCTGTGGCGTTTGCCATGGTGGCGCCCCCTCACTCCTGTGGAGTTGTGTTCACTGTTCCATAATTATTATAATTAGAACACTATCGGCTTAAAAACCTCAGGACTTTTTCATATTTTGTGTGCATTCTGAGGTGGCATAATGAGAGAATCATGTGACAATTCGCTGCTTTATGCAGCACCGCGGTGGGACAAGGGAATCTTCTCAGCTGGGTTCGAAGGATTCTACACAATGTGATAGCTGGCTTCCTGCATGTCTCGCTTTATTCAGTTAACAGTGAAGGATTCTCCATGGTGTGACAGCTTGCACCCACCTGCCCCACCTCCTGCTGCCTCTCACTAGTCAGTGGAAGGGATGCAGCTCGTAGCCAATCCACGTCCACCTTTCAAGTGGCAAAGTAACAATATTCCATCTATTTTCATGGTTGGTGCACCACTTATAATGAGTCCCTGGGCTCTGTGAAGAGCATGATAAATTTTTTCTTATATCTATTAGTTGGTATTATGCCCCTTCCTGACCGCACAACTCCTTGGAGACTTGTAATATCATTTTATTGTCAATTTTGGGCCAGATATTCACATATGTGAAGGTTGTTTTTCTTGCATTTCTTCGTGAAAGTAATGGAGGCCCATACAGCTCCCGCGGTACGATGGGTCCTCCGGGCTTCCCCACATTGGAGGGAGCCCCTCAGTCCACACTCATATGAGGTGACTTGCTGCCGTAAGGGCCAACAGGCCCGAACAACGCACCGGGGGTGCTTTTTAGCTTCATCCTTTTTTTGGACTAGTGGCAGTGCCATGACACCAAAGGCAGAAAATAAGAGAATCAAAAAGAAGTTTTTGATATTGGCCAAGAGCATGCCTCTGATACATGATAGAAAACAAGCACACTTATTAAGGAATCATGTTGAAGTGGTATGTCGCGTCTAAAGATGTCCCGTATTCCACATCAGAAAGTAATTTTTAACATTTTTAAAATAAATGTGCTGTCTTGCCTACCAGTATACCTGAAAACAAAAAAATGCTTAGAGAACTTAGGGTCAGATGTAGCAAAAACCCAAATTGCGACTTGCAATTTGCGAGTCCCTGCGACTCGCAAATTGCAAGTCGCAATTTGGTATGCCGAAAGGTGTCTCAGACACCTCCTGCAACTCGCAATGGGGTCGCAAAGACCCATCTCATTAATATTAATGAGGTGGGTCGCAGTTTGCGACCCCATTGCGAGTATGGGCACTCACGGGGATGGTGGCCTGCTGGAGTCAGCAGACCACCATGTCCATGACTGCTTTTTAATAAAGCAGTTTTTTTTTTCTAAGTGCAGCCCGTTTTTCATAAAGGAAAACGAGCTGAACTTGGAAAAAAAAAAAAAAAAACGTTAGTTTCGGATTTTTTCAGGGCAGGTAGTGGTCCATTGGACCACTGCCTGCTCTGAAAAAATATTTTTTTGTCCAGTCACAAAGGGGCCCCTTCCCGTTTGCGACTGGGTTACCATCCACTTCAAGTGGATGGTAACTGCGATTCCATTTGCGAATGGAATTGAATTGCATTGCGAGTCGCAAATAGGAAGGGAACACCCCTTCCTATTTGCGAGTCGGAAATGCATTTTGCGAGTCGGATCCGACTCGCAAAATACATTTCTGCATGGCAAAGAGGCTTTTGCGCCTCGCAAACTGTGTTTTTCGCTGTTTGCGAGGCGCAAACTCTTTGCTACATCTGGCCCTTAGAATGGATCTTGTGTTTGTCAGTTTCCTAAATATACCCGCAGTGAAAATAAATGTAACCCATTAACACGTTATTTACATCAGCTGTACTGAGAAATCCACATTTGCCCTTCTATCTCCATTGCTGAGTTATTTTTTGGCCTTCATAACTCTATGGGGTGAGGGGCCGGCAAAAAGACAGCATATCTTGTGGGAGGGGGCCCTTATGTTTTGTTACCACTGCACTTCCAATGGAATTTAGCTAAACCTGCGACTCTGCTCATAGTCTGTCCACTTTCCTTTTTGCAACTGCACTCTAATGTAGGTTAAATTGAAACCTGAAGCAGAACATTCTCATGCACCGCATCATGCTGCGTTAAAAGCAGCATTCAATCAAAACAAATAACACAAAATAGAGTATAATAGAGAGGTTTAACAAACATGTATGCCATGAATTCCCATCTTAGATAGCATAAGGGAGGCTGTCACTGCATTCCAGACTTTTATTGCAACAATCATTGAGTCATGACTGCAAATAGAAAATGTGAATTCTAAGATGCCGATTACAAAAAGAATGCTACACACTGGAATACAGTGACGCAGTTAGAGAGCGGCACAAAACCGTTTAGAGAGAGGGAATATATGATATCCTCACTCTGAACTGAACCCTCCATTTCCAAAATCTAACCCATATCCCAGAATGGCACTAACACTGGTCAGTGATCCAGAGTGGCTTCTATTAGCATTGCAAACAGTTGGGGGCTGGTGTCTCAGGGGTTGGAGGTGAGATAGCTTTCTGGACCACACGGGAACTGTGACGACATCTGGTGCCTCTAGCAGGTCCTGCCAGTGCCTCGAAGAGGTGCACAGAGAGCAGGGATGAATTGGATGGTGCATCATCAAGTAAGGAAAGTGAAAGTTCACCTCCTCTGAATATATTTGAGTGGCCAGTAGACCGATAGATCAGAGAGGTCTTGGGGCATGTGTCTCCCCTGGTTCCCTGTGGGAAGCCGTGCCAACTCTCAATGTGCGAAGGTGCACCTCCACATGCCCTATTCAACAAGGAGCCCCAATCCTTCCCTCCTGAGTCCCTTTCTTTGCCCCAAATGAGGTATACCCTGATGCGGAGCAGTGTGGATTGCCTCAGAAAAGTATGAACTCCCACCTGGAGCACCTGAATAACAATTTACAGAAATAATAAGGCACGGAGTAGGTGTTTCCTGACCTGGGACCACATAATAAAGAGTGGGCTGGATCTACAGTTGTGTGAAAGTAGCTGATCTCTTAAAATCATCAATTCTGACGGTTCTTTAAAGGACTCCAGAAGGTGTCCATTGTCTGTTTTGCTTATGAGGTGTAGCTTGTAAAAGGAAGCAGTGTACGAAGTGAGATAACCCAATGACGTGTCACTGTGTATTGATTCCATCTTCACTTCAGCAGCACGAAAATGTGGCCAACTATCATCTCTGATTTTTCTTGGGGTGCTGAAAGCATTGTTAATCCTAACCATGGTGGATATATTACTCCCATAAATGCCATCTCACCCAAAAGTCTTGTTAGCAGGTTATGGACAACCCAGATGTTGACCTCCTCTAGTCCTAGACAGTGGGGTCATAATTGGAGCTGGCCGGTGGCTATGCTTCATCACCTTTGTAGTGATCACAGTGACTTGGTGAACTGAGCATCTGAACATTGACCACTACAGATCTTGCTAGCCCTTTGAAATCACGGAAGAAGAGTACACAGCTGAGAGCAGAGATAAGTTGGTGCACAAGCCCTCCATCAATTGATTAGAAATAGGGTGCTCACCAAAGAGGAAGATAAACCATTAGCTTCAACCCCAAGCCAACGATACACACGGATCACCTCCACCACATTCTTTTTAGTGCACTAACGCTTCAGAAGATTTTCAGACACCATTTTTAACACAGACTTCCAGTCTTTATAGAACAACTCGAGAAATAATAAAAATACTTTGAAAACTGAGGAAAAATTGGGTTACATCTTAACAACGAAACAGTTGCTGGTTGGCTGCAGAAGTTTGAGAACTCTGAAAAAAAAGAGTTTTTGTTTGAAGGACTAAGGAGGATGGTGACCATATAATTTGGAGTGCTCACAATTTCATGTTTCCACAATGAAGAGTTGCATTTTTTCTGATGCCATCTGTATAACTTCAGACTGAATGATTGCACTCCTACGTCAAAACAAATGTGTCTTACTGGGATAGGACTTTGTGGTCAAGACTTTGGAGAAATATGATATACTTGGTGCTGCAGTTCTGTGAAAAATAAGCTTGTGTGAGGGACCTATAAGAAGCCATCTAGATATTAATGAGACCATAGAAATTAACTTGATTCAGATGTGGAAAGTGTTGTGCAAACTGTGGCAAGCTTTGACACCTTTAAATCTAATCTCTCATTCAAAAGTCTTCAGGTGTTCTGAGTTGCAAAATTGTTACTTGAAGAAACATGTGAGTGGGAGGATTGCAAACAGAAGCTGAGGGGTCTGATTTGAAGGTGTTTATGAAAGGAAGGACAAACATGAGAATGTAAAATTAAGCATTTTACACAAGAATAATAAGAGCATCACAAAGGCTTAGAAATTTACTTTCTGAATTCCACTACTTTCAGGGGAAGGAAGGGAGGACTTCTTGTTTGCGGTGTTGAGGCAGTCTCCTTTACAACATTTCTTCTAAATTCACACAGAAGTTCCTTTTTCCTCCAGACTATTATCAAGCATTTGCATTTGGAAACAATGAAGCATAGGTCAACTTTTCATTTGAGCATCACATTTGAGGATAATGAAGCACATTGTTGTCCAGGGGTTGAAGAAGCAGTTGAAGCCATGGACATTTCTGATTGACCAACATATTAGGCCAAAGATCTTCTAAGGGAAAATCCCAAATTCACACACGGGGTGAAATATTGTCAGTGATGCTCTCATACTGTATATGCAATCCGACAAGCTGAGGGACTTTGCAGGCATGACTTGACCACTGTTTGAAATGGGATACAGATGAGCTTATTGCGCAATGAGTGTGACACCAAGTTGTTGTGCTATTCCTTGTTGCAGGGATCAGGGGCAGTTTATTGTCTCTTTCCAATTCAATGAGCTCACTATTTGCATGTGAGGGGTTTAGACTTGATCTAGTGTTTGAAGTGAGAGGCGGTTCCTGGTGATATTCACTCTAGAAGGTATATAGCATTATTCCTCCATGGGGGCGAGATGGTATAAAATTTCTCTTATTATTGCAATTGGATCAGCATAATATTAGTTTCACGCCTGCACCTTTCAGAAACATTGCACATGTGTAACTGACACCATATATTCTGTGTGCCTCAAAATTATTAATGTAAAATGAAGAACCAAAACGTATTATTGAAAGTATATTCACTGTAGAAACTAGAGTTTCATATGAGCCTGTGTTTTAATGTTTAACTTTGACATGAAGACTTGTAGTTCTCATTCACATTTACACTTATATTTTGATGTATTGCATTTATTGAAAAGCACATTGCATATGTAATCATGAAATTCATTTATTCACCTTTTGTATTTATTCTGACATTATGCATACAGTTATGATTGTATTTAAGAAGTGCACATTGACAGTGATTTACTAAAGTTGACAGCCTTCATTTTAACATGAGATGTATTTGTTTGAGCTCTGCATGCTTCTTCTTTCGCAAATTTGCATTCAGGATTTCTTAGTTAGAGAAAGGAGTATTGTGTATAAGAGATAAAAAGGCCTGAAAATAGACCTTTTAGCAAAAACAGGACAATGTATTGAGCAGAAGAAGCCTCATATTCATTGTTTATCTGGTGTGAAGTTGTTCAAGGCTAACTTGGTCATTCAAGCTCTGTGGGATGGGAAAATCCTCACATGTTGCAAGTGCGCTTTGTGGGAAAGAGAAATAATTGGAGTCTTTGGATGACGTAACTAGTGATATGGATGTGCCTGGAACTTTCCATTTTAAGTTAGCATTCACACTATTAGAGTTATGGCAAATGTCTTTGGACTTTGAGAAGTACAAACCTCTCCACTCTTCCCTTGCTCTTTGAGTGAGTAGCTTTATCGTAACACTGATTACAGGGTCCATTTGATGAAGACTGACTTCTGCTACCATTCTCACTCCTGCAAGATGGTAGCTTGTCCGATGGTTAGTTACTGGAGCAGGGAGTTAGGGTGTTCCCTATTTTAGATGTGTTCAAATCCAGCCAAATCCCTAAAGCCCATGGTTCGAGTTGGAGGATCGATGAAGATCCAGCCAATAAGGGAAGAGTGGTAACAGGAGGGAGTATTCTTATGGTCGAGTGTTGACATTGCTTATGTCTTACTTACTGTGTTTTGCGGAGACTGTGTAGTGTGATGCTGTAATGTTTTGAGTTGTTCTGTGAATGCGACACTTGACGGAGAGAACTTGAAATTTTTTATCGGGCTCGAGGTAGCCTAAGATCCCCATATAGTAATACGTTATTGGTGTAGAAGACAACATGTTTCAATTGTCTGCTAAGCTTGGTGGTGTTTGTCATGAGATGTTGTTGAAGGCCCAGTTGAGATACGAACATTTATCTTTGTGTGAGAGTAAATGTGTGGTTGGTGTGGTGAATCCTTAGTGCACAGGGAGAAGGTGCACCAATCCGGGTGATTCGACGCTGGTCGAGGTTCCATTCAAGTATGAGTCAGAGTGGAACGAAAAGTGTGACTCCAGGCCATTTTTTGTGTGATTTATTATTTTAATTTCTTTGGTGGAGCAGACAAGGTCATTTGCTGAAATTACTTTGCATATTGTTATGAGTGCCAACAGCTGAGAAGAGTGTGTTTGTGGAAAATTGTAAAAAGGGGTGAGCCGCGGCGAGGCGTGATACTGATGTCACAGTGTGCCTTGTGGGTATTGTTTGGTTGGTGTTGAGCCACGATGTTCTTGGATGTCTACATCATAGAGTGTTGCACCGTTATTGGCTTTTATTGTTGAATTAGAACTGTGGGCAAATGAGTTGCTTTCTGGGTTGGAACAGATTTCTATTGTGATTACTGAAAAAATAATTGAAAAAATTAAATGCCTTAAGGCTATTCAAGAATAAATGAGGAGAGATGTGAAAATACCTGTTCTTGAAGGGAAAGCTGTACCACCCGAAGATACGCCTGGTCATTCTAAGGCTATAAACAGAGGTCTTCACACATGTATTTGACTAAATCAATGGCATAAGATCACAGAGAAAGAAGGGGCATTGGGCTTCCATTCTATGGGACATTTAATTTGAGAATCATTGAGAATTTAAGCAGAGCATTGTACGAGAGGAAACCACAACCTAGACCCACACAGTTTGACACACTTAATACCAAGTGGCAGTGTATCTGGCAGTGTCCCTGGTAATGCTGGAAATCCTGGGACAGTGCCAGACACTTCATTGGGCTGCTTTGTTTTTCTCAACCAGAGCCATCCCCAGTACCCCTGAATTTCCCCATAGAAATAAGTGAGGTACTCTTTGCACTTGGAAAATCTACTTCTGGTAAAGCCCCAGGTCTGGGTGGGGTCCCTGTTGATATCTTTAAATCAAACATAGATTTATGGGCTCCAGTTGTGACAAATGTTTTAAAAAGTGTTGTGGTGGGGGTAATCCCTGAGTCATGGAAAACGTCCATCCTTGTCCCCATTTTTAAAAAGGGAGATAAATCATGCCTGGCCTGGTATAGGCCAATATCTCTAGTAGACGCCATAGCAAAGATCCTGGGAAGGGTCATCCTCATCTGACTTGAGACATGGGCCAAAGAGAACAAGATTTTAACTCCCGTCCAGTTTGTTTTCAGGCCGGGTATAGGAACTGTTGAGAAAATACTAAATCTAAGTTTGATTACTAGTAAATATGTAAAGGTGAAGGTTGGCGCCATCCATATGGCATTTATTGATCTGTCAAGTGCCCTTGACTTGGTTAATAGGGATAAATTATGGAAGATCATGCAGACAATGGGGGTGGATTCAAACGTGCTTATTGTATTGAGACACTTGCACCATGATCTCAAAGTATCAATCAGATATGGCCCACAAGAGATATGGCCTACAAGAGGAACTACCGTCTCCAATAAAGTCCATGAGAGGTGTCAGACAGGGTTGTATTTTAGCATCTTTCCTGTTCTCAATTTATATTAATGGTGTTACAGATCCTGGGCAGGTGTGGACGTCCCAAAGGTGGGGGATCATTCTGTGCCAATACTTTTGTATGCAGATGGTGTGGTTCTGATTGCTTGCACACCTATTGCAGTGCAGAAGCTATTAGATCTCTTCACTGAGTATATGGAAGGCCTTGACTTAAAAGTAAACCATTCAAAATCATATACCATGACCTGCGGGCCATTAGGCAGGAAAATGACGCACTTTAGAATGGGGGTACCATTTTGAAATGTACAAAGGATTTTAGCTATTTAGGTATTGTTTTTAGCTCTTCCCTGGGGTGGAAATCACACATCTTTGCAAAAGTACAACAATTGGAAAGAAATGTGGAGGGAATTTTTCGATTTGCTAGGTTATTAGGCCACAAACCTCTGGCAGAGATGATCGCCCTGTATAAAGCTAAATGCATTGCTGCAGATATTTATGGGGAAGGGGTTTGGGGTTACCATAAACCAGATATTCTCCAATATATTGAGATTGCCTTTAACTGTAGGTTGCTTGAAGTCCCAAAAAATACAGCACATTTTATATGCCACAAAGAGGTGGGCCTCCCTTATATATCCAATTAAATAAAAGTCTTGCCACTCTTCTTGTGGATTAAGTGTTGGCAAAACCCAGAAGCAAAATTAGTCAGAACCTGTATGCTAGATTGTTTAGCTCTCGATAATGTGAACAAGATACCGTGGTTGATGTATGTAAAATCGGGCCTTCAGAACTTATGTTTAATTGATTAGTTTAACTCCCCCACATGTCTTCCAAGGAACGCCAAGTTGATTGTGAAAGCTAGGTATGCAATTCCCTGTGGGGAACAGAGGCTAAGAGGTGTTCTTGGGTTGAAATCAGTGGTCCTTTATTCACAGATTGTTGCGGTTAAAGCCCTGGATCCATATTTGAGATGGATAGAGAATCCAAATCATCAGCTTCTTTTAAAATATTTGAGACTCAATCTGATCCATTTTAAAGTAGCTTTCCCTTCACAATGTTTTTGGCTGCTGGACTTATCCCCTTGTGATTGTGATCATGTCACAAAGCAAAGCACTTGTCACTTAATTTTACTCTGTCCACTCTATTCAGATCCAAGAAGGACCTTTCTGACTCCATTGTTGCATCAAGGTGAGTTTAGACAACACTGTCCTGCAATGGAATTGTTACAGAAATGAACTACAATCAATTTGTGCCATGCTGTGGTAAAGGTACATTTTATTAAAAGTTAATTTCGAATTAGAGACCAGTATCAGCTTGTAAATTTATCCGGAGATTTTAATGTGAAAGAGACATAGGGGGTTATTCCAACTTTGGAGGAAGTGGTAATCCGTCCCAAAAGTGACGGTAAAGTGACGGATATACCACCAGCCGTATTACGAGTCCATTATATCCTATGGAACTCGTAATACGGCTGGTTGTAAATCCGTCACATTTGGGACGGATTACCACCTCCTCCAAAGTTGGAATAACCCCCATAATTTCCTCCTGATCTTTTGGAATTTTATTGATCGTGATTTTATATGTTTTATTGTCCTTTGTTGTTATTTATATGACCTTTTTATGTTTGGGCGTTGTACCACCTTGCTTTTTATGGCTTATTTCCAAAATAAAGTTGACTGACTGACACACTTAGGGGGTCATTCTGACCCTGGCGGTAGACTACAGGCTGGCGGTGCATCCATGGGCATTCTGACCGCGGCGGTACCGCTGCGGTCAGAAACGGAAAACCAGCGGTGTCCCGCCGGTTTCCCGCTGCCCTGGGGAATCCTCCATGGGGATTCCGACCCCCGTACCACCAGCCTGGCTCTGGCGGTTCTGACCGCCAGAACCTGGATGGCGGTAACGGGTGTCGCGGGGCCCCTTGGCATGGGCACTGCAGGGGCCCCCTAACAGGGCCCCACCAAGATTTTCAGTGTCTGCCAAGCAGACACTGAAAATCGCGACGGGTGCAACTGCACCCGTCGCACCCCTTCCACTCCGCCGGCTCCATTCGGAGCCGGCATCCTCATGGAAGGGGGTTTCCCGCTGGGCTGGCGGGCGGCCTTCTGGCGGTCGCCCGCCAGCCCAGCGGGAAAATCAGAATTACCGCGGCGGTCTTTTGACTGCGCAGCGGTATTCTGACGGCGGTACTTTGGCGGGCGGCCTCCGCCACCCGCCAAAGTCAGAATTACCCCCTTAATGCTTGGAAACCTACAACTCCTGATAGGCAGAAGGAAAATTATCAGGGAAGAGTTGGAAAGGCAATGTGTACTTGTGCAGATGCTAGATGAGATGCAGAAGAAAAGGGGTGGAGAATTGACATGATAGAGGGCTCTACATTGTACCCTGCATTGACGAGGGAAGAGACTGGGAAAGGGAAAGAAAAGACAAAGAAAAAGAAGGGGGAAAAACAAAAGACACAGAGAACTTAAACAAAGATAGTGATAAGGACTCTAGCAATGACATTTTGGATGTATTACTGTCAGCATGTTTAACCCCATATAATGATACCCAACTTGTGGGAATGAGTGATGCAATTTCCAATGGAAATTCAGAAGTACCCTCTGCTCCAGTCAATATGGGAGTAAATACAAGTCAGATCCTGATTGGAGGGAGTGCAGGGATTAATGCCCTTATCAATCCTACCGTTCACAATACCCCAGATGCAATTACTCTTCCAGTGACTATTGGCCCCATAGTTTGTTTATTTAAAACTGAGTCATCAGGAGCAGCGATACATGCTTTAACGATTCTTATAGGTGTAAATTCTTCAACTGCTGTTCCTGTCATCTCGGGGGGGGGGGGCAGGAAATATCCAGTTGATTCAGACTCAGATGGCCTCACCCCATGCTGCTTCTGTGTCTTCAGTAGTGAATCAAGCAGGAATTTCCCCTATAGAAGAAGCAGTTCAAAGATCACAACCTTTTGGCATGTCCTTTTCAAATTCATCCCTGACTGTTAACCACAGTACTCCCAGTGAAGGGTAGCGTCTAGTGCCCCTGTATTGTCAGTTGGTCTTTGCACTAGAGAATATGAGGACTGGCTTAAGCGTTTGATCAAGAATTCAAGAGAAGATGCAAGCTCAGGATCAACCAGAGAGGCATCTCTGTCCCGATGAGAGAAAATGCAGCGGATGTGGTCACAATAAAGTTAGAACTCGATGAAATAATATCAGGAAATCTTGATAATTCCTGATTAGATACTATTAGGAGAATGTGCTGGTGTTATTGTGTTAAGATGTCACAAAGCATACAGGACAAGCACATGACAAATCAGCTGAAGTGGCTGAAAAATAGGAGGTAGACCTGAATAGAACAAAGGCCCTGATTTAAGAAAAGTGGCACTGCACCCAGTGCATCCCCATTTTTCTTGCGCCCTCCCTAATGCAATCATGTGTGTGCCGTATCTAAGATACAGTGCACAATGGCAGTGGTTAGGGGAACTAGCGTCAACAATTTTTACACTAGTTTGGAGCTTTGCAGGATTAGCATAAAAAATGTTGACACTAATCCTGCAAAGCCCATTGAGGCCCATTGAAAACAATGACATGCCTCCTTTTAACGCCTGCTCTGATCAGGCATTAAAAGTGCTGAAATAAATGACACAAAGAAATCTTTTTCGGCCTCCTTAATAGGTGAACGTCCCCTTTGCATACATTATGCCTGGAGCAGGCATTAATGTAGCGCAAAGGGTTCCAAAGTGATGCAATGCATTTTGTAAGTTTGGCGTGGCAATTTTGGCCTCATTGAGCCACACTAGTGTAAAAAAAATGGATGCTAATGTGGCACAAGGAGGCGCTAAGGGCTCTTGAATCAGCCCTAAGGTCATTTCAGAGAAGCTACTATGAGTGTTTTGATGAGAATGATATTTGCGCATCAGAATTCCAATATTAAAACACAGATTAAGTTGCTGCTTCATAGTATGTGAAAATGGAGGGAATTAGATAAGTAGAAAAGTGGATGGGAAAAAAAAGACATAATAAGAAGACAAAGGAAGATCCTCCTCCATCCCCAATGAGGGGGAGGGCGCATCAGCTTACCCCTTGAGGGAAGTGCCTGGTGGAGGTTATGTCCATGTGCCTTGGAGCAGAAGTAATCTTGTGTCATTCACAAATGATTTCCCCAAATTGAGTGAAAATCCATTAGGTTGAGTGGTTTGCAAAAATCTCACAGGTTCTGTGGGTAGATTTTCATATACTTTTTGACATTGTAGTACTGAATCATCTGTGGGCAGAATGTAAGGTGGCTACAGAATGGCCAGAGAAGGAGCCACAGAGAAACCCAGTGACTAATGCTCCATCACCAGTACTGATAAAAAAGTTTCAGTAAATGAAGACTTTCCTGAAAGGGATGGTACCAGCTAAAGACTTTGATTGGGTTAAGATTGACAGGACAAATCAAGAACCTAGAGAGTCAGTGCATGCCTTATATGAGAGATTATTCCAGGTGTTTAAGCAACACAGTGTAATGGAGACCTTTGAACCAAAGGGCATGGGAAATTTGGTGTCTAAATTTGTGACAGGATTGAGATTGGAGATTACTTTGATGATTTTGCAGCATTTGGGGCCAGATGTAGGAAGGTTCCCTTTTGCGAGTTGCAAATTGCGAGTCCCAGCGACTCGCAATTTGCAACTCGCAAAAGGGAATGCAGAAAGGTGTCTCAGACACCTTCTGCGACTCGCTATGGGGTCGCAAAGACCCACCTCATAAATATTTATGAGGTGGGTCGCAGTTTACGACCCAATAGCGAGTCTAGGTACTCACGGGGATGGTGGCGTGCTGGAGACAGCAGACCACCATGTCCGTGACTGCTTTTCAATAAAGCAGTTATTTTTTTTCTCTTTGCAGCCCATTTTCCTTAAAGGAAAATGATCTGCAAATAGAAAAAATACTGAAACCTTTTTGTTTCGTTTTTTTCAGAGCAGGCAGTGGTCCATAGGACCACTGCCTGCTCTGAAAAAATATTTTTGTTTGCATTCACAAAGGGGAAGGGGTCCCATGGGGACCCCTTCCCGTTTGCGAATGAGTTACCATCCACTTCAAGTGGATGGTAACTGCAAGTTGATTTGCTACCGCTTTCGCGGTCACAAATCAACTCTACATCGCGATGCAGTCGCAAATAGGAAGGGCACACCCCTTCCTATTTTCGAGTCGGAAACACATTTTGCGAGTCGGTTCCGTCTCGCAAAATGTGTTTCTGCATCGCGTGAGGCCTTTTGCACCTCGCAAATGGCGTTTTTCGCAGTTTCGCAAGGCGCAAAAGGCTACCTACATCTGGCCCTTGATTTGTTGGCAGAATAGGTTGATTGATGAAATCTTAAAGTATGCAAAATATTTCAATGATAAGTTGGAGATGAAGTAGAAGAGAATTCAGGAGGAACTGATGTTGGTGCAAAGGAAAGCTGCACAGAGAGGAGGAGGACAGAGTCTGCCTTCTGTGGGGACTGTTGGTCGTATGCAAGGAGTGTATCAGCAGGGAATGCAGTGATGCATGGTGGAAATGGGTTTTTACAGCCAGGTAAAGGATGTAGTGTTTCATTTGACCCAAGCAAAGCAAATGATGTGGCAAATTTGAAAAAGACAAATACTTGTCATTATTGCAATAAACTGGGGCATTGGAAGCAAGAATGTCAACTTAATCCTTGGAATTCAGGGCTTATAGAACCCCAAGGTAACAACCCCATATAGTCACAGAATGTACAGAGATAGAGAATGCAAAATTTTAATATGCCCCAAGCTTCAGAGATGCAAGTTCCACAAACCCTGATGCCACAGCAAAACATCCATTGTCCCAGATTAAATTCAGATCAGGCCCGAATGTGAATTAAAACTCTTTCCAAAATCAGGGTACGTTTCATCAGTTCCCTATCTTTGCAGCATTCGAGGATTGCAGCTCGAACCTGTCTTTTTTACGGTGCCCGAGGTGGTTGAAGAGATGGGGGAGGGGATTGCATTCTTGGCACAGTCTTAGAAGCGGACCAGAGTGGTCCATTGGTAGATGGTTTGTTAATGGCCACCGTATAATTTTTGTTCGATACTGGTGCTACCCGTTCTACTGTTAGACCAGAGAGGGTTCCGAACTTATCCTTCTTAGAAAAAAGAATACAAGTTGCAGGAGTCATAAATAAGCAAATAACAAACCCCGTTACAGAAGAGGTTCCTGTCAAAATCGGGTCCTTTGAAGAGAATCACCAATTTGTGGTATGTGATTCTAGTCCAATGAATCTCCTCTGTAAACTGAACTGAAATCTATTGTACACCAAGAGATGTTGACTTGCAAATTAACGATGAGGATGTTGCCTTCAAACTGGCAGGAGATGGTCTTTATGTTGCACTGTTCCCTGTGATTCCAACTGATGAGTTACCCCTCCCCCGGATCATAGAGACACAGTGAACCCTGAAGTCTGGCACTTTTCAGGTAAAGATATAGGTCTCATCAAAGGATTTGAACCTGTCTGCATTAAAGTGAAACCAAATGCGTACCAAGAACATCACAGTATAATCTGATCCCCAAAAGTATTGCAAGGATCACTTCAGTGATTGACTCCATGATACAGCAATGCATTTTGAAATAAATATTGGGAACTCACATGTAACTCACCCATTAAGGGCTTACAGAAGCCTAGTGGTAAGTACCACATTGTCCAAGATTTAAGGGAAATAAACACCATTGTTGTTCACTTTTGTCCCCTGGTACCGAATCCAGCTGTGATTATATTCCAAAATCCATGTGAGGCTGAGTCATCGACTTGTGTAAGGGCTTCTTTTCCATACCGTTGAATGAGGACAGTCAGTTCCTCTTTGCATTTCAGTTCCAGGACTGTGTTTTGACATGGCTGCTACACTTCTTGGTGGGACTCGCGGTCCCAGGATTCCTGTTTGCTGCCTGGGGGGCCGGACCTGAGATGCAGGCACTTTAAAGCGCGCCACGTAGCCCCGCAGACTGCTGCTACACTTCTTGGTGGGACTCGCGGTCCCAGGATTCCTGTTTGCTGCCTGGGGGGGCCGGACCTGAGACGTGGGAGCTTCAAAGCGCGCCGCGTAGCCCCGCTGCACGGGACGCGTGTGGGCCAAGGGCGGGCCTGTCAGAGACCGTTAGAGGCCGGGCAACCCCTCTGAGACACAAGGTAGGATTGTTGAAGTCTTCGTGTCTCTATTTGTCCAAGTGTTATTCTTCCTACTGTGTAGTGAATTTATATATTCAATGGGGAAGCGAAAGGCAGAAGGAAGCCCTGTTATGGGCTCTGCCCAATCAAAGATACCTAAGCTCCTCATACCTTCGCACCCCCTTTCCACTGTGTAGCCAATGAAATCGACTCATTGATTGAAGAGGTAGAATCTATTTTGAACAAAAAAGAGAAAACCTTGCGGAAAGGTCTGAAGAATGGTACTCTTACATCGTTTTTGACTGCCAGACCTCGCTGTAAAAGCAGTAGCCAATCCAATAAAGTCCGTCAGCAGGGGTTGGCATCTCAGAGTGACAGTACGAATGCTGGTCTGCCAGTACCTCTCTCACCTCATCATAACTCAGAAGCTCCACTAGAAAGCGTGATTATCCATGAAATCCCTTGCTCCAATCGCTTCTCTTCCTTGGAGCATCAGGATCACAAGCATGTTCGAGAAGGTTCCATCTCACCTCTGCGATACGCTAGCCAGCATTTGCCTGAATTTCTGAACGTTTAGCCTCAAGAGGACTTAACCCCTTTGGGGATTGGCTTGAAAAAGGAAGTTGGAGAGTTGAAAGCATTAATGGGAGAAATACTCAATACCCTCAGATCTGTTGGCTCGAGGAGAGATCTTACTAATACTCATGAGGGTGAGGTAGTCCCTCTGAAAACCCAGCATTCCTCAACTTTTGGACCGGTGTTAAATTTAAGTGGTTTTTGTTGTCCTAAAAGGCAAGTTCATGCCGTTGGAGCCTCTCTAGCCAAATTTGACAATGATCCATGTTCTAGGAGGGAAGTCATTGCTTCATCGGGGCACTATCCACACGTGGAATTGGAGTGGGATTCAACGACTGCTTATGGCCATCGCACAAATTTCAATAAGGGCCACCCCATTTATATGTGTAATGTTCCCCCATTACCCCCCAACACCCGGGAAGCTAAATCCTCACTTATAAATAAGGTTTCACATTGGTTACACCATATTAGACGCTGTGGCTCTATTATCCATTTGGATATATGATCGGCTGATCGACTCAGCAGCAATTCTGGCGCCTGGGATGTTATAAAACGTAAACTCGCTAGCCCCCATTTGGTAAAGGGCTTGCTTTCTATGGAAGCACATAACCAGATACGGAAGGGAACTGCTATTTTTCTCAGTAGTAGCTGGCCTGCAACCAGCATTTGTGGGCTGAATTCCTTGCTTGCCCTGGAGCCCACAATGCCGAATGTAGGCTTTGGGCACCTAGCCATCAACAAAGAAATGCCCTGTGCGGCCTTGATGAAGGAATCTAAACCTGCTTTTGAGAAATCCAATCACGTGAGCTTGTTTGTTTGGTGGCTACATCTGACATTGATGGATTGCACTTTCCTATATCTTACAAGAATGATAATAGTAGTTTTCCATTTGCTCCATTATTTTCTAATGTCCCTTCTACCTTTGAAGTTGTGGTCCCAAGGAGGATGGCATTGCCTCTCAATTACACTACAGTAACTTCAAATTCCGTGGAGTACCTTCCTGAGTCCAATTTTCTTGCTAATTCTCATGAAGGCACTTGCTCTACTGAACTTTCAGCGATGAAGTTCTTGTCTTGGAATGTGGCTGGAATTCACAGTAAATTAGTTGACGCTGATTGGGGGTGTGTATAGATAACTTTAACATTTGTATGTTCCAGGAAACTTGGGCTACCCACAATGTGCACAGACAGGGGTACTGCTCCTTTTTGAAAGAAGCTAAACAGTCTCCCGCTGGTAGAGCAGCAGGAGGCCTTATTACCTGGATAAAAATGTCTGAGGTGGGCGGAGTAAAGGAAATATATGTGGAATCCCCTGACATTCTGGCCATAGCTACACAGTCTAATCAAGGCCCTCCTGTTCTGTGTATAAATATTTATAATAGACCGGACCTCCCTAATCAGTTGTCTCCTACTAATCAGATGTTGAATTCTTTTGTATTGGATTTCCATCTAACGCATTATATTATTATAGCTGGGGACTTTAATGCGTCTATTGAGCCCAATTTAGCCTTCTCTGAGGCCATGCAGTCAGAAGATTTTATATGGAACATCCATCCCTATTCTTCTCAGATGAAGCCACCCAAAATTAGCAATAGGGCTCTCCAGATTATTGATGTTATGATATCCTATGGTCTCCGTCCAGGCAATGGACGTTTCCCCTCAGACAACCCTGCCAAAACAACCTTTTTCAGAGGGTCATACAGTAGTATTTTGGACCTTGTTCTTATTGATTTGAGGATCTGGCACTTTATAAAAGATGTAAGAGTGGGAAACCAATATACTAGCGATCATGTCCCTATTTTAGTACTGTATGATAGACAGCTCTTTTTAAGTACTGAGCTTCCCCCTGATTACGTAATCCCTGAAGCTTTGGAGGCGTCAACTAATAAGCGTGTGTTGAGATGGGAGTCCGTTCAGAACTCTCATAAATTATGGGGCAAATTGCGCACCCTTATTTGCTGGCCCCTCCTTGTATACTGCATATGATGTCATGGACCTGCATTCTGATTTTGTCTCCACCCTTAAAGAGCTATTCCTCAAAACTATCCGGGAGAACACACATCCAGGAGCTCATTCCAACCACAAGTGGTTTGATAAGTGATGTAGGAAGGCTAAGAGCTCCCTGAAGCATTAAGGTCTAAAGACAGAGATAAAATAATCCATGCTAGGCGTAATTATGCTACTATACTTAAATTCAGCAAAAACAACTGGGAAGAGACATCATGGAAAGAACTAGCTCAGGCTGCCAAGGATTCAGACTCTAAACGCTTCAGGTCCCTGGTGGCTAGCAATGGCCGCAATCAAGCTTTAAGGCCGGAGTGCCATATTCCCCCAGAAATTGGGTCCAGCTATTTCTCGGAGATGTACGGTTCTGTGCCTGACTGCGCCACTGCAAATTGTGGGGAATCATTATATCCCTATATGACCTCGGGCGCCTTGACACCTTTCACATTGAAAGAAACCGAGTCTGCCAGTATAGCCCAAAAATCAGGAAAGGCCCCAGGGCCAGACGGCATTCCCTCAGATATGTTTAAATTGGACCTGAACCATTGGGCCTCTATGTCAATAGGGTCTCAAATACTGTCTTGGCAAGCAGAGCTTATCCTCGGTCTTGGAAGGGAGCAATCATCGTCCCCATACACAAAAAAGGGGAGAGGGGCCTCCTGGGAAATTACAGACCTATCAGCCTTCTGGACAACTTACAAAAAATGTTTTGCCACCAGATACTAAGTAGGCTAGTGGATTGAAGATAATCAAGTGCTTAGTCACCTTCAGGCGGGTTTCAGGAATAAAATTAATACAATTGACCAGGTATTTCACTTCCTTACCATTAAATGGAAAACAGTGGATGTGGACGCAGGGAAGCTTTTCGTGACATTTGTAGACCTGAAGTCCGCTTTTGATCCTGTTCCACGCTGTAAGCTATGGGAGGTCATGAGCAAAGCGGGGTGCCGGGTTCCATACTAAACATAATTAAAGATCTGTATTCTGATAACTTTGCTAGAATTCGATGGGGGTTAAAAGGTGAGTTAACAGCTGAGATCCCCATACGTCGAGGTGTGAGGCAGGGGTGTGTGCTGGCCCCTACTCTCTTCTTCTTATTCATAAACGCATGTATCCCTTACCTTCTGGATTGTATCAATGATGCTCCCAGATTAGGAGGTCAATAGACTCCATGGGCCAGATGTATCAAGGTTTTCGAATGCCTGTTTGCGGATGCAAAAAGCCAGTTCAGAATGTATGAAAGACATTCTGAATGCAACTTTAAGGAACCGCAAATATAGCGATTCCTTAAAAATGCGACCCTGTTTAGAGAGTTGCAAAAGATTCTCTATTTTCGATTCGGTAATAGCATTTGCTATTTTTAAGAATTCGCTATTACCAAATCGCAAAAATCATACATACCTTTTTGCATTTCTGAAAATAGTGATTTCTTAAAAATCGCTATTTGAGAACCGCAAATCGGTTGTATGATACATCTGGCCCCATTTCTGCTATTTGCAGATGACCCTCTGCTATTATCGCAAACGGCCGTTGGTCTCTCCAGTTTGCTCGCAAAGTTTGTGGGCTTTTGTAAAGACCACGGCTTGGAAATTAATTTAACTAAAACCAAGTACATGGTATTCGGGGATCCAAGGCATAAAACGAAGAGACGCATATACTTGGAGGGTGTCATATTGGAAAGAGTCAGCTACTTTGATTATCTAAGGTTCAAACTGGAGGATTTTTCTCAAATGGCATGCCCATTTATTGAAATCATCCATGAGTTTAAACAAAGGTCGGGCGGTATTGTGAGATATGCAGCTAGGTCTTCCAGATTTGCTATTACCCCGGCCATGAAAATATACAAATCGCAAGCAAGGGGGGGGGGAGGGGGAGAGCCCTGTATGGGGCAGAGCTATGGGGATATTGCAATCTAGAGGAACTAGAAAGAGTTGAAAACTCCTTTTTAAAGATGCTTTAAAGGTACCCAATAGCACTCCTACCCTTCCAATCCGGATGTATTTAAATCTTTACTCCATTGTACACACTGCTGCTCTAAGACCGTTATTATATTGGGTTCAGATTTGGTTATCAGATATTTTTAGTCCTTATCGAGATTGGTTGAGCAATTTGGTGAGCACCAGTACTACTAACAAAATCAGGTGGTGTACCTATGTGGAAGATACATTTTCTAAGCTTGGGATAGGAAATTATTGTTCAGATCCTTCCCTCCTTCCGAAAAATGCTATTCAGATTGTGAAGGATGCCTATTGGCTAAATGTCCAAACAACTAAATTAGCAGAAGCCACCACCTCCACTATGACTAGTAGTTTCTTACAAATTAAATGCCACTATTAGTTTGAGCATTATATGGATGCAATACTATCCCCATTTGCACGTGCACTTTATATCAGATTCAGATTAGGGTCTCTCCCCCTACAAACTCTAACTCATAAATGGTCCAAGTCTGATAATCATTCTAAGTTATGTCCAATGGGTTGTGGGACCAATGAATCTGTTACCCATGTTCTTTTCCAATGCCCCGCGTATCTCAACCAGAGGGCTTGTTGGATTTTTGCCGCTATGTAAGTCCCTGGGCATTAGGAAATGTTTACCAGCCCTGAAGATATTTAAATCGGAACCAACTGTGATAATGGCATGCTCCTTGGCATTTGGCATGTTAGACAAAGAATTTTAAATTGTTAATCTTAATGTTGTGTAGTACTTGTAGTGGGAACTGCAACCCAATAGCTTAAACATTTTAATGTATGATTAATAGTAAACAATTAGGTGAGTATCTGCTGTTTAGTAGTTATTGTATGTATTTTAGCATCACTTGTATATTTATTCAAACTAATATGTTTTTATTGGTTTATTTTAACCCAACTGTTCTTTTTATAATGTTGCATTTAAAAGTTATTGCTTTTTGTGTTCTATCTTTTTTCTTTTTTTAAGTACTTTGCACTGTGCTTTTATGGTATATTTTTACCGAAATAAAGCGGAATTGAATTGACATGGTGATGAGTCCCACAAGGGTGCACTGAGAGTCCCTCGATTTTTAATCTGATCTGATTTTTAATCAGATTTGAATCTGGAGTCCCTAGTCATGCACTGCAATTCAGTCCTAGTCCAATATATTATAACCTTCTAGTGCTTTTGGATACACAGGAAGTTTGAAAACAATACACCATTGCCCTGTGGAACCACCTAGCTGTCAATGGACATAAGGTGTCCCCAAGTAAACTGCAGTACTGCCAAAACGAGGTACGGAATCTTGGAAATCACATTGAGAAGGGAGCTTGGAAGGTGTTGCAAGAAAGGATTTCACCAATCCTGAAAATGAATTTCCCAACTACTACTTAGAGAGTGGGCTACTGTTGCCAGTGGATCCCCAACTTTTTCCTAGTGGCCAAGCCTTTACAGAGGCTAAAACACAAGCATGTGTCTGATCCACTACCTTGGTTGCATTCCTAGAGCAGAGAGAAAGTGTCATGCCACAGCAATGAGAATGTCTGATTACAATAAAGCATTTGCATTCTTTTGAAGTGAGAGGGAGGGCCGCACTCTCTCAATGCTTACACAGATCCACAGAAACTCCTGCAGGCCCGTGGCCTATTTATCTGCTACTCTGACCCTGTAGCAGCAGCACTGGTGAGCTGCCTTAAAGCAGTGGTGGTGGTGGGTCGAAAAATGTGAGAATATCATTATAGGTCATCGACTTACTATGTTTGTTCCCCACCCTGTTGAGATATTGTTGACCTGTACCCACACCCAACATTTGACAAATAGCAGATTAACTTGCTATGAACAAATTATTTTGTCCACAGAAAATGTGAATTTTAAACATTGTGCTACTTTGAATCCTGCTGTACTTTTATCCCTTCCTGAAGTTGAAGGAGAGGCGGGAGAAGGTGAGCATGACTGTCTAAATGTCATGGAACTATGCACCAAGCCAAGACCAAACATTCAAGATGAGCCACTACCTGAGTCTGATTTCATACTGTTTGCTGATGGGTCTTGTTTGAGAGACTATAAAGGAAACTCAAGAGTTGTCTATGTAGTTTGTGCAGTCTTTGGCATAGCTCTAGTCACCTGGCTACGCTACGGGGAGTACTCTCTGCACAAGTGACTGAATTAGTTGCTCTTACTAGGGCATGCTGTGTTTCTGAACAGCTGAGAGTGATGATTTATGCTGATAGTCAGTATGACTTTAGGTTTGTCCACTACTTTGGGTACGCAAAGCTTTGCATTTGCCTGCCTAGATTGCAGTTGTAAAATGTTGACTATGTGACAGTAGGAAACAAGTATGCATATGAAGTCCCAAAATGTACATTCAGTGGGGAATACTCCAACAACACCACAGATGGGACCACTTACAAACTTCTGTTAATGACAGCTGTTACATTGGATGAGGTTAAGAGGATGTAAAAGGAAGTGCTGGGGGCAGAACAGCAAGGTTGGATCAGAGAAGGATGTGTCAAAAGGAATGATAACATTTGGCTTTTAGCAGATTGAAGACCTGTGTTACAAGATAGTCTGCTGCCTCCTATGGCTAGACATTTCCACAGCCCTGCCTTTGTCAGGAGAGAGGCCACAGTTTGATTGTTTTGGCAGGCTTGGTTCAACTCCAGATTTAGGCTGATGGTTCAAGGATTGTGTCACAGGTGTGTCGCGTGGCAAAAGAAGAATGTAGAGAAGAGAACTGCAGTGGCAGTGAGCCACATAAGAAGATCAGGTGGTCCCTTTAATAGGATGCAATTGGACTTCATTGAAATGCCTGCGTGCAAAGGGTTGGGATATGTCCAGGTAATTGTGTGCATCTTCTCATGTTGCTTTGAAGCCTACCAGACCAGAAGAAATGACAGTCGCTCAGTAGCCAAATTGTTGCTGAAGTAACTGATTCTTAATTCAAAATTATTGAGGCAGCGAAAGGAGCTTAAGAGTGTAATTTAGAAGAATACGTAGTAGGGCTAAGGAAGTCTCACAAAGATCTTGTAAATATCATCATATTTGTTGAACTTTTTTTGCCATTTGGACAGGTGGAAACTGACAGAAAACTCTAGTGCTGCTCTGTTCCATTCATTTTTAGAGAGATTATGGAAACTAATAAAACAAATAGATGTAGATATGTATTACTAGGTGTAATGATTGTCACTGCTGTAGTATTAATTGTTCTTCTTGCAAGACTAAATTCACCTACACTTTCCGCAGTAGTTAAATCCAAGCCTTGGGATAACCCTTTGACCCTGAATCCTGTAGATACTAGTTTACACACACCAGATGATACAAAATTACATGTAGATTCATCCAGGGGAAATCTTTCATTCAATGTTTATTTCAAGTTGCTTTATGAGTACATTGACACTATGGATGCAAGGGAATGCTATGTTTGTACAGAAATACCTGTCTCAGATGCAGAAGGTATCATGTATCATCACATTCCTTTGTCTTATAGTGTTACTTTCAGACTCATACTGAGTTTGGTTTATGGGACAAGACATTTTCAGCATAATTTTTTAAATTATGATTTAGTTCTTTCAGAGATTCCCACATTGAAACATTTTAATCATCAGCCCGCTCCTGAAGACATAGGGATAATTGTGAGTTTCTTCAGACCTACCACAACATTAGATACTGTTTATGCACATCAAAACAATTTGACCTGCAGTTTGACAGATGTCACAGAGTCACTGAAGTTGTCACAATGCTGACATCTACTTTGCTCTATACGTGAGTCTCTTTAGGGCCTTTATTCCTTTTTAGGATAGAGCCTAAATAGATGTCCTCAATTCTGTTTGTGTTTAGAGGAGCAATCTGATTTCCTTTGGGGAATATTAATTCTTGATAGTTTTTATATTGCTTTGACTGTAATATTTGTATGGGTTATGCTACTGAGACTGAACATATTCTAGAATATTAGCTTGTCGGTTATGATTTTGTAAATTTGTAATAAACCTACTAAACATTTCATAGTGATTCCTGGCCCTCATTATGTGGCCAAAGGGCTCCACAAAATAGTAAATTGTTGATCTGTTGTTAACTCCCTTGCCACCCAGTCTACTACTAAGTCCATCAGATGAAGCCTGACCTCTGCTTCAAATCACTCTCCTGTAAAGATCACATCTACCTTTTGTATTCTCCTCTGACATTTTCTCTTTTTTGGCTTTAGTTGCAAGAGTTGTAGTATATCTGGCTTGTATTCCATCCCAAGATGTATTTACACTACTGCTTGTGCTTTTGGTTGCTTTTGTTACAATACTGAAAATATTGCTCTGGATATAGAACTGGGTTATGTTAGTAACATTAAATGTAGAAGGGTGACATTGCTCGAACAAGAGAGTTAGAGTTTTAAGATATTTGTCAGGGAAGAGGGTTAACATTCATTGATTTTTCATAAAATGCACCTCTCTCACAATGAGCAATCCATCTTGAGACTTAAGCTTGTTGCCAGCCATATTCTTCGTCCACCAGTTCTATGTGCCATGGGGTGGCTATTTTCCTGCACAGGAATACACATTACTTATGACCAGCATAAAGCCAGGCAGGGAGTCAGGTATGTAATGGTTAACTGTACAGTTCTGGGTTCACCAAACACACTGGTGACAGGATACTCTTTCAGCAATGGCCCAAGCAGTTATTTTCTCTTGTTTTTGCAGCCCTCTTCTGAGTTAGCCGAGGACCATATTATCATGATTGTAGAACTCAGCTTAGTGTGGGATGGCACCACAAACAGATTCGAGGGAAGGAGGTCTGTTGCATGGCACCCTCGAAAATGTTGTAGTAATCTGCGGGTGACATGGGCTTCTGGGATGTGTGGAGAGAGAAGCACCCTGATATGCTGGTACATACTTTTAGCCCACATCCACAGGACACGCTCAAGACATTTTTACACGTTTACGAGAAGCTCTTGGTTCAAAATTGTGTTGCTTCTGAGTTAGGCACTATCACAATATCCAAGCATACCAAATTTGGGTTTTCCTCGATATTGCTCACGAAATGGGGAGGGGAAGAAGAGGGGGCTACCTAGTTTGGGGACTCAGCCTTTTGGGACAAGTTGCAGACTCAGATCAGAAAATACTTTAAGCACAACAAAGGTTCATGGAAGTCACTTTGTAGCTTAGAATTCTTCGCTTCACAGCTCGTTCAGTCCACTCAACAAAGTAAACATATTCTTGAATCCGAAAAAGTGGAAGCGGAGTTAGAGCAGCTGGAAACAGAATAGATAAATCATTCTGTAAATCTGGTAGGGGTAATTTAGACTTGTTAGAGCAACTACAATGAATTACAGTAGTAGCCAAAAATAGAGTAAAATTCACCCTATTGAGGCTGTCAGGGATTTCAATTGTTATATAAAGACGATGAGACACGACTCATTTAAAAATTCTCCAAATGTCCTTTGTTAAACATTAAACGAAAAAATAATTCGTCCCTCTCCTAGTTCCCAAATTAATATCTATAATAATTTGTTTCCTAACGTCACTGCTACCTCACGTCCCATGCAGAATAGGATGTATTAGCAATTCCTGAACCTAGGAAGAGTCTACAATGCTGTGACTCACATAGGCGTACTTCACTCACTAATACCGATGTGAAGTTGCCCATGTAAGTCCCAGCTGTCTAGTTAGAACTAATTAAAAATGATACTACTGGAGTGGATCCATCCAGCTCAATCGGGAATTACAAGGGACAGAGACAGATATCTGATATAATTAGTAAGATCTACATCCTGGAGATTGATGTTGGCCAATTATATTATCATTTTCTCCTCTTATGGGGGAAAACATCAAACATGCCCCACAGACATCTCCTCTTTATGCTTAGTATGAAATGTACCTATGTGCATATTTGTGTGGCAGGAGCTTGGACAAGGGCATTGAAGCAAGCAATAAAGCACTAAAGAAGCCAGTGGTCAAATAAATGGGGCATGATTGTTTAATGAATGGAGGAGGGCCACATTAAGCAACAGTAGGGAAGAAAGGCTATGGTAGTTAGTAAGGAGAAGAAACTTTCTAAGGTCTTGTGATGTAGTGTTCTTTGCAGAGGAGGATCTTCAATTCTTTTTTGAATTGCCGGAGTGTTGAGACAGATTTAATGTGTATGGGGATGCTGTTGCAAATACTGTGTGCTTAGATGTAGAGTATCTGTTTCCTGTTATTTTCTTTCTTACATGTTTATGTTTCCAGTGTGATGACATCTTGACTGTGGGTACATTTAGTTCTACTGAGAAAGATTTGCTTGTCAGACCGATGGGATGGGCTGCCATTTGTACTATACATGTAGTGCTTAATTTGAGCTGGTGGTTACAGGTGGAGGTGCCCCAGTACTCTTTCTGGAGACTAGCATTTGTCTTTCATCAACAGACCCTGATCCAGAGCAAGAAAGAGGAACAAACACAAGGAGATAAGAAGAAGGAAGAGAAGGATATGAAAACAGTGGCAAACAAAGAGAGCAGGGATGATAAAAACCAACAAGAGTGTAATAGAGATGCAAGGGGTATCTGGTATTGGAATAAAGAGGCATGAGGTGAAATCAAGGTTATGCAGCCTTGGTATTCAGCACCCTGACGTTTGTTAGCTCTGGCTGCAGGCTTCTGAATCAAAATCTGGGCCCCTGAACTTCTTATTTCAAATATTAATATTGTTTGTAATTGATGCAGCTAGTCTTGAAGAGGATACAGATATGCATGTGAAGCTTAGGGTTCATTCAAGGGATGGATGAAGTAGTTGATTTTCTTAAGGCAAACGTTGAGGCATGGGAGGGTGTGCTAAATGCCTTTTCTGCGAATTAGGGAGTAGTATTGTGTTTTCATCTAGACGTGAGAGCAAGATGGTCAGGAAGCCATTTTTGAAATTGCTAGCAATTAGGAAATGATCTACATTTTTCAGGAAGGAAAGGGTGCCATGCTGTCTTGGTCTTCTATGCATGTAAAGGGAAATGGGCAACAGGGTGTAACAATCCTGCATTGTTATTTCAGCCAGCTTAGAGCCAGGGCAGGGGAAGCAAGGAATTCCATGCACTTTAAAGCCACTGTCTAGATGTTTCTCCCACATTCCAAAACAAGCTCACCAGTGTATAAGAGAAGGACCTCAGACACCACCACCTCAGTACACTTCTGGAACTGTGGATTCTCTGCCAGGAACAAAGGACTGCTGTGATGTTACAAAGACTGCCACTTTACTGGACTACTGCCCTGCTGTGTTGACCTGCTGCCTGCTGCCTTCCTGCTTGAGGGAGATGAACTGGACTTGCAACTCCATCTTGAACCCAGGATCCCAGAGTGACGCAAAGGGGTAAAATCTGCTGGCCTCCTGATCTGAGCCTCACTGACACAACAGGCTCCCTAACAGCTCCCAGACCTGCCTTCAGCGGGTTCCTGACTGCCAAGAGGTACCTCTTAGATCCTGAACCCTTGTTATGGCGCTTGAGCTATAACATCAAGCTTTTGGGCTCTTCGTGAACACAAATCTGCCCATTTGAACCAGAACTGCACCTTTCACACCAAAAATCAGCACAAGCCACCGCAAGCCTGTCAGAACCTGAGAGAGAGCCAATGCAAAGCTCCAGCCTGACTTTCTGCGATGCCCGGCCTGTTCTTCATGCCACGCTGACTGCCGCTGTAACGTTGTCCTTGCTCCCAGCGAGCCTCTCCAACGCAAACTGGACTCTTGCCACCAAACATGAGAAGATAAAACTTCAACTGGACGAATGTAGGACTAATAGGTCAGCCTTAACTTTTGACTTTGATCTGTTCCTGCACGACCACATAGCTGCAGTTAGTGCTTTCTAGTTTTAGGCACTCTACTGCAGTTTATTCTTCAACAATTCATAGCTCTGGTTATACCGATTGGACGTCTGTCATTTTGATCGATCCTATTTTATTTATTAAATTCATACCTATTTTTCTAACTGTGTTTGATATCTTTTTGTGTGGTGTTTTCACTGTCTTAGTGTTTGAAGTGTTGCACAAATACTTTACAAATTGCTTCTAAGTTAAGCCGTACTGCTCTGTATCAGGCTACCAGGGGGTTGAGCACAGGCTAAGTGTAGAATTTCTTGTGCTTTGACTTTAATTGTGGTTTCTGCTTCACCAGGGCTTACACCCCAGGCAACCAGTAACCTATTTTTTACACCAATTCTTTTCACTGATTAGGTGCTGCTGACATTTGGCTCTGCAGCAAATTAGTTCCTGACTCTAGCTGCACAGTTGGATTGGTTTGAGAAAAAACATATATACATATGGAAATATTGAAGGTTCTTAACCTTACTCTTGCTGGAGCAGTTCTGAGTACAGAACTTTCACTAGTTATCTAGTCCCATGTCATACTTGGGGATTGCATTAGCCCCTTCCATTTTTGATGCACATATGGCTAACTTCCCCTTCTATTGTGAATGTGCAAATGGCTAACTGCTGGAGAGAGTCAATGTCACAGATGTTATATTTAATTCAGGCCCTTCTCTTCAGGCACAACATATTTTCTTTCAAAAGTGCGAAGAAGGTTTAGTTAGAAATTGATCTGAAATTGGTACAGACCCAGATCACCTATTCAATTTTTACAGGAGCTTAAACCATGGGCTGGCTTGTCTCTTCCATTTTCTTAAAAATGTATATGACTGGGTGGTCATATAAATATGACTGTATGGGTATTAACTGACTGGCTCCAACTGGTAACCAGCGAAGCACAGATACAGATGATAGGGCACTCTTGGTAGCAGGTTGTGTCTCCTTAAGGACAGCGAGAACTTAAGCTTAAACAGTAGCTTTCCAACAAAATACTACTGTGTGGCACAGAACTGCAACTAGATGTGACCTGGTGTATTTACCTCCCCTGTACACTGCAATGCATTTTAATATGGAATTTAGCACAGCTATATCCTTGAGCCCATTTGACAAATAGTGGATAAGGAAACAATATCATTTGCGTTCGTTTTAGTGAACCCCTTAACTAACCTAGAATTAGCATTGGCATGTTGGGCTTCATGCAAAACAATTTAGGAACACAAATTTAGAAAACATCTAACTATGGTCTCTATCAAAAGGAAGCAGTTGGTACCTAGAAAGGAAAGGCAAACAGACAATTACAATTTCATTATCATATAGTTACCCTCTGTAATGGGTCAGCATACAGAGTCAGTCTTCGTCCTCAGGACATCAGACGATTTGCCATCAGCCAGGAAACGCAGCGAAGTTCAGCAAGACAGGCAATACGGGACACTTCCCTCATAAGGAGGAAAAGTATAGAACAGGCAAGGCAAGGGTAAGGATGGTTTGAAGAGTCAAAAGTCAGAGTAACAAAGTGGCTAGGTGATAGCACAAAAAGGCACGTAATGGCAATGACAAACAGTGGCTCGGAATAGCTGATTTCTCCTTGTGACACAGGATTATATCAATCTTGCTGTACAGTCCCCTAATTTCCAATTGGGCAACTTTGGTGCATCATTATCTCCATCCAATAATCAGGTAGTCACCTCATTAGGATTGTCACTTTAGAACAGTTCTCACGTAGTTTATTAGCTCCTATAATTGACGTCTCCAACGGGTAGAATGTCAGGTACAAACTTTATTCTCGCGGTCCCAGTCTGCAGCTCCATTGTCTTTACCAGTTCAGGCGACATTGTACCTGTTGCAAGTTTACACTGTTGCATTCGGCAAGAATGTCTCCTTGAGCAAGTCGAATCTCATGAAAAAAATAATTTACTACGGTTACACACATCTTCTAGCTTCTGGAAAAATACGGCTACATGTCCTTCAGCAAGTCAGCACCTTGCACGTTAGAAAAACACATTTAATATGAGACCGGCAGCTAGGCCCCGACTCATGTTAACTAAGGCCTAGTTATTAATTTTTAGCGACATCTTAACATATAACTCTTAATGCTAGTACAAAATCATACTTCCCTCATAAGGAGGAAAAGTATAGAACGGGCAAGGAAAGGGTAAGGACGGTTAGAAGAATCAAACAGCAAAAGTCTTTAAGACAGAGGGGGTCAGGACCGCCAGGGCCGGGGACCGTGGAAGCACCGCCAACAGGCTGGCGGTGCTTCCTGGCCAATTCTGACCGCGGCGGTAAAGCCGCGGTCAGAAAAGGGGAACCGGCGGTTTCCCGCCGGTTTTCCCCTGGCCAAAGGAATCCTCCATGGCGGCGCTGCAAGCAGCGCTGCCATGGGGATTCCGACCCCCTTCCCGCCAGCCTGTTCCTGGCGGTTTAGACCGCCAGGAAGAGGCTGGTGGGAACGGGTGTCGTGGGGCCCCTGGGGGCCCCTGCACTGCCCATGCCACTGGCATGGGCAGTGCAGGGGCCCCCTAACAGGCAGCCACTGCACCCGTCGCACCGCAGCAAATCCGCCGGCTCCATTCGGAGCCGGCTTCATCTTTGCTGGGGCTTTCCCGCTGGGCCGGCGGGCGATCTTTTGCAGATCGCCCAGCGGGAAAGTCAGAATGTCCCCCGCGGTCATCTGACCGCGGGGCGGTGTTTGGGCGGTTTCCGCCTGGCGGGCAGCGCCCACCGCCCGCCGGGGTCGGAATGACCCCCAGAGTGACAAAGTGACTAGGTAATAGCAAAGAATGGCACATAATGTCAATGGCAAAAGTGGCTAGGAATGTCTCGGAATGGCTGATTTCTCCTTGTGACATGGGGTTATATCAATTATGTTGTACAGTCTCCTAATTTTCAATTGGGCAAATTTTGGTGCATCATTATCTCCAGCCAATAATCAGGTAGTCACCTCATTAGGATTGTCACTTTAGAACAGTTCTCACATAGTTTGTTGGCTCCTGTACTTGACGTCTCCAACGGGTAGAATGTCAGGTACAAACTTATATTCTTGCGGTCGTAGTCAGTAGTTCCATTGTCCTTACCAGTTCAGGCGACCTTGTACCTGTTGCAGTTTACGCTGTTGCATTCGGCAAGATTGTCTCCTTGAGCAAGTCGAGTCTCATGAGAAAGGATTTACACATCTTTGAGCTTCTGGAAAAGTACAACTACATGTCCTTCAGCAAGTCAGCACATTGCACGTTAGGGAAACACATTTAGGGGCATATTTATACTCCGTTTGCGCCGAATTTGCGTCGTTTTTTTCGACGCAAATTCGACGCAAAACTAACTCCATATTTATACTTTGGCGTTAGACGCGTCTAGCGCCAAAGTTCATGGAGTTAGCGTAATTGTTTTGCGTGAACACCTTCCTTGCGTTAATGATATGCAAGGTAGGCGTTCCCGTCTTAAAAAATGACTGCGATGCATATGCGTCGTATTTATACTCCCGGGCAAAAATGACGCCCGGGAGTGGGCGGGTCTAAAAAACCCGCATTTGCGCCGGATTTTAGCGCCTGGGTCAGGGCAGGCGTTAAGGGACCTGTGGGCTCAGAATGAGCCCAGAGGTGCCCTCCCAAGCCCCCAGGGACACCCCCTGCCACCCTTGCCCACCCCAGGAGGACACCCAAGGATGGAGGGACCCATCCCAGGGAAGAAAAGGTAAGTTGTGGTAAGTATTTTTTTAAATTTTTTTTCTGGCATAGGGGGGCCTTTGCCCCCCTACATGCCACTATGCCCAATGACCATGCCCAGGGGACAGAAGTCCCCTGGGCATGGCCATTGGGCAAGGGGGCATGACTCCTGTCTTTGCTAAGACAGGAGTCATGTTAATGGCGTCTGGGCGCCCCAAAAAAATGGCGCAAATCGGGTTAAGACGATTTTTTTGCCTCAGCCTGACTTGCCCCATTTTTGGACGCCCAAACGCCATTTTTCCCTACGCCGGCGCTGCCTGGTGTACGTGGTTTTTTTTCACGCACACCAGGCAGCGCCGGTCGGCTAACGCCATTCAATAAATACGGCGCCCGCATGGCGCTTCAGAATGGCGTTAGCCGGCGCTATTTTTTTTGGCGCAAAACTGCGTTAGTGCATTTTTGCGTCAAAGAGTATAAATATGGGCCTTAATATGAGACCGGCAGCTAGGCCACGACTCATGCTAACTAAGGCCTAGTAATACATTTTTAGCAACCTCTTAACATATAACTCTTAACACTAATACAAAATCTTACATTAGTACATCAATAAATCATTATTATTCAATTTCATTTAATCATCGTATAAATTGGTGTCCACTCCCTGTGGGCACATTTCAAAAACGCGTTTAGTAAAAGCATAGCAATACATTTTCTATGTGGCATCATTAGGCATTAATTTGCAAACATTTCATGTTAAATTTTGATTATAATAACTACACTCCAACATGTGCTTCGCTGGAGGGTTAAATTGAAAGGTGACAGACTACTAATTTGGCCAGGTTTTCAGATGAGAAGTTATCCATAGCTTTTAATTGTAAGAAACCCAATCCTTCATCTCTGAGCCTATGAAAGCAGCAACTTTGGACCCCCTTGGTTATAGAGACTCGCTTTTAAGCCTAATGGGGAAGGCTGCACTTGTGAGACCTGGCATCCTGGCTTTGCTTAGCCTGGTAACGTCCCAGGCTATCGGTGTATTCTCTTGAGCCACCATTTTACCATTTGTTTTACATTTTAGTTTAGGATCTCGCCCGTTTGGTGCTTCTGCAAGTAATGGTTATTTAAATTCTTGATACTGTATTTCATTCACATCTGTAACATTTGCCTGCACCAGTAGCAGACTGGCTAAAAATTCAGCCTAGGGAAAATTGGTTGAGGAACCTGGTGTTATATTAGTAACAAGAAAGCTCATGCAACCCCCATCATTAGAAGTAATAAACACAAACTGACTTCAAGATGCAACATCTAATGAATGCTGGACGTATACTATCTCTTAATGTTACAAAAAACAACATGTTGACTTAGATTAGAAAGCGAGAGAAACATGCTGGCCTCTCAATCTAAAAACAAAAGGTTTATTTCCTCGCACCATAGGGCGATGCAAAATTTCAGCACCCCAAAGGCAGTACTATTAGTATATCAACCACTATAAATAAATGTAGATGCACATGTTCTTGTATAGGGGCTGTGTCATTGGGCTAAACGGGATGTGCTGCTGGGCTACACAGTACACTTTGCTCTGCTGCTCCCTGCGGTTGTCTGCATTTTGTTCTGATTTGCATGACCTGTGGAATGGGGTGGCCACCTGTTTGGTGGGGATGGGCATCAGATTTAGCACTGGACTGTCCTAAGGACAAGGCTGGTATGTGGACAAGACTTTCCAGAATCTATTTTAGTAGAAAGACAAACTTAGGTAAAATTCAAAAACCATAATCAAAATACAAATATTAGTAAGACAGTTCACTGGACTGAAAGCTACACCAGAGAAATTCAGCCAAACGTTCAAATATTCGAGTTCCCGCTCAATATTTAACTGACCAACATCACAAAAATAAGTGTGACTGTCTTGCATACTTATAACTTCAACATTGAGGATTAATTCGGTGTTGTGTACTATATAAATTGTCAATGTCATTATTCATGTTTAAAGTAAAATGACCCTCTGTCAGGATACCCATTGGTCAAGGCAAAAAAAGAGAGGAATAATTTTTGTGAAGCAACATGTATTAACTCATGGCAAAAGCTTTTGCGTATTTCTGCCAGCTGTGGAAATCTAGCATGGGCCTTGACAAATGAATGTTGGTGAAACCATTGGAAGTGCCCTCCCTGCGATGTGGGTAAAAGTCCTGGCCCACCTCTTCACAATTGTATGTAGTGCATTCTGTCAGTTCTGTACACCTACTGAGAAGAAGAGAATTCTTTGGCACCAGCTGACTCTAACAACTGTGTCATCACCCCTCTATTCCTCTCCGCCTCTGCTTACCATCCCCAGTGGCAGGTGGCATCTGAAAATCACTCAGATGGCCTTCAACAATACTTCTGTAGAAGTACCTCTCTTGGCATTGGCCCTATAGACACCAGCTCATTTAATAAATGAGACACCATATACAGTGGCAAAAAGCTGACATGTGAGCAAGATATATGAAACACATCCTACTTTTAGGATGCTGATGATAGTGCAAGTATGTCTACAAGAAATACCAATGATCACTGTCATCTGCTAAAGAGCATAGAAAAATAGGAGACCACAGAGACTACTGGGGCACCCATGCCAGTGAGGTAGCAATGCAGAGAACCATATGTCTGCTCCATACCCAAGCAAGTGACAGAGACACACTGAATAGTCCATCTGCAGTGCACTTAGTAACTTGCAGTCCAAGATTATTTTTTTCAAATAATTTTTGCCCTTTTTGTGCTTTTTGTCTTTTGGCTGCATGTGTTCTGCCCCACACATGCATTTCTCTGATTTGGCCAACTGTAGGGTTAATCCTTGCCCACCTAAACTGTGACTCTGCTAAATTGAATAAGATTGGTGATTGCTAATCCTGAGCAACTCTTCATTTCTGTGTCACAGATATTTCTTTCGATAATAAGTATTGTCCTTCTTGAATGTTGAGGCCCAGATATATGTTAAAGTAGTGCAACACGGTGCTGCACCAAAAGTAGCAGTGCCACGCTGCACCACTCTAGAAACGCAGAGGTGCACCATATTTAGAGGAATACGGCGCACCCCTGTGGTTTCCCCTGCACTGAATGAAGCTGCCTAGTGCCAACGGAAGCATCTTTGCACCATGGTGCAAGGGTGTCTGCATTGAGGGAATAGATTGTTTATGTGCATAAAGATGTCCCTTCCTGCATATAAACAATCTATAATTGTGATTTGGCACTTCTATGTGTGCTGCAAAATGCAGCATACATAGAAGTACAAAAGCATAATTTTGAATGATTGCTCATGTGCAGGAAGGTGTCCCTTCCTGCAGGTAAACGATCGTCCATAGCATTTTGCTTCTTCTATGTGTGCTGCAGAATGCAGTACACTAAGACAAAATGAACAACGGACAGGAATAAAAGCATTTCTCCTTGTTTTGCCATGCTGACGCCACACTGGGGGTGATGTTAGTTTTTGGCGCTGCCTCAGGTTTACCACAACTCATAAAGCTGAGGCAGTGTCAAAAGTAATGTGTGTTGCAGTAGAACTCCCACTGCAACACCAATTGCACGCACCTCTCACTCAGAAAACTGCGTCGGAGGGACGCATATTTACAAAGAGGGATAACACCACAAAAAAGTGGCGTTACACCTCCTTGTAAATATGGAGCAATGCTAAGCGCCACCAGAACGTCACAAAAAATAACGCCCCAGTGGCGCTAGGGGCTCTTAAATATGCCCTTTAGTTTGTTAATGTTAGTTCACCTAAACTTATTTTGTCGCCTTGGGTAACCCTTGATGATTATGTATCTTTATAACTTAGTCTTGCGAATTGTCTACTTGACTTTCAGCTTGAGTTTGTAATAAATCCCTTAAGTCTTTCTGACTGGAGTATTGCTTATGTGGCCACATTGATCAAGATGTGTAGCTTAATTGTTTCTTTATTGAAGTTGTATTAATGGTTCTACCACACCCTGTAGCAAGGTCCAAAGATTCATCTGCTATGAAGGGCATTGATTTCTGCGAAGGATAAAAAGGCTCCAGCACTCTCAAAATGATAATCAGGGGTGCATGCAACACGGTACTACTATGTGAAATGTTATGCCTTACTTAAATGTAGTAAGATGCGTGAAATGTGGAAATATTGCTATTAAAAATCTCTTGAGAGGTGCTTGACTACTTTATAATATTGATTTAATTTCAACATTAGGGAACATGATGAATATCTCAGTAGATTCTCTCATAGTAATAATCCCCTTGTCTAGTCATCAAAGTCCTTGATATTGAGCGCATCAGAGGATCTGTTGCTGTCTATAGAACCTGTGAAACCAGATAACTTGGGGATCAGAATTTATCAGTAGCAAAAAATATCACAAACAATGTGTTTGTCATTAAAAGTAGGTCATAATATAAATATTTTGGTGCATTCCATGCCAAAATGTGTCTGGGCCGCTATGTACCTCGACCTCTGCCCAGTTAAAGGACTTACTCATAAAATCTAAGGGGCAGAAATCCTGAGGCTGCAAACATTGTTTTACTACTTGTAATACCCATCCCCGCACAAAGTTGTACATATAGACAACAATTTAAGGAAGCCATATAAAATATTGTAAGAAATATTTCTCCTGATTTTAATAAAGTCATATACCTTTACCAATTAAAAGTGCGAGAGGAAAGAAGTAATAATGTATGTTCATACCGCTGCTACTATGCAATTGGTAGAAATGTTCTATACCAATTCCTGTAACTTATTATGGCAAGCAACATTAAAATTAGATCTTTTTTTGCACTTGGTCTGTATACAAATGTGTCACAATTCCGGCATTAAAAATCTATACTGGGGTGGGGGAGGAGGGGGTGACTCGCAAGATGGCCGACAGGTCACATTAGATGAAAGCTCCCAGCCCTATTTTCCAAATTGTCATCATTCTCTTGCCCAAGCTGGTCCCTGTCTGGATAAGTCTTACAGCAGGGAAGTGGTGCAACCTTTGTTGCCCACTTTCAGAGCTGGTGTGCCAGTGATTGCTGCAGAGTCCTTGTGCACCCTGATGGCCCTCTGGACTCACCTGGACATTGGCACCGCTGCTGATTGTGGAGGTGGTCGGCAAAGTATCCTGTTCCCCACCATGGGGAATGGGGAGCAGACCGGCTTTTAAGTGACTGTCTCTGCTGGGCAGGGGGCGTGTCCTGGCAGATGCTGTGCCCCACTCCTTGCCATGTCATTGGAGGTGAGACCTGCCGCCTCCCTTGGCGACTGACGATGTAGCGCAGACCCACCCAAGTCTTGATGCCTGCGATTAAAGACATGTGCAGCTAGGATTGAATCCATGTGGCCTCGGGCCTCAGAAGCTGAGAAGGCCTGGAGAATTGGTAGTAGTGATTGTCCTGCATCTTGATGCCCTACAGTGAGTAACACCCAGACTTTCTACTCTCTGGAGGTTGGACCTGGGTAAACTCCTCTTTTACAAGCTTGGCTCCCGCAGGGCAGTCTGAGTTGGGACCTGTGGCCTGGGATGTGCTGGAGGGTATGAGTGTGGTGGCAGAGATACCCCCAACCCCACTTTTCTTCTATGTTAAGAACCTTACTGGTGGGGGTCACATTACAGCAACATGGCCCTTCGCTGCCCAATAAATCTAGTTGAGACTTCACTGTCTTGAAGTATATAGATGGTGCCACCATGAGTACGCCAGGGAGGTGAGAAAGTAGCACTGCTTGTAATTAAGATTTTCATTTGAGCACTATCACCTAGGACTCTCTATCGCTCCCTCCCCAGCTTACCAAGGATGCCATTTTTATGGGGATCTAGCGAGTTGTCTGACTTGCTTACCTACAGATGGGGGACAAGAGAGGGTGTGTAGATCTTCCCTGGCACTTCTCTAGACTCCCTGTCTATACCCTACAGTCTCCTACATTGAGCTAGACTGACAATCTCTCATGGATTCTCAGTGAACACATTACTTAGCCCTCTAAACGGCCCAGCTGCGGGAAGTACCCCAATGCATCAAGCCATCATGGGTAGCATGCCTAGCAGTACGCAGGAAATGAAAATCAACCAATTTACTGCATAAGAAGTAGGTGGGGCCCAGCCAGTGGACTGTGCAGGGGGACTGCAAGATCTGCAGGGCCCAACAGGGGCCTAGATCCTGGCAAACATTTAAGCTTTGAGTGCCATAGTGCAAGTGAAGATTAAAAGCCATTGCAATTGCTGCCGGAGGATGTCTGTAAAGTGGCTGAAAGGTCCATTGTTATGAAACAATAGGTGTCTAAATTACAGGAAAAGACAATGTTGAAGGCCACAGTGGCTGCTTTTGAGGCCTGACCCCAGCGGTTGGAGATGAGAGCAGAGGATAAGGAGGGTCCATCCCGTGGATGTCATTTGAGATTTGCTGGGTTCCCCAAAAAAGCAGAAGGCAATATACCAGGATTGGTCCTGAAGGGTTAAATAAGGTTGCAGATCCCTGACGCTAGCCTGACACAGCTGTTTGTGTTGGAGAGGGGTCACAAATCATTGATCCCGTGGCCGGTGGTGCCCAAGGATTAACATTGCAAAAATCCTCTATTACAAATACCGAGATGCTATTTTGCAGGAGGTATGACAGAAGGGTGACACCACTTTTGAGAGTCTTGTTATCTGGTTGGAAATCTGAGGTGACAGCTGGATCCCAGCTGAGAGCCCGGGGGACTCCCAAGATGGGACCCGATAGGGCAGTGGACTGGCTCTGTAGCAAGGAAGAGAAGCAGACAATGGCAGCACTCCGCATCCAGCACAAACATGGTGGTGTGCCTGGATGGCATGCTGGACTTGGAACAACAGTGCCAGCAAAGGGAGGACACCAGGGTGCTGGTAGAGTCGGTCCCCTCTGCTGTCTCTGCTGAGAGTGATTTGGACTTGGTGGAAGATACGCAGTTTCCTGAGACTGAACTAGATTTGGTCTGACTGAGTGCGCCTGACTAGTGCTATCCACCAGTGGCAGGCCAGCTGTCAGGCCTAGGTTGGTGGTGAGAGGCTCTTCTCCTGTGATGAGCACCTAGCAGACATGGTATTATACATAGCTGGTACGTGCTGTGCACCAATGAGAGGGCATGTTTGTACTTTTGCCTTGTTGGGTACCTGGAAACATAATTTCTTACAGGGAGGACGCAGATACCTGTGGCAGGTTCAATGTGTGGGCCTTGGCCAAGTTTAGAGCACCTGCCCCCCTCCTCATTTTATGTGTGGTAGTGATTGTGTTGTGTGGGAAGAGTATGCAGGTATCCTAGGAATGCTATACAGGCTGGATTGTGACTCAGATTGATACGTAGTTACCCCAGGTTATACCTCACCCTTGGGATATATTTAAAAGTTGGGAAGAAGAGTATAAGTTTTATTGCACATTGATACAGTCGCGAGTATTAGTTGCTTCATATAAGGGTAGGTGAATACAGTATGGTTGGGGAGACACAAGTTCAGTTTAGTTGTGTTTACTTAGGGAGGAGGATGGATTTTCATTTGTTTAGTAGGGTTTATTTATTTGCAGTATGTGGTGGTTCCTGCTCCTTCTGGATAGTACATTGGAGGAGGCAGGTGGTGGGGATGCCCAGGAAGTGGGGATGCAGCGGGTCATCAGACCTGTGATGTTTGAATATTCCTGTTGGGAGGGTCACATGCTTTCTCACATGGAATGCAAAGGGCCTGAGTTTGTTTGTGAAGTGACATTGGACACATACCTACCTGAAGCAGATGGGGGTCGACATTTTGATGTCTCAGGAGACACATCAGATGGATGTGGAGGCACAGAATATACAGAAAAAGTGAAGGGGACAGCTTTATTTCTCGACATACTTGTTATACACCAGAAAGGTCTCCATTTGGGTTGCACCGAGCCCACAATCGCTTGGACCGGCTTCAGTTTTCTCTCAGACCACGCTCCAGTGCTGTTAGTATGTGGACTGGGGGGGCATAGACCTCACATTCCCCTTTGGAGACTCAGACGGTCATTCCAACCCTGGCGGTCGGTGTTAAAGCGGCGGCAAAACCGCCAACAGGCTGGCGGTAAAAAAAATGGAATTCCGACCGAGGCGGTAACCGCCAACACAGACCGCCACTTTAACACACCAACTGCCAAGGCGGTACAAACAAATAGCGCGGCGGTCACCGCCAACAGACAGGTGGGAGTCAATGTACCGCCCACAGTATCACAACCTACCAATCCGCCACCTTTTCGGAAACAGCCATTTCGAAGGGAAAACGCTCACCTCCATACACCCCACGAGGAATCAGGACAGCATGGAACCCGAACTCCACATACTCCCAACGATAGTCTTCCTGCTCCTCTACCAGGACCACGAACGCCGGCGCAGAAGACAACGGTGACTACTGCACCTACGACACAGGGGAGGCAAAAAATTACTGGGACACACATACGCGACACACCCACCCCACCCTCACCCACTACAACACACACATCAATGCATAGCAATACATCACAGTTACACCCCCCAAACCCCCTGGAAGAATGCAAAGACAAAAGGAAATGATTTTAAACATTGAAATATATTGCAATACTGCCAAAAAATATATATACACATCAAAAACTCTTATATACAGAAATGTACAAGTCCGAGCATTGTAGCAGGCATTGTCCGTGGACCACTGGGCCCAAATCACATGGGCAAAGCCCACACAGGATACCTGACTCTAAAGGAGAGAACACTGCAGGGGCATCAGATAGCAAAACTACAGGCACCTCAGGGGGAAGGGAAGGGGGGGCACTTCAGCCAGATGAGTGCACGACGCCAGATGCACTGTTCAATCCTGGGGAGTGCAAAGCCACAGTCTCACAAGTCTATACAGTGGGTGGGCTGCCCACTGCTCAATCCTGGGGAGTGCAAAGCCACAGTCTCACAAGTGGATAACAGTCTCCACTGGTTCTGGAGGGGGCCTGGTGCCCAGAGTGCTACATCCTGCTAAGGACAGAGGTAGTGGATGCATGTCCCCACTGGTTCTGGAGGGGGCCTGGTGCCCAGAGTGCCTTGTGCAGCCCTGCCCGACACAGATGCGGCCCAGCCCCTGCCGCTCATGGGCCAGCGGTGCATGCGATGGAGTGGCCAGTTCAGCTGTGCTTGAGACGGCGGTGCCCAGTTCAGCGGTGCTTGAGATGAAGGGCCCAGTTCAGCGGTGCTTGAGATGAAGGGCCCAGTGCAGCGGTGCTTGAGACGGCGGTGCCCAGTTCAGCGGTGCCTGCGATGGAGTGGCCAGTGCAGCGGTGCTTGAGATGAAGAGCCCAGTGCAGCGGTGCTTCAGACGGCGGTGCCCAGTTCAGCGGTGCTTGAGATGAAGGGCCCAGTGCAGCGGTGCTTGAGATGAAGGGCCCAGTGCAGCGGTGCTTGAGACGGCGGTGCCCAGTTCAGCGGTGCTTGAGATGAAGGGCCCAGTGCAGCGGTGCTTGAGACGGCGGTGCCCAGTTCAGCGGTGCTTGAGATGAAGGGCCCAGTGCAGCGGTGCTTGAGGCGGCGGTGCCCAGTTCAGCGTGCCTGCGATGGAGTGGCCAGTGCAGCGGTGCTTGAGATGAAGGGCCCAGTGCAGCGGTGCTTGAGACGGCGGTGCCCAGTTCAGCGGTGCTTGAGATGAAGGGCCCAGTGCAGCGGTGCTTGAGACGGCGGTGCCCAGTTCAGCGGTGCTTGAGATGAAGGGTACAGTGCAGCGGTGCTTGAGATGAAGGGCCCAGTGAAGCGGTGCTTGAGACGGCGGTGCCCAGTTCAGCGGTAATTGAGATGAAGGGCCCAGTGCAGCGGTGCTTGAGATGGCGGTGCCCAGTTCAGCGGTGCCTGCGATGGAGTGGCCAGTGCAGCGGTGCTTGAGATGAAGGGCCCAGTGCAGTGGTGCTTGAGACGGCGGTGCCCAGTTCAGCAGTGCTTGAGATGGCGGTGCCTAGTTCAGCGGTCCCGGCCATGGCGGGGTGCTCATTTGCCACCTGTCCTGTGGCTGGCGGGGCCCTCCTGCCCATCTGTCCTGTGGCTGGCGGGGCCCTCCTGGGCAGCTGTGCCGGGGCTGTTGGTGGCCTCCTGCCCACCTGGAATGGGGCTGGCGGGGCCTTCCTGGCCAGCTGGGCTGATGGCGGTGTTGTCGGGCGTGCTGCCCTTTCCAGCCTTCCCTGATCACCTGTGGCCCTTCCCCACCTTGGGCGGTGTGCCAGCTGTCTGCACACTCCCTCCCGGAGCCCTGGTAGGGGGTTTAGTCCCTGGTGTTTTCACCCTCTCCCGCCGGCCACTGCCTATCTTGGGATGTTTCTCCGGGGGTGGGCTGCCCGTGCCTTGGCTTCGCACCAAACTGGCTGCCCTGGTGGGTGGGGCACTCCACTGTCCATGGCAGACTGTGATGACAGGGGCCGATTTTGTTGTGGCTGAGGGGCTGACTGTAGTCCTATGACATGGGTGGGGTGGGGGAGTTGGTGGAAAGAGGTTGAGTTTTGACAGGAAAAACTTTTTGGGAGCAGTGGGACGGGTAGGTGTAGTGGGTAAGGGAGTGGAGGAAGAGGTTGTGGTTGTAGGAGTTGTAAGTCTGGTGGCTTTGGGTGCAGGTGCTTGGGCTGGAGGCTGTCGTGAGGTGGATGGCTGTTGGGTGGGTGGCTGCCTGCGTTTGTGTATCTTGGAAGGGGGGGTACAGACAAACTGGGAGAGGACACAGGGGACGTGTAAATGGCAGTGGGGGTGGTGACTGCACGTGTGCGGGGTGTTCTGGTGTGTGTGCTGCTGAGGGACGTAGTGGCTGAAGATGTTGTGCATGCAGGTGTGAACGGAGAGTTGACAGGGAGGGAGGAGGGAGGAGGGAGACGTGGAGTAGGGGGACACAGTGGAGGCAGTGGGTGTTGGTATGTCTGTATGTGGATGTTGCTTGTGTGACTGCGTGTGGGATGTGTGGTGCTTATGTCTGGCTGAGCTTCCCTTGAGTGTTGAGGTGTGTGCAGGCTGGTCTGATGGTGTGTCTGGGATAGGCAGAGGTACAGGTGATAGGGTATGAGTGGAGGAAGTTGGAGGGGGGAGGCTAGAGACAGGGACAATGGCTGCCATCAGTGCCGAGGCCAGAGTCTGGAACGATCGCTGAAGGGCCGCCTGACCAGAATGAATGCCCTCCAGGTATGCAGTACTCTGGTGCACCTCACTTTCTACACCCTGGATGGCATTCAAAATGGTAGACTGCCCAACAGTGAGCGTCCTCAGGAGGTCAATGACCTTCTCACTGAGGAGAGCAGGGGTGACTGGGGCAGGGCCTGAGGTGCCTGGGGCAAAGGAGATACCCACCTTCCTGGGTGAGCGGGCACGGGCCAAACGCTGAGGGGCTGCTGGGAGGGCAGTCCTGGTGCGGTGGGTGGCGGCTGTACCTGTTGTTGCGGGGGGCACCACAAGGGAGCTCCCTTCAGAGGACGAGTCGGTGTCACTGATGTCTGCCCGAGTCCCCGCTGTGGAGCTCCCCTCGCCCTCCGTCCCACTGGTGAATTCGGAGTCCGTTGTGTGGCCCTCCATGGCCATGTGGGATGCAGCTCCCTCGTGCTCCGATGCCACTTCTCCTCCGCCTGATGATGCTAATGCACACATGAACAGGAAGACCACAAAAAAGGGGGGGGGAAACAGAATATAGACATGTTGAGTGCATGCATTGGCGACACCGTTGGCGGACAGGACAGACACAGAAGCACCCTGAACTACGCCGCGCACTTGGGGTCGACTACTCAATCCCTGGGACATGGCCTACAAGCCTATGGACGATATCTGCACACATAGATGACACAGGGCCATGAATAGCTGTACTTGGCACCCTACAGAGGTGGGGGACGGGGGCACAGGGCCATGCCTTACGGAGGGGCCTAGCCTACAGAAATCACCCTGGCCTAGGGATACCCACAGCCCTCCTTCCCCACCCAGACACCTCCACCGCGCGCAAAGTCAGCAGAATGAGAGTGTACTCACCCCCTTGTGTCTGCTGTGATGCCCTCACGCGCCTATCCAAATCGGGGTAGGCCACCGCCAGGATCCGGGACATCAGGGGGGTCAAAGTCCGACTGGCACCCCTCCCACTTTGGGAGGCCATCCCCAGCTGAGCCTCCGCCGTCTTCCTGCTCCAGCGGCGGATGTCCTCCCATCTCTTCCGGCAGTGGGTGCCCCGTCTGTGGTGGACCCCCAGGGTCCGGACGTCCTTGGCGATGGCACGCCAAATATCGATCTTCTGGTGGGCGCTGACCTATATGAAATGTACAGGGGGAGAAGAATAGTCATTACCTTCTGCACCCTCAATGTGAGTGGCCCCCATCCCTACCCTTGCCATGTAGCACATGCCCTCAACGTCGTTTGATGCATGCCTCAATCGCTCCCCTCCCCCCCATCTTTCATCCACCCCACTCAACACAGGCATAGCCCATACAGCATGCTCCCAGTGTATTTACCTATTTGTCTGGAGGACCGTAGAGTAGCGCGTACTGGGGGAGGATCCCATCCACAAGTTTATCCAACTCCTCCGTAGTGAAGGCAGGGGCCCTTTCCCCAGTCGCATGAGCCATTGTTTCTTCCAGACCGAGGTCACAGCATCACTTGCAGTGTAGGTCCTCTCCTGTCGAAGATCAGGTATCGAGTGATTAAGCAGATAGAAAATGGCGGTCATGTCCGCAGCGGTGCGTACCGCGACCGCCGGCGCACATCGTCATTGGCTCCTGAGACCCATAGGGTTCAATGTTAACCAATGCTGCATTGCGCCGCGGTCTTCGACCGCCTACCGCCACGGTGTACAACACCAGCGCAGTTACCTCACATCCCATTGTCGCACTTTACAGGTCAGGCAGCCGCCATTTCATGGGCCAACATGGCTTACTTTTTACAGCGTCACACATACCTAGGCCTTGCATCAACACTCATACAAGCCATTCTATGGATTAAGAATCGTGTTCTGTGCAAGCTGTGGTTACGTACCTGTGGGTTGATTGACTCTGTGCTCACTGTTGTCCTTCATAGGCACCGTCCGCTGGGACATGGGAGGAGATGGAGGCATCCTCCTGTGTATAGACCGCTGGTGGACCTGTCTACAATGGAGGAGAGACATGTCATACTGACATACAGGCTTGACCGTGCCACTATTCAGGAACTGTGTGCCCAGCTGGAGCCAGAGCTGATGTCAGCTATCCACCAACCCGCAGGAATCCCTCCTCAAGTGCAGGTGCTGTCAGTGCTCCATTTCCTAGCAAGTGGATCATTTCAAACAACAGTGGCCATATCATCAGGGATGTCCCAGCCTATGTTTTCCAAGGTGTTGTCCAGAGTGTTGTCTGCCCTGCTGAAACACATTCGGAGCTACATAGTTTTCCCTGAGGTGGGGGATTTGCCTACAGTGAAGGGTGATTTCTATGCCCTTGGACATATCCCCAACATCATGGGTGCCATTGATGGGACCCATGTGGCTTTGGTCCCCCCCCACAGGAGTGAACAGGTGTACAGAAACCAGAAGAGTTATCATTCCATGAATGTCCAGATGGTATGTTTGGCAGACCAGTACATCTCCCATGTTAATGCCAAGTTCCCTGGCTCAGTGCATGACGCGTACATCATGCGGAATAGCAGCATCCCTTACGTGATGGGGCAACTCCAGAGGCACTGTGTGTGGCTAATTGGTGACTCTGGTTACCCCAACCTGTCATGGCTACTGACCCCAGTGAGGAATCCCAGGACAAGGGCAGAGGAACGCTACAATGAGGCCCATGGGCGAACTAGGAGGGTGATCGAGCGGACCTTCGGCCTCCTGAAAGCTAGGTTCCACTGCCTCCATATGACAGGTGGATCCGTATTCTACTCACCAAAGAAGGTGTGCCAGATCATCGTGGCCTGCTGTATGCTTCGTAACCTGACTTTGCGACGACAGGTGCCTTTTCTGCAGGAGGATGGTCGAGACGGTGGTGTTGTAGCAGCTGTGGAGCCTGTGGAGAGTGAAGCCGAGGAAGCCGAAGAAGACGACATAGACAACAGGAACACAGTAATACAGCAATATTTCCAATGACACACAGGTAAGAATACACACCGGCATACTACATGTACTTAAACACTACTACCTCTCTACTGTCTGTCGTTTTCACCCAGTGTATGGTAACTGAGTTGTGACTTTCCCTTCCGATTTCAGAGATGTGGGCCCCACTGTGTGACATCTCCTTTGTTTCCCCATGGACTACAGCTGTGTGACATTGGTATGTTGGCATCACAATGTAAATAAGCATTTTGGCACGGTAATGTCTAATACATTTGTTCAAAATCACAGCCAGACTCCTGATTGTTTTGTGCAATAACTGTGTTTATTAAAGTGCTCTATATTGGAGGGTGGTTGCAAATTGGTGAGGGGTGATGGTGGAGGAATGTCCATGGCAGAGTCCAGACTATTAGTATCACAGGTGCATTGTCCAAATGCCTGTGGAAAGTGGAGCTGGGGCAGTTTAAGGATGGACAGGCTGACAATGTGGGACAGTGGGATGACAATCAGGGTGGTATCCTTTCCTGGCGGGGGTCTTGGCATCTTACTCTGTCTTCTTCCTGGATCTCAGGGACCGCTTGCGGGGTGGTTCTCCTTCTGCAGGGGGTGGGGTGCTGGTGGCCCGTTGGTCCTGTGGCGAGGCCTCCTGTCCACTAGCGCCGGCGGGGGTGGTAGGCAGTTCTTGGTCCATGCTAGTGTCAGGGGCCCTTTGTGGTGCCACAGTGTCTACCAGATTCAGAACCCCTACGATGGTGCCCAGGGCGGAACTGATGGTTCATAGTTCCTCCCTGAACCCCAAATACTGGTCCTCCTGCAGGCGCTGGGTCTCCTGAAACCTGGCCAGTACCGTCGCCATTGTCTCCTGGGAATGATGGTACGCTCCCATGATGTTGGAGATGGCCTCATGGAGAGTGGGTTCCCTGGGCCTGTCCCCCCCCAGTCGCACAGCAGCCTTCCCAGTTCCCCTGTTTCCCTGGGCCTCTGTCCCCTGGACCGTGTGCCCACTACCACTGCCCCCAGGTCCCTGTTGTTGTTGGGGTGGTGGGTTAACCTGGGTGCCCTGTAGTGGTGGACACACCGCTGATTAACGTGTCCTGGGAACAGGGGTATGGGCCCGCTGGGTGGGTGCTGTGCTGGTGTTCCCAGAGGGGGGAAGGTCTGCTGTGGCCTGTGGCTGTCTGAGGGGAACCGACTGTCCGAGGTCCCCGATGGGCCGGGCTGGTCATCTAGATCCAGGTCGACAGAGCTGCTGTCATCACTGTGGGCCTCTTCTGGGGGTGGCGTGGACATTTGTGGACCCTCCTGCGCGGTGACGTTGCGTTGGGGTCCTGCAGGGGTATAAAACCATGATTATTGCATCTGTGTGTGGCATGGTGTGCAATGGGTGGGTGCCCGTGTACCCCAGTGCTTGCATTCCTGTGTGGGGGCTTTTGTGACGGTGGTTTGGGGGGGTATGTGCAGTGGGCATGCTTTGGTGATGGGTGTCCATGCTTTGTGGTCACATGCAGGGCTTGGTGTTGGGATGGGTGGGTTGTGATGGTGAGATATTTGCAAGGAGTAGGAGTGATGGGGGCGAGGGTGAGGGTGGGGGTATGAGTTGGCATGCTGGTGGGGTGGGGGGATGAAGTAGTGAAGATGAGACTTACCAGAGTCCATTCCTCCAGATACTCCGCCGAGGCCCTCAGGATGAAGGATCGCCAAGACCTGCTCCTCCCATGTTGTAAATTCTGGGGGAGGAGGTGGGGGTCCGCCGCCAGTCCTCTGCAATGCGGTGTCTGGATACCACGGAACGCACCTTCCCCCGTAGGTCGTTCCAGCGCTTCCTGATGTCATCCCGATTTCTTGGGTGCTGTCCCACAGCGTTGACCCTGTCGACTATTCTGCTCCATAGCTCCATCTTCCTGGCAATGGACGTCTGCTGCACCTGTGTTCCGAATAGCTGTGGCTCTACTCGGATGATTTCCTCCACCATGACCCTGAGTTCCTCCTCAGAAAACCTGGGGTGTCTTTGCGGTGCCATGGGGTGGTGAAGGTGATGTGTGGGGTGGATTGTGTGGTGCTAAGTGTGGTGATGTGTATTTGTGTGTTGTGTGAAGTGCGTGGTAATAGTGCTGGGTGATGGTTATATGCGCGTCTGGGTGCTCGGTTCTCTATTTCTCTGTGCGTGGTCCCGATTGTTTTGGAGTGGGGGTTTGTGGGTGATGTGGTATATTTAATTGGGTGTGTGGAAGTGGTGTGCGTATGTGTATCAGGTGTGTGTATTTGGAATTCTCCAATGTGGCTGTGTTTTGTAAGTGTGTGTGTGTTGTGGAATCGTGGGTCGTGATAGTGTGGGCGTATTTCTGTTGGCGTGACGGTGTCTGTTTGGTTATCGCCAGTTTCTCGCTGGCCTTTGGTGTGGCGGACTTTTGTGGGTGTCTGTATTTTGGCGGTTTCCGTGTTGTGGGTCAGAATGACCGTGGCGGTTTACCGCGGCCGCGGCGGTATGTTGGCGGTCTTCTGACAGCGGTATGCACCTTTTACCGCCAATGTTGGAATGACCCCCTCAGTCTGGAGTCTCTAGGAGACCATGAATCGAAATCGGATATGCAGCTGACAGTAATGGGTTATTTTGACATTCATTGGAATACTGTGGGGATCCATGGCACAGAGTGGGGCACTTTTAAGGTAGTTGTGAGGGGGAAAAGCCTCAGTAAGGTACACAGCACCAGAGAGAAAGTTGAACAGGAGCTGTGGGAAGGGGAGGCCCTCCTAGTTCAACTGCAGAGACAGGTGGTGGGAGAGGCAGAGGAGACTCTTACGGAGGCACATAGATGGGTTGCCAGCATCTAGGAGTGTCTGGACTGTCATGTACAATGGGATTACCATCAAAGATTACACAGGCCGGGTAACCCGTCAGGCTGAAAGTTAGCCTTGCTCCTTCAACGTGAACTGCCCTGCCGACGATCCTTTCACTGAACCAGGCAGACGGTGGGACTGTGATGGGACAGGCAGGGATCAATCTGTCTTTGCAAATCCATTTGGCAAGGATATATATGTGGCCCCTTTGGGAGATGCTTATGCACAGCATGGGTACATTCCTAAATAGGATCACATTCCCTAGACTACTGACTGACCAAAGTGAAAGCCTAGAGGAGGAGATATGAATTAGCTAATTTTCTCATAGAGTCAGGAAGACTTGATGCCTCTCAACATGGCTTCAGGAAAGCACACAGTACAGAGTCAGCCCTCATTACCTCATTGGATTCGATCAGGAGAATGGTGGATGAAGGCCAAGGGGCTATTCTAATCCTACTGGATCTATCTGCGGCATTTGACACTATTTCCTGGCAGATTATGTTAGCCCGCCTACATCAAGCAGGTATTAGAGATGAGGCTCTTAAATTGCTAGAATCTTTTCTGGAAAATAGATGGACCACGGTAAGCTGCGGTGACTTTAAATCCCCTGCTTACCTCTTACCCTGTGGTGTCCCCCATGGATCATCACTAAACCCCATTTTGTTATCCTGTATGTTGCTCCTCTGGCCAAATTGATTCGTTCCTTTGGTCTTAGAACAACCTCTCATGCAGACGACACCCAATTGATCATCCCAGTCAACAAAAATTGGGAGGAAGTGGCTGATTGTGTCAACAAATGCATGCAGGAAGTCAATGGATGAATGAATTCTAATTGGCTCAAATTAAACAGTGACAAATCCGAAATGCTCTGTTTTGGATCAGGAAATGAATTGTGGAGCTCTCGTTGGTGGCCGACCGACTATGGCACTCTCCCAGTTCCTATTTCCTGTGCTAGAAACTTAGGGGTCATTTTTGACAACTGTCTCTCCTTTAGATAACATGTCAATCACATTGTGAAAACTAGCTTTTGGACATTAAAGATGCTAAAGAAAGTCTTTCCCTTTCTTCAAAGGGAATGGAAAATCACAGCAACTTTGGCTCTGGTGATGTCCAAATTGGATTACTGCGATGCACTGCTGCTTAACCTAGATAAATCATCTTTAAATAAACTTCAGCTGATTTAAAATACTGCTGCTTGGGCAATTCTGAACACCCCATGCTCAGCATTGGCTAGTGGCAGCCTAAAACAATTGCATTGGCTCCCAGTGGCACAGCGCATTCTTTTCAAAACCCTATGTCTGACTCACAAAGCAGCCTATGGAAATAGCTCTAAATATCTTACTTCTAAACTACTTTGGTATAAACCCAAACATTGTCTTCGCTCAGCAGGAGCTTTCAGTTTTCAGGTTCCCTGTACCTATAAAGCAAAATGGGGAGATAAAGCCTTTACGGTGGCTGCATCTAAATGCTGGAATTCCCTACCGTTGACTATCAGGAAAGAACAAACTTTCCTAGTCTTTAGGAGGTTAATCAAAACATGTCTCTTCCCACGCTAATGCCCCCGTTTGACTTCTGTTTACTTCGGTGGACATGTCTTCTGCCTTCTCAGCGCTTCAATGCCTAGGCTGGAACACACTTTATAAATACAAAATACAAATACAAATATGACTAGATAAAGTGCAGGAGGTCCTCCGAGACATGGCTTGCATGAAGTGCCCAGGCTTGGACAGCCTCGTGGCAGAAAATTACCATACATATACTGGTGTTCTACTTCGTAAGCTACTGGAAAACTTTCTGAAGGTGAAATTGAATGGTTCCCTGCCTGTGCATATGGAAGAAGCTTTGATAATCATGCGACTGAGCCCGGTAAAGACCAGGGGGACCAGCAGGACCAGCAGGATACCGACCACTATCCATGCTCAATGTGGAAATCAAATTACTGGCGAAAGTACTTGTGGTGCATCTAGGCTGAGTAGTCACACACTTGGTACATACTGACCCATGTGGCTTCATGCCAGGGAGGGCCACCCACATGAGCTTACAATGGCTTTCTCATGTCATGCACACACCCAGCAAAGTGGCAGAAGAGGCAGCTTTAGTTGTTTGGGCATTGAGAAAGCATTTGATGGAGAGTATCTGTAGGAAGTACTGTGGAGGATGGGGCTGGCTCCAGGATACTTGTTCTGAGTGTGCCTCTTATATACGGAGGCCAGGGTGCGGGTCTACACTGTACAGGTGGTATTGGATGTGTTTCGTATAGAGCTCCTGGACTGGGGAATATGGGTGGGAGACACAATTCATATAGTGTCCGTGTATGCAGGTGATGCACTTATATATGTGACCGACCAGATAAGGTCGGTGTTGCATCTATAACATCTTATAGCTGATTTCGGGAGAGTGTCAGGCCTGTACATCAGCAGGCACATGGCAGTGCTATTCCTCATGGCATCCTTGGCTTACCGAGAGGTGGCTGATCTCCCGGAAGCAGGTGGCCTCTGGGAGGTAATGCAGTTCTGCTACCTTGGGTTACAGATAACGCATGATCAACAAATGCAGTAAGAGTTAAATATGGGGCAAGTTGTGGATGATTTCACTGTCTCCATAAAATTATGAAACACCCTGCTGCTGTCTGTCATGGGAAGAATGGCACTCTGCAAAATGGTATTATTACCCAGGTGTCTCTATACCATGCAAAACTCTTTCTGCGCCCTGCCAAACTCCCTTTTCAGGCAGCTTAATAGCCTGCAGGTGTCCTTAGTCCAAGCGGATAAGGTTAGCTGGGTATGGATGAAGGTCCCAAAACTGGATCTATCTGAGGGCTGATTAGGGCACCTAGATTTCCATCTGTACTATCTGGCTGGACTCCTTCAGTATGCAGTGCTGTGGTACGCTGATGGCCCTAATTGGGAGAAGAAGCTTCTAGAGGACCTAGTATCAGAAGAAAATCTCCCTAAATGCCTTATTGGGGGTTCGCAGGATGTCAGTAGACACTTCCTTCATAGTGACTCAGTTTGCACAAATACGGGAGAAGGCAGTCACATGCGTATTGAAAAGTGCACCATAAGCAGAGCTTCTTCCCATTTGATGACTATGACCCCCCCTACATATTAGCACCTCCAAGGATGTCATGCAGGGGCTACGACCCTTCCTACGTATTCACACCTTCATGGATGTCATGCAGTGGGTGAATAGAGGCTGTCAGAGGGTGAGAGTCCTGAGTTGGAATAACTTGTTTGTGACCCTCACAGAAGAAGGGGAATGGGTCCAGGGCAATTTCTGCCCTATACGAGTGTGTCCGTATGGCTCATGAAATATGGACGGGTTTTCCCAATGAAACATGCGAGTTCCAGATAGTGACAGTGTTAAAGAATCCGGGCTCTAGTAGGGGTCTCATTTCCTGGTTGTATACTGCCTTGAAGGGAGATAGACAGACGGACATAACATCCGTAATGATAACTGGAACAGTGACCTGGACGTCCCACTCACGCACAGCTAGTAACAATAGGTTTGAGCTAGCACATTTCTGTTATCTCCATAGGGCTTACTTAATGCTGCAGTACTTGCATAGGGTTTACTCGGCACGGTCGGCTCACTGTGCCCACTGCACGAGGCTCCAGATTATTTAATCTATGTAACATGGACATGCTGTGAGCTCAGAGCCTCTGGGCAGGGGGGCTATGTGAAGTGAGCCTGATCACAGGAGTCGGGCTGAACTGACGGTCTGGCATTGTCTGTTGGCCTTTTGCCACTCTGTGGAGAGGGTCGGAAGATGGGATATAGGTTTTCTTAATTTGGCCTAGTGCTTGCCAGGTGCAGTATCGCTAGTCATTGGGCTCATTCAGCACCACCGACACAGGGCAAGTGGAGAGCTGACCTATTGAAAAGGGCAGTGGCAGAAGAATGCAGGCTCGAAAGGGTACTCACAAATGAACATGGGGAAAGAGAGTTGGGGGTGCGATGGATGACCATCTAAAGGAGGACAGGTGAGAAGAGGGGTATTGATCATCCCCGGGGTCAACCAGTAGTGGCAGCAAGCCCAGAGGTGCTCTAGCACTGTAGAATGGCATCCCCCCAACTCCCCACCCTGATAAATATTGTCTGAGTTTTATGACAGGGACCGCAGATGTTATGCCTGAGAGACTGGATGGTGGATGTGTGGTGGCTCCCTCCCCCATCTTTTCCCTGACAATCTGTTTACAGATGTATGCCTTTCAGCCGCCCCCCAACCTGCACTGGACCAGGGATGGCCTTTATTGCTCCTTACTTTTTGAGAACCTCTGTGAGTTGGGGAGACTCTGTTCTTAAGCTACAAGTATGTCTAAATTATTATTCCAGGTCTTAGCCTGGGTTGTTTGTATTGTATATTTTGCTTGTTGCAAAATGCTAATAAACAAAATTTGAAAAAGGAAAAAAAAATCTATACTTAATGGTCACTTTTAGGACTCTACCTGCAACAATAATAAGAGAATGTGTACATTGTTACTTCTGGTTCCACCCGGCTATTGTCACTGCTGCCTCTTATCCTTCTCTTCCAAGTTGAAAATGTTCCCCTCTTACTGAAGTTCAGAGGAGCCGATCCTCCCAAAAGAGACAGTGAAAATCATATAAATAAGAATGTATTCCACCAACCAACCAGACACCTCCATTCTGCCAGACCCTTACGGGTAAAACCTCCAACGTGTACACAGAACCTGATCAGGAAGACAAGCGGTCTCTTACATCACTGCTAAAATGAGGAAAGAGCTCCTACTCTACATCAGAGCCTCCTCCTCCTGTCATCTTGAATTCTGCAAGAAGTTGAAGACCTGACTAGTCAGTCAACCAACCTACCATAGATAGGACTAGACACACACCACTCAGGATACACTCACATGTGCACTTTCAAATACACATAACATTCCAACATAAGCAATGAAGCATTTTTAAAGTACCATTTACATCATCAATTATTTTAGGGAGTATTCTGAGTATGTGTTTTGAATTTCTGCAGCCAATAATGTTTGCAAAATATGAATACAAATTTTATTATATCCATAGCTATTATGGGCTTCTACATTGGTATATCAGTTTATAGAAAACTACTGTGAGTAGTTTTGGGGTTCACATTCATACTTTGGCATTGCTAATAATCAATAATAATCATGAACCATCTAAAATAAACACACTTAATTCCTGATTTAGAGCTTGGAGGATGGGGTTACTCTGTCACAAATGGAACAGATGTCCCAGCCGCCATAATCCAATATATCCAAAGGAAATCGTAATATGGCAGATGGGATATCTGTCACATTTGTGACAAAGTAACCCATCAGCCAAATTCTAAATCAGACCCTGAAATAGTAGTGCATGAATAGATAAGCATTATAAAATCATCATAAGTTAGGAAATTGCCTTAATGACCATGAAACCCCACATCTTATTGACCATTACTTAAAAAAAAAAAGTGGTCTATTGGTAGAATATTATTGGTGGCAGGTAACTATGTGCATTACTGACAGCAATGCTCTGTTATACCACCTTCACCATACAGGCTGCATAACTATAGAATTCTCTCTTAGCTAAGAAAGTAAGCCTGAAAACCTACTTGGCATTCAGGAATTAATAAACACTTATCCGTTCTCCAAAATATAATGCTCAGTGCACCAGCCAACACTAAAAAGAAATCTAGCACACAAGTAGGACGTGGACGACAAATGTCTCAGGACCATACCAACCAAAGTAGCAGAGATAAATTTCCACATGGATGATAGACAATATGACATGCAAAAATATCTCTCACTTCACTTTACTTCATTGCATAAGAGCAGCAACTCAGTTGCAAATGCAGAAGAAGTGCAAGCCACTCATAATCATGTACAAATCCCGAACACTTTTAACACAGTCCACACCGACAGCCCACACTCTTACAATCAGACACAACAAGAACACAAAGCTTACTTCTCACTCCTTTCCACTCCACTACCTACTGATTACTGGAACATATTATCATCACACAGAATACCAAAACCCTTCCCAAAGGTAACACCACCAACTCACATCCTTCAAACAATCACAACCTGCACAGTGTCATGATGCCTTAGCGTCATATTTATCCCCCCATGCTAAAATCTAGCACGGGGATGCTTGCTTAGCGCCATTATTTAACATCTGGTCAGGGCAGGCGTTAGGGGACCTGTGACCCTTTTTCCCATGATCAGTGACCTTGGGAAGAGCCCACAGGTGCCTTTCCCTGGCCCCAGGGACACACTCACCCACACCAGAGGGACACCACCGGATGGGGGACCCATCCCAGGTAAGACCCAGTTTCATTATGCAGTTTAGTTGACTATAGTTTCCCCATTATATTCCTGAAATAAAAGGGATAATTTGTTGAACTACACTACTGGGCTATGTGTGTCTTACATTAGTGAGTGTTATCACGGTTGCCACGTACCTGCCAAAGAAGTGGGTTGCAATGTGGTTCCGTCTCTGTCTTCCCTCCATTGCGATGCTTCCATCCCCAGGCTGTCGATGTGGTAGCTCTTGCTCCTCATCCTTCGAATCTGTGTCGTCAGGGGTGAGATATAGCCCACGTCTGGTGGCAATGTTGTGTAGGATGGCACAAGTAGCAACGATCTTTCAGAGGCATACTGGAGTGCTCCTCCACTTTTGAGCAGGCATCGGAATCGTGACTTCAACAAGCAGAACGTCCTCTCTGTGACAGATCTGGTCCACCAATGTCCAATGTTGTATCTCCTCTCATTCTGATTGCTAGGTGTTAGGTATGGGGTGAGTATCCATGGTCTCAGGGCATATGCACTGTCCGAATCAAAAATTGCACACACGATTCCAAAAAGAGAGTTCCTTTTAGACCAATAGGTTCTGCATTTTTTTTTTTTTAAATTGGCATAAGGGGAGCAGCCCCTTTGGCAAGGTCACTCCCCAAGGGGGGGGGCATTTTTTCTTAAGCCATTTCTGCCCCCCAGGGGGCACATAGGCCTACATTAATAAGGCCACGGGGGTTGTTTATAATGATAAGGGGAGTGACCCCTTAGGCAAGGGACGATCCCCAGGGGGCAATTTGTTTATTAGTCCTTTCCTGCCCCCCTTGGGGCAATTCGGTCTATAAATTAGGCCAATCTACCCCCAGGGGGAGCAGAAACCACTAGACACCATGTATTTCTTTTTGTTTTTTTACATATGGGGGAAGTGGCCCCTTAGGCAACAGCCTCTTTCCTGGGGGGCAATTTGTTTATTAGTCCTTTCCTGCCCCCCTGGGGGCAGCTAGGTCTATTAATTAGGCCAATCTGCCCCCAGGGGGAGCAGAAACCAGTAGACACCATGGATTCTTTTTTTGTTTTTTTTTACAGATGGGGGAGGTGACCCCTTAGGCAAGGGTCGCTTCCCTGGGGGGCAATTTTATTTTAGGCCATTTCTACCTATTTTTATGAGGCCCATCTGCCCCCCAAGGGGGGCAGAAAGCCCACCAGAGACCAGGGAAGATTTCTTTTAAAAAAAGAGGGTTGGGGTATGGCCATATCCCCACCCCATGTAAATGGGGACAAAGTTGTTCTGCCCACCGGTGGGCAGATGGGGCAATTACCTCCGATCCACTCCCGAGGGGGGGGCAGAAAGCTCACTAGATGCCAGGGAATAAAAAATAAAAAAAATAGTGGGGTGGTGGCTACAAACCAGTATTGAAACTGAAGGGGTAACAGTCTTTCACCTCTCCCTCCGCACACTAAAACATCTTATCTCACAGCACGCAAGAGGACATTTGATTATTTGGGGTTTTGGTTTCACATTTGGGCCATGAGAGCTTGTCTAACTCTCTAAATCATCCCACTTGGAATGGTGAGGGCTGTACTTTTTGGACTTTGGTTCGCTGCCATCTAGAAAAATCTACGAGACCTAGACACATCTGAAAACTAAACAACTGGGTGAGTTCAGGATGGTATGCTTCACATGCACCCACACCATTTTTATTACCCACAATGCCCTGCAAACCTCCAGCTTTGCTTGAAATCACACACTTTTCCCAGATTTCTGTGATGGAACCTTCCGGAGTCTGCAGGAATCCACAAATTTCCTACCACCCAGCATTTTCGCATTTATACTGATAAAAATTCTGCCCCACTTGTCAGCCTAAAAACATTTTTTTTCAAACTGCCCTTTTGAACCCATTTTGGTTCCCTCTCATTTTCAACATGTTTTTGGCTATTCCCTGTCACAAGCACTAGGCCCACCTACACAAGTGAGGTTTCATTTTTACCTGGAGACTGATGGGAACGTTGGGTGTCAGGAAATTTGTGCGGTGAGGTGATCCCACACAGAAATGTGGGAAAAATGTGGGTTTCTTTTACCTACATTTGAGGTTTGCTGAGGGTTCTGGGTAAGATAACACTGGGGGATCCACGCAAGTCACACCTCCCTGGACTCTCTTGGGTGTCTAGTTTTCAGAAATGTGTGGGTTTGGTAGGTTTTCCTAGATGGCTGCTGACCCCAGGACCAAAAACGCAGGTGCCCCCGCAAAAACAGGTAGTTTTGTATTTGATAATTTTGATGTGTCCACATAGTGTTTTGGGGTATTTCCTGTCGCGGGCACTAGGCCTACCCACGCAAGTGAGGTACCATTTTTATCAGGAGACCTGGGGGAACGCTGGGCAGAAGGAAGATTGTGGCTCCCTTCAGATTCAAGAACTTTGCAGCACCGAAATGTGAGGAAAAAGTGGTTTTTTTCAATATTTGAGGTTTGCAAAGGATTCTGGGCAACAGAACCTGGTGAGAGTGCCACCAGTTACCCCATGCTAGGTTTCCCTAGGTGTCTAGTTTTCAGAAATGTCCAGGTTTGCTAGGTTTTCCTAGGTGCCGGATGAGCTAAAGGCCAAAATCTACAGCTACGCACTTTGCAAAAAACTGGTCAGTTTTCTTTGGGAAAATGTGATGTGTCCACGTTGTGCTTTGATGGCATTCCCTGTCATGGGAATTAGGCCTACCCACACAAGTGAGGTACCATTTTTATCTGAGGACCTGGGAAAATGCTGGGTGGAAGGAAATTGGTGTTTCCAGGACTTTCTATCACCCCAGGACCAAAAACACAGGTGCCCCCGCAAAAACAGGTAGTTTTGTATTTGATAATTTTGATGTGTCCACATAGTGTTTTGGGGTATTTCCTGTTGCGGGCACTAGGCCTCCCCACGCAAGTGAGGTACCATTTTTATCAGGAGACCTGGGGGAATGCTGGGTAGAAGGAAGATTGTGGCTCCCCTCAGATTCCAGAACTTTCTATCACCGAAATGTGAGCAAAAAGTGTTGTTTTTGCCAAATGTTGAGGTTTGCAAAGGATTCTGAGTAACAGAACCTGGTTAGAGCTCCACAAATCATCCCATCCTGGGTTCCCCTAGGTGTCTAGTTTTAAAAAATGCACAGGTTTGCTAGATTTTCTTAGGTGGCGGCTGAGCTACGGACCAAAATCCGCAGCTAAGCACTTTCGAAAAAACATGACAGTTGTCAATGTAAAAATGTGATCTATCCATGTTGGGTTTTGGGGCGTTTCCAGTCGCTTGCACTAGGCCTACCCACACAAGTGAGGTACCATTTTTATTGGGAGACTTGCTGGGTGAAAGGAAATTTGTGGCTTCTCTCAGATTCCAAAACTTTCTGTCGCCAAAAGATTTTTTTGCCAAAGTTTGAGGTTTCCAAAGGATTCTGGGTAACAGAACCCGCTGAGAGCCCCACAAGTCATCCCATCTTGGATTCCCCTAGGTGTCTAGTTTAAAAAAATGCCACCTGCAACCTTCCCTGCAACCAGAAGAGTCCAGCAGACATAACTGTATATTGCTTTTGAAAATCTGACATCGCAGTAAACAGTTACAGAGTAAAACACGGTGGGAAATGGCTGTTTTTTTCCAACTCTATTTGAATATTTTTTTATTTAAACTGTAATTTTCTTTAGGAAAACCTTATAGGATCTACACAAATGACCCCTTGCTGAATTCAGAATTAGTCTACTTTTCAGAAATGTTTAGCTGTCAGGGATCCACCATTGGTTTTACACCCATTTCTGTCACTAACAGGGAGGTTAAAAGTACAAAAAATAGTAAAAAATGGGTCTGTCCCAGTAAAATGCCAACATTGAGTAGAAAAATATGACTTTCTCAGTCAACTCTGCCTGCTCCTGAAAGCTGGGAAGATGGTGATTTTAGCACTGCAAATCCTTTGTTGATGTCATTTTCAGGGAAAAAACCACAAGCCTTTTTCTGCAGCCCTCTTTTCCCATTTTTTTTACAACTGAATTTTTGCTGTGTTTTGGCTAATTTCTTGGTCTCCTCCAGGGGAACCCAAAAACTCTTGCCACCTCTAGAATCCCTAGGATGTTGGAAAAAACGGATGCAAATTTGGCATGGGTAGCTTATGTGGACAAAAAGTTATGAAGGCCTAAGAGCAAACTGCCCTAAAGAGCCAAAAGTGGCTTGGCACCTGATGGGGAAAAGGCCTGGCAGCAAAGGGGTTAATGGCTCCACTGTTTATTTACTAATATTTACATGCTAGCTCCTAAGCACGTCTTCTTATTGAGGAACAAAGATCCATATGATCAGTGGTGGGGATTGTAAAATATTTATACCTGTAGATTAAGCTTCAAGTATCCCCGTTCCTGCAATAGGATGGTGAAAGACATCAAGTACTGAATGTTGTACTTCTAGACTGTCTACAAAATAATGGGATTCTCCAAAGAATGGCTACTACACTAAAATGCAGCACTAAGAAAATGCAATGTGCAATATTCCATCTTTTGTCATTAAATTGCTCATTTGTAATTAGAAATATATGATTTTGAATACGGCTTTCAATTTTTTAAATTTACTGATTTACATAAAAAGATTTCTTTTGAGAGGCTGTCAATATTGTCACACATAACTGTCAGATCAATGGCTGTGCAGATTGACAGTATGGAAAGTTGAACAAAAGGAAAAACGCATTACTAAATATGACCACATGTCCTGATGGAACTCCATTAGCACCCCTTGCCAGCCCACACCATCTTCAAAACCAGCTGCACCATTCACAAAGCCATCATGAGCAAGACCCCCGTTATCTGACAGATAAGCTCACCATCTCTTCAGGATCTTGATACACCCGCCAGCCAGGGCACCAACAGATTGCTGGCTAAAACAGGTAATAAAGAAAAAACACAGGATAGCAGGCTGATCTCTCTCCGATATATTAAATGCCATGTAGGGTCATGTAGAGCTCCTAGTTTAGCTGCACCAGCAAATAGCTTAAATTTGACTGATTATTTTTTTTAGTGATAATCTTTGGTTTGATCTCACATTGATTGAGCTTCTTTGAGGTTATTTGTTGCCCCTGTTCATGAGTGTAAAATCCATTGGTGCGCAACATATTGAATTTGAATGAAATATATGTAAGACGTTGCATTTGTTGTGTACATATTTTGGAGTGGGGATTAGCGGGCTGAATTTAACTTCATTTGCCAGATTTGCTACCCGTTTTCTTGATGCAATTAAAAAAAAAAAAAAAAAAAAAACGATTACACGTAATTTGTTCATCCACTGCCGTATAAATCCAGGGGCCATAACTACTAGCAACATGAAGAGTGTTGGTGCTATTACACAGCATTGTCAGGCTTCTCTTTCGCATCTCTCTTCTTCTTTGTACTAACCTCCTATAGAATGTAACTTCACACTGCGAGTGTTTTATAAGTTAATAATTCACAATGTATTGAAAAATGCTTATTTATAAGCCCTGTAGTAGGAATTGGCCAAATATTTACCCGTGATTCCATGCCTCAGCACCTCTTTTTTGCAAGCTGCTGTTACAAAATGAATTGAGCAGAAAATCTGCCAGGTATCGTAAAGGTTCCTGTAGTCTCACAGTTTAGGATGCTACCATCATTTTAGACTGGTAGCAACTGTTCTTTCGGTTAAATGCCTCCGGCCATCATCAATCCTGACACTGCCTCCCAGGTTTTCCCAGGCACTGTAGAGTGCTTTGTGTCTTGTGTTAGATGTAATATTAAGTAAAATAATACCACCGTTTTAGCAACACAGCACAAGTGATCACGACATAGACTAGAAAATGTGGAAATCAGACAATACAGAATAATATAGTTTTGAAATTCTTTTGTTTTTTATATGTAACTTTATTTTAATGCAAAGAGTCCCATGTCAGACTTATTAGTTGATTTTATAAGGGCACATTTTAGCACATATATAATGATCTGTTACCATAACAACTTTCTTTTTTATCATTGTCTAGCAAACATATTGCAAGTTTAAAATGTGGAAATACATTGATTTATGTTTTTCACATTAAAATTACCCTCATGCAAAAAGAAAATATTAAAGCGCTATTTTCCTTCCAAGCTGCCCTTATGGAGGGTAAATGTGGGAAGCAGAAGGGTGAAGGAAAGAAAGAGGAGGCATAAAAAGCGAATGGCACCAAAGTGATGACAAAGCAACAAAGGCCCATATTTATACTCCCTTTGCACCGGATTAGCAGCATTTTTTTTTACGCTAATCCGGCACAAACTTAACACCACATTTATATTTTGACGCTAGACCTGTCTAGCGTCAAAATATCAGAGTGTGCGTCATTTTCTGGATACGTGAAACCGCCTTGCGTCAATGAGATACAAGGTAGGTGTTCCCGTCCAAAAAATGACTCAAACACCCGTGCACCATATTTATCCAACCGGGCAAAAATGGTGCACGGCTGGGAGGCGGAGCCAGAAAATAATGCAAATCCCGATTTGCATCAAATTTTATCACCTGGGTCAGGGCAGGTGTTAAAATGGGGCAAACACACCACTACTTAAGGAAAGCTCACACAAGCAACATCATTGCTCAAAAAAGAAGATATGAAGGTGCTACTCATGCAGCATGCCAGAAGACGCAGAGCACAGGACCAACAGCAGCAGCTACAACCACACCAACATGGACCCCAAAGGGAATGCAGAAGGCAGGAGAGATTATTCAGGACCAGGACAACCCTTCTGGGCCTCATGGAACATGATATCATCCATAGGTACAGAGTCAACTGGCAAGCCATATAGCAGCTGCTGCGCCACATTGAGCACAGTTAGCAGCCAGCTTGCAGACACCCCATATTATTCCACCAGTGATCAAGCTGCTTGCTATCCTGCACCTATTGGCAAGTGGCTCATTTCAAACTACTGGTGCCCTGGTTGCCGGAGTCTCACAGCCCTCATTCTCCTCCTTCCTTCCCAAGGTACTTGATGCCATCATCTCCCTCACACCCCACCAAATCAGCTTCTCCAACACACAACAGAAGCAGCAGGAGACCAAACAGGGGTTTTATCAAATGAATGGCTTCCCGCACATGCTTGATGCCATTGACTGCACAGATGTCTGGATTGTGCCACCTGCTGCAACAGAGCACCTATGCCACAACAGAAAGCACACCCACTCCATCATTGTGCAGACCATTGTTGATCACCAGGGATTGTTCACCAACATCATGGCAGAGTATCCTGAGAGTGTACATGATTCCTTCATCTTCCGCCACAGCACAATCAATCGGCACTTCCAGGATGGACGATATGGCAATGGCCTTCTTGTTGGTAAGTCCAGAATCCTAGTAATTTACATACAGCACAGCAACCCTGAAGGGCACACCAGACATACACCACTACATTGACACGTGGCCAGGAAGACACTGAGGTGTGACACTGGTAGTCATGTTTGATATCCTGACCCAATAGGATACACACCTATGGACAAATGAGGGCTGAAAATAACAATAGGTGCCACTCTAGAGCCACAAGGGACTAATTTAAAACAACACTGTGACAATGACATGCCCTTAACTGGCAGTACAACTTGGAAGGTGAACCATTCAATATCACATAAGGCCACAGTCAATCCCATACTGTTTCAAGCAATACGTCCTGTGTAAGGGCTGTGTAATGTGTGCAGGTCAAACACCATGAGACACATAGCATGATGACGCTGACTCAAATGAAGGTGACATGGAATTATTGAGGCAGTACCAACATCTTACATCACTCCTGGGGTGACATTGCCAGCTAGCAATAAGGAAGTGGACTGTGCTATGAAAACATGTTGATGTGACACTAATGCAATTGCACACTGCTACACACACTGAATGAGACAATTCCCCATATACATAATAGATGTACAGGGAGATGGACCTTCCTACACTAAAACCTTCACCCCCACAACCAAGTTAGCCAGCTCACCGGAGCAAGTTTAGTAGTGTAGGTGCACGGTTGCACATGAGCCAACTGGGTGAGGGAACAAAAACAGGTTTGCATAGAACTTGTCACACATGGGATAATTGTGCATTGTCAATAATGAACACTTCAGTGCTGCCAACTTATGGAGATGTGTTGAGCATTGTCACCTAGGCAAGTCAAAGGGCCTCACTGTTGCATTTCACCTGCAATTGCATATGTCTAATTGGATGGGATGTCCAGGCCATGTAGTGCAACCATGTTACCACCACAGTGGAATCTATTGTGTGTGTGTAAGTATCATGTCACCTCCAGTGAATGCACACGGACACATCTTTCTCACCACATAATGCATGTGAGATACACACTGAACTGCAAGTTTCTAAATATACCACAGATAGCAGGTCAATTAGCCAAACACCAGTTTTGGTAGTCAAACAACCCAATGCAGAAAGAACCTCACAGAAGCCTAGAATCTCACACAATACAACAAACACATATGAGTCACAGACGACACAAGATAACAACTGCATGCAAAGTGACATTCCCGGTGCAACCAACAACAAAACACTTATCCCTATTTTCTCTTTCAGCTGATCAGGGTCATGGGATCCAGCCATGGATCATGACCCCATTTGCCAACCCTAGCACAGCAGCAGAGCGTGCCTATAATGAGGCACATCGTAGGACACGCACCATAGTTGAACAGACTTTTGGCATCCTAAAGTCCAGATTCAGGTCCCTGGACATCACCAGAGGCAGCCTCCTATATTCCCCAGAAATGGCATGCAAGATCATTTTGACCTGTGCCATCCTGCACAACATTTGTGTTATGAGGAACATTCCCCTACATGAACCTGAACAACAACTGCCTGAAGAGGAGAAGGAGGAGGATACTGTCTGGGAAAATGAGAGGGAACATCCTAACACAGCTGCAGGAATGCGTCGCAGACAACAGATCGTATAAAAAACTTTCCAACTATAGTCACTATCACCACTTTGTTATGATATGGAATTAAACACCTTACTTTATCACTCAATCATGCTCTGGGTAATTATTTATGCATCACATGATCTCTAGGAATCCTAATTAGAATATTGCCTCATGGGGCATTGTAGAAAGACAAATTTGCATACTTCAGATGCCACATCACATTTGATGGGTATGAATGTACAGCAAATATTACACACAGTTTTTATGAAATACACCCTGTCTATTTCACATTTGAAGGGCAATTTCATAGGACCACAGCTATGAGACACATCCATGTTACCAACATGGTCCATTGCAGCATATGACACCCAACTAAGACACCATGGGCCATATGTACTAAAGCATTTTTCCATTGACACAGAATAGGTAAAACCCCTTGGTACATCTGGCCCCATCAATCATAAGGTTAGAAAATGCATCATACATGAGGCAGTGGATGTGCAATTGCATTGGTAACACAAATGTATGCCCAGACCTTTGACAGGAGTAAGTGTGGCATCAGCTATCTCTGCAAGGAGCATGTGTGACAAGAAGTGCATCAAACCTGAAAATGGATAGCACAAGTGCCCCAGGCATGTCACAAGACATGCCCTGTGCAGTCCATCCCAGCTAATAAGTCCTGCCACTACCATGTTTTAAGTCTCTGCCCACCCTCTCTAGAGGGCACTGTAAATGGACTTTCTGTACCCTGAGAATCATCATCTACACTCACCCAGACTCCCATTCCGACTCCTGTGTGCTTCCCTCTTCAGTATGGCATGCCATTGTTCTGGTTCATCAGCCTGCATGGACTTCAGGTCCCATAATGCACTTCCTGGTAGTCGGTAAGACCTGTAATTTGCTGTCCATTGATTCCCATGTGAAATGTCCGGTTGGCCCCTTGTACTAGATTCTCTACTCCAGGACTTGTGAGAGACTGAAGGTGCACACACCTGTGAGCATTCTCATGCAGCCCAGCCATTTGGCTCTGCCCTCCCCTTGCTGCTGCCTGGGACTGCTTAGAAGCTGCCATTTCCTGAATCTCCTTGTTGTGCATTGGGGTACAATTCATTTGTGTGCCAGAGCCCTTCTGGGATTGTGTAACAGTGCTGAGTACACCAGAAACTGCTGTTTGTTTCCACAGTGTTGTTCATGCTTGTCCCAGTCAGACTCTGCTCACTGTTTTCTGCCTTGTTCATGTTTGTTCCTGACGGAGCCTGCATCCTGTTAGCCAGACTGGTTCCAGTCTTTGTGTTAACCAGAGACATTCCCTGTGGCTACATTTGCCTCATAGTTGGTTTCTATGCCCTCTGTTTCCTCTTGGGGTATTGTGTCTGGTAGGTCTATGATCAGTCCTCAAATGTATAGAATAGTTTAATTTGTTTTCTTATCTTATTTTGTTCTGGGACATGTTTTCAAAGGAGCAAATCCAGCCCCCATCCCTTGTCTGGTTTTGCATGTATTCATTAGTGCCAAACAGTGACAGTGTGCTATTGCTGTATGCCTGGATTTGGTACAGTGCCTCCAGCCCAACAAACAAGGGCTGCTAATGTGTATGTAAGGACAATACATGTTTGTGCCCTGACGGTCCAAACAGAGATTCACTTCTGCCGCCACTTTTTGATGGGGCTTGCGTGGTGACTAGCTGTGACATTAATTAGCACAGAGGCACTGATGTTCCCTGTTGCAGTGGGAATTTTAGAGCCCTACCCTGTGTACAAATGTAGTGATGAAACCTGCCTGTTTTTCTATTACTGATCCATAACGTATTTGAGCACACCGAGGTTGCTCTTTCATCAGCCTTCTGTAATTTCTGCTGTACCATAGCTGCCCTATCCCCTTGTATGCCATTACCTGATCTTTGGCTTTAGGTCAAATCAGCTTAGAAGGATAGTCGGTTAATTCAAAGGTTGGCTCCACAGGCTCCTGACTAAACCTGCACGTAACTGTTACACCATGGAGGCCAATATTGACACAGGGTACACATGGCCACACATTTGAACTGGACACTTTTGAGCAATGAACCACTGGAAATATGTGAACACATGCAGCATGGTCTGCTGGTCCAGCACAGCCACAGGAGAAACATAGGTCATTTACATGAGTAAAACTGTGGTGTACATGACAATTTTATGATTGGATTTGAGACTCTTTGTCACAAACACTGTACCTAGCTAGCATGTTCAAATGCCTGACTCATGGGTAGTATACACACAAGTGACCATAAAGTGGTAGCCAACATTTCATGACATGTGAGGGGTTACATATCTGACATAGCCCTCATCAGCCATCCTCAGTCTTTCCTGTGTATATTTAGTCATGGGAAATGTATTGTCCCCAGTGTCAAGCAAGTACACACAGCATACGAGGCAACAGATATTACAAACACATTTCATGACTGATGTACCTCATTGATTGGCATCTTATGGTTATACCCATTTGTAACACATTCATACAACAACATTACGCCAAATGTTTTGCATGACGTTCCCGCAGAGGCACACAAATAATTTTAACAGACAATTCACACACAAAACACACAGGCCATGATTCATTTTTTAGTAGTTTAGCCGTGCTTCCCATGCCACTGGATTCAAGCTAGCCTGGCTGATGAGGGGTGAAACCCCGAAACCGGTCCCAGGATGCTTGTTTCCAGTCCAGGGAAGACCTGGCCTAGCAGTTCGGACTGGACTGTTCCCATGGGGAACAGGGTCAAGACTGATTTGCATATGGCTGGGTCCAAACTGGAATGGCATGGGCAGCAAAAAAACGATGGATTAAACCCAGATCTGTGACTGGGGGTGAATGTTTGACAATGTTCAGCATTCCGTCCATCACTTGTTGTTTTTGCATTTGTCGCCCTAAATGGGAAGGGTATGCCCAGACGTGGGTCCCGTGCTTCCCATGCCACTGGATTCAAGCTAGCCTGGCTGATGAGGGGTGAAACCCCGAAACCGGTCCCAGGATGCTTGTTTCCAGTCCACGGAAGACCTGGCCTAGCAGTTCGGACTGGACTGTTCCCATGGGGAACAGGGTCAAGACTGATTTGCATATGGCTGGGTCCAAACTGGAATGGCATGGGCAGCAAAAAAACGATGGATTAAACCCAGATCTGTGACTGGGGGTGAATGTTTGACAATGTTCAGCATTCCGTCCATCACTTGTTGTTTTTGCATTTGTCGCCCTAAATGGGAAGGGTATGCCCAGACGTGGGTCCCGTGCTTCCCATGCCACTGGATTCAAGCTAGCCTGGCTGATGAGGGGTGAAACCCCGAAACCGGTCCCAGGATGCTTGTTTCCAGTCCAGGGAAGACCTGGCCTAGCAGTTCGGACTGGACTGTTCCCATGGGGAACAGGGTCAAGACTGATTTGCATATGGCTGGGTCCAAACTGGAATGGCATGGGCAGCAAAAAAACGATGGATTAAACCCAGATCTGTGACTGGGGGTGAATGTTTGACAATGTTCAGCATTCCGTCCATCACTTGTTGTTTTTGCCTCTATTGATGCAACACCTGTGAAAACTTGAAAAATCCTATTTAATTTCCAAAGATTGTGCTGCTGTTGTGTCAGTTAGAGAGCTAATCCTGCACAACAACATGTGTATTATGGGCCGCAGTAGTATGGTCTACCACATGTGCCCTAACATAACACTCATGCACATTATACATCAATTGGGGCTAGATGTAGCAATGTGCGAATTGCAAATTTGGATGCAGAATGGTGTCTCAGACACCGTCTGCAAATCGCTATGGGGTCGCAAAGACCCACCTCATTAATGTTAATGAGGTGGGTCTCATTTTGCAACCCCATAGCGATTCCCTGCACTCACAGGGATGGTGGCCTGCTGGAGACAGGAGACATCCATGTCTGTGACTGCTGTTTAAATAAAGCAGTTTTTTTTTTGTAATGCAGCCCGTTTTCCTTAAAGGAAAACGAGTTGCAATACTAAAAAAATAACGAAACCATTTGGTTTCGTTTTTTCAGAGTAGGCAGTGGTCCATTGGACCACTGCCTGCTCTGAAAAATGCATTTGTGGCAACATTCACAAAGGGGAAGGGGTCCCATGGGGACCCCTTCCCTTTTGCGTATGGGTTACCACCAGTGTGACACTGGTGGTAACTGTGAATTGCTTTGCGACTGCTTTTGCGGTCACAAAGCAATTTAGCATTGCGGTGCAAGTCGCAAATAGGAAGGGGACACCCCTTCCTATTTGCGAGTCGCATTCACATTTTGCGAGTCGGTACCGACTCGCAAAATGTGAATGAGGATTGCGATGCTCATTTTGCATGGCACAAACTGCGATTTTCGCAGTTTGCACCATGCAAAATGCTTCCTACATCTGGCCCTTGGTCCCTAACGTTAACTCCACCAGCACACCCCAGGCATGCCGATATCCATTTAAAATGTATTGATTCATGAATGCATGGGATTTTAATGCAAATGTGTAAAGAAAATTGATGCAAAAATGTAAATGCAAGACATAAAACGGGTCGCAAATGAGACAGGAAATGATGTATTAGGATGTCCTGTTTGCAGAAATGGTACAGTGGGTGTACTTTCACTTTCACGTTGTAGTCTGTGATTATTCTAGACTGTGTGGCTGTGAATTTGTCTCCTGCGTGCTCTTTATATTGTCTTTTGGTGTTTGGTAAGTGTCTTTTGTGTCCTGTGTAAGTGTATTTGTGTCATTTATTTTATTTAGATTTGTCTTTGTACTGTTGGGAGTCTGTATGGGGGTAGTATTAGTTGGGGTAGTTTTGGGCTGTCTGTCAACACCGGAGCAGTACGCGCTCTATTGGCGACTAGAATGCAAAAACCCAGCACTCTCAAAACAACTTAATTTATACATTGTGCTGATATGTTGTGGCTTAACCTTTTGCATTGCAGAGTTCAATCCTGAAAACTTATTTTTAATTAGCTTACAAATACTGTTCCTTTGCAATGTATTGCTGCAGGTTTTCAGAGTGAGTTAGGGTGTGGCCCCTTTCCAGGGCCTTCCAGAGACTTTACCTGCAACATGCCTGGGCGTGGTTGTGGAATGGGCCAAGACTCTATAAAAGAGAGCCAGCCCAACTCCCAGTGCTCACTATTCAGAGGTCCCGGTGCAGAGCAGCAGCTTCTTCCTGAGCTCCTGTCCCGGCGGCCTATTGGATCTTCCAGGCTTCTGCCCTTTATCCTTCATTGGTGATCATTGTTCCAGGTGGTAAGACGGTGGTTGGACTGTCCAGACACCGTTATTGAGAATTTTCATATTCTTGGTTTAATTCTTTAATGATTAACAGATTACTTGCGCGCTACCATTTCTTGACATTTATATGGTGGTTTACAAATCGGCAAGATGCGCAATTTGTTTCATAAGGGTTTGGCTTTGTTATTCATTGCGCTCTACCATTTCTTGACATTTGAATGGTGGCTTACGAATCGGCAAGACGCGTGATTCGTTTCATAATGATTTGACTTAGTTATTCATTGCGCACTGTTATTTCTTAACATTTGCATGGTGGCTTAAGAATTGGCAAGACGTGCAATTCGTTTTATGGTGTTTTAACATTGTCATCCATTGCGCGCTACTATTTCTTGATATTTACTTGATGTCTTACGAATTGGCAAGACGCGCAATTCGTTTCATGAGGATTTAACTTTGTTGTTCATTGCGCGCTACCATTTCTTGACATTTACATGGTGGCTTAAGAATCGGCAAAAGACGCGCAATTTGTTTCATTGTACTTTGATCTTGTTATTCATTGTGAGCTGTTATTTCTTGGCATTTACATCATGGTTTACGAATCGGCAAGACGCGCGATTCGTTTAATGTTGATTTGACTTTGATATTCATTGTGTGCTACCATTTCTTGACATTTTACATGGTGACACTCGAATCGGCAAGATGCACGATTCTCTCCTCGAGTTTAGTTCATGTTGTTTATTGTATGCCACTATTATAAGATAATTTATTATGTAATATTCGAGTTGACAAGTTATGTGATTTGTTTCCTGAATTCATATTGTGTTATTCATGGTGCACAATCCTTTTATGGTGTTTACTATATATATATATATATAAATCTGCAATATGCGCAATTTGTGTTGAAACATTTTAAGAGTACACAGAAGGCCAGAGTTTCTAGATGCAATAATGTATGGTCCTAGTATGCATTCTCAAAAAAGGATTTATATGACTGGTTTAAAATTTAGTCAGAATGATTTTCTGATTCTCATGTAAAGGAAAGTACTTGAATAAGAAAGTTTTCATTTAATCCATCTTGATTCCCTTATAGGTATCCGGCCATCTTGAAACCTAGTCATTTTAAGCTTAATTCTTAGATTGTTCATGTTTTCAGAATGACTAGGCTTAGAATCATAGTCTAGTATTGATTTCAGGAGATGTAATTTTCATATTGTTTGTTCTAACCTTCTTCTTACTACAGGTCTCCTTCCCAGCTGTTCCCTTCCTAATCCCCTCTTCCCCTCTTGAACTCTCTTAGCCTCTGTGATTTATCTATCAGAGTCTTAGAGCTGTTCAGTGGTGGACGTGTTGGGAATGTGCGCAGACCCCGAGGATCTGGTGACTCTGACACTGTCTATGGGTAACATAAGTTTCCTTTTTCTACCTCCTTTCCCTGTTTTCCCATCTTTACTTTTGATTTATTGTTTTGGTGTGATGTCAGGAAGGCCACGAATGGGGCGCATGGGTGAGGAGGAGCTAGGGGCATTTGTGTGGCTGGTGTGCTACTTCCTCCCCCTGATGTTGGAGGCTGGGGGCCGTGTGATACAGGGTTATCACACAGAGGCAAGAAGGCTGAGGTTGGGAAAGATGCTGTTCCACCTGAGGTGCATTTTCAACACCTTACGCAATGATTACCAGCTAAAGCATCGCTGGGCTGACCTGGTGGCCTGAGAGAAGGACCAGCTGGACCACTGGGTGTGGTGATTGGTGGCCCTGTTGGTGAGTACCAAATTGACTAATGTGTACAGTACAATGCTCTGGAGTGACAGTAGCAGGTGTTGAGACATGCTGCATGCAATGTTTGTGGACATGTGGAATGCAAGTTGAACAAACTGTCAGTTTACCATGAATGGGATGTATTTCACATGGTAATACATGGAAACAATGTAGTCCACAGTTTTGTGGAACCATGTCCGAACAGTATTCAGGGCCATACGTAACAAGCTCTTCATAACCTTCACTATTATCTTGGGCCCATATTTCTACTTTGTTTGCACTGCATTTGTGTAATTTCTGGACCCAAATGTAGTGCACACTTGCTACATTCAAATATATTTTACTAATTAGCGCAAAAAATGAAGCAAATGCGACACAAAATAAATTACACATACAAATGGGCCATTAGGATACCAGATTGCATTATCACAAAACAGGATCATTTTGTGGCTTTTCGGAGTAGGCGTTGAAATCCTATCATTGAGTAGCAGGGCCCAACAATTTTTTTTGCTGTGGCACAATTGCTGGGACTGAGCTTGTGCAGTTACCATCTGTGTCACTTTGGTGCCAACCCATTTTCTAAAGTAAAAGGGTCAGCATGGGATCCCTGCTCTTTGTGAATGCATGGTCACAAACTATTTCTGAGCATGATGTTGTGCAAGGGACCACTGACTGCTTCCATTACACTATTTTAGTGAAGAAATAGGTTGTTATATTACTTTTGGTACACCCCTGCTGAAATATTGCAGCATTTCTACAAATGTAAACTTCTCAGTATGAAGGCAGTCACAGACATGGTGGTGTGCTGAGATCAGCAGGCCAGCATTCCTGTGAGTGCCGCCATTCCCAAGGTGTTTTCAAATAGAGACCTACCTCATCATGATTGCAGAAGTAGGACATTTGCTACCCCTTTTTTTTATTAGCTGAAAGTGTCAGTTCGGGTGTACTACCACTGATCACCCAACTTGGCAATTTAAAGTTGATGATTCTGGCAATGTGTGATTTACAATACCTGATATAGGTACACAGGGCCCAGAGTAACACATTTCAGGTGCAATGACCACACCTGTGCCCATGCATTCTGTCAACAATGATCAACTAAGACACTGTCAGCATACATCATTTTGCTGTTTTGAATCAGAAAAGTGGCCAATTCAGGTTTAGTGTAACATTGTCATCAAGTAACACACAGGATCCCTGAAATCATGTTGTCATAGGGGGCATATACGGCTTAGGGTACACTGCCATTGTGGCATATGTAACCTACATACAACACTGGCACACCTATTTTGGACCACTGAAAGCACAATAATTCCTGAAAGCAAATCAACCCACATGACCATCACGCAGTTACACATTGTCTCTTGATGCACAAGCAACAATACCTGAGTCACTGGTGTTGCAGTGCACCAGGAATGTGGCATTGCATGTGTCTCCCAATTACAAAAGATGAAATGGAGTACCATCTGAAATGTATTAAGCACAAAATTGAGTTATATCATGTTTGGCACCACATTATTGTTAGGGCCAGTGCATGTGTGCATATGTGTGTCTATCACTCACTGGAGTGACAGTGTCAATGGTGTCAATGTATGTTTGAAGTGGTATGTCGGTTGGAGTGTCTACATGCCTAATGTGTAGCTCTATTATATAAAATGTCACTGATTTGTTGTTCCAATGTTTGTACAGTGAGCAGACATTGAGCACATATCACCCTTCCATGTTTTACAGGTGGGCCAGCCCCCTACACAATAGGTGAAGTGGCTCGATACGAGGACCCAGACGTATCCAGTAAGTGTTAACATGTTTGTCCTGTGTTGTGTTTGCAACTGTTGTGTGATTGACTCCTATGTGCTGGACACATTGCAGCATATGATGAGCTGACACATGATCTGATATGTGACTTGACTGGAGGTTGACATAGTGTTCCATGGAAGAGTTAGACATTCACTGGCAGAGAGTCATAGATTGTCATAGATTGTGAGCTACGCAATAGGCATGGGCAGGTGAACGAGGTGATTTGTTGCCACATGTATGCCAAAAATTGTATTTGAAGGTGGCCAGTGTCATAATTTAGTCAGCAAGTCATACCCTAATTCACACAGAGCAGTGATTCATTAGTTTTACACACCAATGTGCGCATCCCTGTTAAGTAATGAACATGTAGGACTGTATGGGTGACTGTCCCGCAGCATCGAGATCCACATGTTGTACTCCATTTACGTGGCACTTGAGTGAAATGTCATAGGCGTGCATTCAGGTCAAGGCCAAATGGGTGCTTGCATCAATGTGGTTGATTTAGGAAATGTGTCAGTGAGATATGATGTTGATGGTTGTCCACAAATAGAAACATGAATGTAGATGTGATATGTCCAATTGTTGAATTAATCCTAGTTGGCAGGCCTCCTTACCTGTGGTGGACTGACTAAATCCATGTACAGCTGGACAAAGCTTTGTAGTTGTCCTTGATGGTTGAAAATATGTATTGCATGCCCACCCCACCCTGAGGCACAGGGTTAGGGGGAGAAAATATATGTAGCTAGGTGTGATGGTCACAGTGTAGATGACAGACATGTAATTCAAACATTCATGTGTGCCAAACTACAATGCCCCCTTATGATTACCAACTGTATACCATCCTGCCAGTTCCATATACAAATCACAGGTCTTGTGTGCCTTGAATTTGATCCAGAAGATAGGGATTAGTTGGCCTGGCACATGTTGAGTACTTGCAGCAGTTGTTATGTGACGAATAGCACTACATATATGCACAGATCATTTATTTGAGTACACACCTTATTGTGCATTGCTGTGCTGTTAGATAGTTGATGGGTAGGCTGTGTGGCATGTCATTCCTCAGGGACATTCTGTCATCTGCACTGTGATTTGGACTGCCTGTGCTATTTGTGAGGAAGTGTTAGATTATCATCTGTACATGTATCAGACAATGATGTCACTAATGTTTGCCTGTCTCAATTTTTACAGCTGCCCACATAAATGCAAATGAAATCCATGAATTTCAGAGGCAGGCAGTGCGGTAGCGACACATCCTTGATGTGGAGGCTGGGTACCGTATCATGGCTAGGTGGTATCGTCATGAGAGAGCCACAGGGGCATGGAGGGCATTTATCCAACGGGGCTAGCATTGGCCACAACATCCGCCACCACACCAACTCAAAGTACAGTGGACACTGGGATGTCAACCTCGTCAGCACAAGGTGCACCATCTGCACCTCCACCTCCAACCACGGCACCAGCACCTGCAACATCAAGTGCTTCTCAGACCACCACAGCTGGAGTAATAGACATGGCAGATTTCCAGAACCTACAACATGACATGCAACATATGTTGCGCCGCATGGACACTCTACAGCAGGAGGTGGCCAGCAACAGCAGGAGACTGCGAGCGATAAGGAAAATCCTGAGGAGGGCCAATCTTTGAAATTATTGTTCATCACCCCTAATTCCGTCCCCTCCCTCCTCTTTCCTCATACTTTTTTTAGTGGGTTTAGGGAGCTTAGTGTTAGGTTAGAGTAGGCTGTTAGTTTAGTTAGGATAAGTGGGTTGGGGTGTGTGGGGAGTTATTTTATTACATGTTTGTTTGTGGGTGGGTGGGTGGATTGGGGTTGGTGTTTGGGTTTATGTGTATTATTAAAAAAAAAAAATACCAAAAATTATATATTTGTTTAGGATTAGTTAGTATGTGTTTAGGTTAGTATATGTTGTCCTACACGTGTCCCGTCATATAAGGTGGGTGGGGGGCTGATGTTTAGAGTGTTTAGTTACATGTGGTGAGTAAGTTTAGCTTAGCGTAGTTAGGGCCAGTTGTGGGTAATGTATAGTTAGGATAGGTTAGGTTAGTTTAGGCGTTTGACATAGTTTAAGTTTCCTTTCATACATATATGATAAAGTTTGTACTCCTTTATAGTATGTGTCATATGCTAGAGGATCAGGGCCTTTGCATGAGTGTACAGTGTCAAATTTGTGTTTGCACGTGTGTTCCATGCAGCATCCACATCCCATTCTTGGCATGGGTATTCCCACTTCCAAATGAACTGTCACATTGGCAGCTACAACAAAACCACTTCTCTATGCATCTGCCATCCATTGAACCCACAACTCAAGGTAACTATGGTTCCCAATGTGTTGTAAAGGTTGGTTTGATTTTAAAACTGTCATCGTTTGAGTCCTGTGTTGGAATCTTGGGCACTGTGGGACGTCTGATGTTCATGTGAACTCTGATAAACTGAGTGGTGTCATAATCTTATAAAGTTCAGTATACATAAATCACACCAATGATTTATTACATTGTACTCCCGGGTGACGTTATTGTCCATACACTCGTACACATCCATTCCTGCTGTATGGTGTGGGTGTGAGATTAAAGTTTAGAGTCATATGTCACATACATAATGATTGTCTTGTAGGGAATGTGGGCCACATTGAGTTTCATCTTGTAGATTGGACCTGACATATACATTTCTACACAGCATTATACTGTTTGTTATGCTTTAACTTCAGAAATAAGCCAAAGGCAGCACAGATGATGATAAAATCCAGACCCTTGTGCATAGATATCAGTCCACATTCTTTCTACACTATTGTATTGGCATTCTATGGCCATTAATATGTTACATGCATCACAAATCTCCTACACAGTCGATGTGTCACATTACACAGAGACAAAGTGGTTGTGTAGGTGCAGTTTATTTTAAAGTGCTGTAGTGCAATATTTACATAGTCCAGGATTGTAGGTTAATTAGTGTGACGCCTTCTATTGTGACGCAACACAAATGCAATGGTGAGGGACATGTCAGTGGACATGCTGTGATGGAGTGTCATTCAGTGCAGAGGAACATCAATTGGCAATTAGGTAGTGAGAGACAATTGCAGTCCATACTGGTAAGGTAAACAGTGTGTTGGAGAACAGTGCACGTTACCAACTGTAGCAAGACTGGCATGTTAACATATACAGAACATAGGAAAATCAGTGCTCATGTGCATGGACTGGTGCTACCGGGTACTCCTACTGCTGAATGTGATCTGTTCCACGTCTTCATCTTCTGATGTGTGTGTCGGCTCCTCTGCCCTTGGTGGTGGTGGGTTTGAGGGGGCAACACACACTTCAGTGTTTGAAGAGGTGGACTCTGAATTTCGAGTAGCTGCCAACTGTGGGGCTATTAAGGGCATAACTGCAGCAAGGGGGAGCTGCTGGGTATTGAGTAAAGCAGCTACATCGCTGTGGTAGGCAGCCAGGTCGGCCCTGAGGGGGTTATAATTGTAGTTGTGCACGCAGTGAAATATTTGGGATGCCAGGTGTTGTGGCAACTCCCTAACTGCTGTGGTGATATCCCTCACACACTGTTGTAGTCCTTGCAGTAGGGATTGCTGGATTTGCAGGGTTGCTGACTGTTCTGCGGATGACATCAGGCACATGCGAACCCCCTCAAGGCTGGCTGCCATATTGTGCATCCCCACCCGCACCTTCTTGGTCAGCTCCCGCTGTACTCCCACTACTGTCCTCTCAAAGGTGGTACCACTGGTACCAGTGTCATCAGAGTCCTCAGCTGTGTTGGAGCTGGCAGGTCGTACTATTGGGGTGGTGGGTGGGTCCATCTGTGATTGCTGCTACATCTGTGCTCCTCCTTGCGACTGAAGGTGGGGGTCTGGAGGCTTCCAAGGACATCTTGGAGGGTTTCCTGGCTAATGGTTATTAGCTCGTCATCCATGTCATCAGGGTAGTCCAGGACAAGCATATCCACAGGAGAGCCATCGTCCTCCGCAATGAGACATTGTAGAATTAGTGTGTCTGTGTTGTGGCAGTTGTAATGTGACGTCACTGACTTCCTATTAGTGGAACATTGTAATCTTGGTCATTAATATTGGCATTCTCACTTTCCTATGCCCCACCTGCATGTCATATGTAGTGTGGGCAGTTTGGGGAATTGGCTGTGTCACATCCTCTAGCTGTAGGTTCTGTCCAAATTGTGTGTTGCCACCTCTTGTCCTACTCAACCCTCCCTCTACTTCCATTAGCATGCTGAGGCCTTACAATGCCTGTGGGTGCTCTGATACCACTTGCACCACACAAAACAATATAGGACAGACCCAGTCTCTGATATTTCAAATACACCTATACGTTGCTGAGACCTAGCACACAACATGTTTTGCTTTGGCATGACATGATACAGGTGTCAGCATTGGTAGTGTGTCATGTTGATGTTTGCCAATGTGTGCTACATTGGATAGCACTGATGGGCCTGGCAGTGCTCCATTTCCTCTCATGGCTGTGCGGGTGTGTGTCACTAGCTAGACACATATGTCCTCCCCCTCAATGCTGTTGTCTTAGCAGTATGACAGTTGAGATGTTGCAAGGTGGCATTGTATCTATTGTAACACAGGCAGAGGTGTAGACATTACTGCTGTGTACTTCATAATGTGAGTAACAATACATGATGTTTATCGCGACTATAGACATGAGCATTTGACAGGATTTACACTTGGTTAGGAATTTAAGGGGATTGATCACGTCATCATCCTGAACCTTCTATTTTGGGTGTGTTTGTTCCAGGGGCACCTAACTGCCATTTGCTACTTGACCAGAACACACAGCACAGGTGGTAGTGCCAACTCTTGTCAATGGTAAAGGCCACTTGAGGAAATGGCCTGAGACTGGACATTGTCCCCTAGTTCACGTTGTGGCAATACCAGCTGTCCTGTGACAGCAGCCCAGTATTACATTCTAACCTACCATCCTGAACTGGCTTTGCCTTTCCAACAGCTTGGCATAGTGGAGTACCCCATGCAAAGGTTGTTGGTGTTGTTTTATGCTGTGCCCCTGGATTCCCCTGCACAGCCCATGCACCCGTGCTGTGCCCTTTTGCCATTTCCACTGCCTGATTTCTATGGCTGACATGCATTGTGTAGTAGGTATGTACCTCCCCCTGCTTGCAGTTAACATTTCGGCATTTTTTCCCCCATGCAATTTATCCTGCATATGTGTTGTTTCCTGGTAGTCTGTGCTGTCCTGCGATTCCTGTGACGGTCTCCTCTGGGATGATGGCTGCCACCATCTCCTCCATCTCGTCCAGGGCCTCCTGTGGTGCTGGACTCCCACCTCCAGTCTGCAATGCTGTCTTCCTGTTCCTTGCCATTTTTTCCTTTGTCCTGCGCTTGCAGTGATACCAGCGTTTCTTGCACCCCGTGACAGTTCTCCGGACCTCTGCCACACTGTTTATCTTGTAGACAATTTGTTGTCAAATTGCTTCTCTCCTCCCAGTTGGCAATTTTGAGGTGAGGAAAAGTTGATGCTGGTGCTCCGTCACCTCTCTGACCAGTATTTCATGCTCCTCTGCACTGAAACCTCACTTCCTTTCCTTCTTGTCTCTCCCCTGGGTCTTGTCTGTGTCCTTCTGGCTGGTTCCTGGTCGATTGGGGTCTCCCTGGGGGTGTCTCTCGTGGCTTCTGGGATCCATTTTAGGGCTCCTTAGCACTGTTTGCTGCATTTGTGCCACTTTTTGATGCTAATGTGGTGGAAAATGGCACATATCCAGTTTGCGACGTTGCAAACCGGATTGGAGTCATTTTCCCTGCGTTAACGTAATTTTGCTTTACGGCACGGCGGAATGGTTTTAGTAAAAAAAGTGACTCTAACCCGTGCTTTGCGCCACCGTGCATCAAAGTATAAATTTCATGCACGGGTTGCGCAAAGAAATGTCACTAGCCCACGTTAACTTTTTTGGGCGCAAAACTGCGCGAACGCAGTTTTCCGTCAAAAAGTATAAATATGGCCCATAGTAAGCAACATTTTATAGAAGACCAAATGGTGAAGAGTTAGGGGGAACTTAGGCCCATATTTATACTTTTTTAGTGATGTATTTATGCCGCTTTTTGACAAAAAAGCAGTGCAAACTTACAAAATACAATTGTATTGTGGAAGTTTGCGCCGTTTTTGCATCTACAAATGATGCAAATGCGGCACTAAAGATGTATAAATATGGGCCTTAGTCCTTATTGTTTCGAGAGTATCCTAGAATTAATGAAGGAAAGTTAAGAAAGGAAAAAAAGTATGTTGGTATTTAATGTAAAAACGTAGACCAGTTTAGCCATGCCTGCTTTTTAGTCACTAGCAGTTTCATCACGAACGTTCAGTGTTTTTTGTCAGAACATTACAGTATTAATGAGTTTTATAGTCACAAAATGTGTCTAAAATTATATTCAAATTATATCAAAGGGTAATATTGGGTGCATGTTTAGTCTAATCCAACATGATAAAACATCGACTTCTTCTTATGTCATTAAAGAAGACGCGATTAGCATATGCCAACTAAGAAAGGTTCCCATTTATACACATTAAGGGCCTGATTTAAGAAAAGTGGCACTGCAGTCAGAGCAGCACCACTTTTCTTGTGCCCGTTAGTGGCCCCCTAACGTCACAGTGTTTGCGTCATATTTAAGATACAGGACACCTTGGCTGTAGTTAGGGGAACTGGCTTAAACATTTCTGACTCTAGTTTGGAGCTTTGCAGGATCAGCGTAAAACATGTTGACACTAAGGCGGTGATTCTGACCTTGGCGGACGGCGGAGGCCGTCCGCCAAGGTACCACCGTCAGAACACCACACCGCGGTCAAAAGACCGCGGCGGTGATTCTGACATTTGCCCTGGGCTGGCGGGCGGCCGCCAAAAGGCCGCCCGCCAGCCCAGGGCAAATCAACCTTCCCACTAGGATGCCGGCTCAGAATTGAGCCGGCGGAGTGGGAAGGTGCGACGGGTTCGGTTGCACCCGTCGCGTATTTCAGTGTCTGCAAAGCAGACACTGAAATACTTTGCGGGGCCCTCTTACGGGGGCCCCTGCAGTGCCCATGCCATAGGCATGGGCACTGCAGGGGCCCCACAGCACCCCCTACCGCCATCCTGTTCATGGCGGGAGAGCCGCCATGAACAGGATGGCGGTAGGGGGTGTCTGAATCCCCATGGCGGCGGAACGCGCTCCGCCGCCATGGAGGATTCAGACGGGCAGCGGATAGTCGGCGGTACCCCGCCAGCTTTCCGCTTCTGGCCGCGGCTGTACCGCCGCGGTCAGAATGCCCGGCGGAGCACCGCCAGCCTGTTGGCGGTGCTACCGCCGACCTCCGCCCTGGCGGTAATTACCGCCAGGGTGAGAATCAGGGCCTAATTCTGTAAAAGCCCATTGAGGCCCATTGTAAACAATGGTGTGCCTCCTTTTAGGAAATGTTTTATATTTCTTTGCTCCACTTTTTTGGTCCCCCTAACGGTGGAATGCCCCATTGTATACAATATACCTGACGCAGGCATAATGCATTGAAACGGGGTGTTTCCCTGTTAGAGGGGACAAAAAAATGGGGCAAGAGCAGGCATTAAAAGGGGGCTTCCATTATTTAGAATGGGCCCCTTTGTACTCTGCAGGAGTAGCACCAACATTTTGGCACTAATCCTGCAGAGTAGCTCAATAGTGTCACATTGAATGACACTATTGCCCCCTAGCCTACACCATGGTGTGTCGTATTTTAAATACGGCACACACATGGTGGCAGTAGGGGGGCGCTAAGGGGCACAGGGGAAGTGGAGCTGCACTCAGTGCAGCTTCACTTTCCTTAAATCTGCCGCTTAGTGCTTCCCTCCTTGTGATGCTTCGTCTAGTGCGACAAAAGCAAAATCCATTAGATACATACTGCATCTCTAGGTACATGCAATCAGAAAGAGAACAAGAAAGGAATACACATGCATATGGCAAATTAAATAAGGTAAAGCGGAGAGAGGTGTGTCCAGTACATATAGGGGCTTATTCTAACTTTGGAGGAGTGTTACTCCGTCCCAAAAGTGACGGTAAAGTGACGGATATACCACCAGCCGTATTATGAGTTCCATAGGATATAATGGACTCGTAATACGGCTGGTGGTAAATCCGTCACTTTTCCGTCACTTTTGGGACGGATTAACACCTCCTCCAAAGTTAGAATAACCCCCATAGTCATTATTCTCTGTAACTAATGTTTTTTCCTCCTGCCTCAAAAAAAGTGATTACGAAATCAACTATTAGATTAATGTCTGTCAGTAGGATTAGATGTCTCTGAGTCTCTGCATTTGGTTGCAGTCGCCATTTACTTAAAAAAGTAATGAGTACAAAGTTTGAACTAATCTCAACCTCTGGTAAAAATGATAGACTGGTATATATTTCATTTGCAAACAGCTGAGACTTTTGAAAGCATCCCATCCACTTCCCATTGTGTTTACCCACTAGTCCTTCTTTGTTTAAATCATTAGTAATCATCTGTCTGGGTCAAAGCCTTGTTCAATTTAACTTTTTGTCAGACGTAAAGTGTTAGTGTTTATTTTCTAAATATGCAGATCTAGTCAGCAAAAATGTGAAAGACACATTTTGTGGCCTGGCTGTATAATTTGCTTTATTTAAAATGAAACTAAAGCAACAGCAAGCAGAAGTAAAGAATTCTTGGATATGAGACCTTCAATGATGTTAATCAATGCTTGCTATAGATGTCTACATCCCTGCTTACTCAAGGTGCCCTACAAGGTTAACACTATCACTTATAATGATCCATCTAAGCTGCAAAAGTTTATTGAGGGCTGCAGAGAACAGGAGATGGAGGTATCAAAACCCACTTCACCGTGAATTCCTTCATGTTTAAAACATTTTGTGTGAGTTTTTAATGTAAGGTTAATCTGTAATTCCCCACTTTGTTTCCATAGGTGTGTCACCCTGTATCTGTTTGTTTGTTGTGCCATAGTTTTGACATATTGGGACATCGAATATGCTTGTATGGATGGTGCCTCATTCTTCTTGTGGCTGCTTCATCCCCAGTTTTGCTTTTATCATAATTCATCTGAAATGTCCGCTTTTGTCAGTCTTTTCTCTTGCGTTGTTACCCTTTTCTCATGTTTCTTATCTTTTTTTATGCTTGTGTTTATCTTAGCTGATTTATTATGCTCGGAATGTATATATTTTGCTTTATTAAAGTGTACTTTTAGTAAATATCTTGTAAGATAGGCTTTCAGAGCTTTGTGTCTGAGTACAGTTTAAAGATTTATATCAAACCTTTGGAATGTTAAGGCACTGGTACATTCTACTAAAATAGAAAGTTATTTATCTTGCTACATAACAGAGAGTACAATGTTAGCCCACAAATCTCATTAATCATATAATGCAGCCTTGAGATTCTAAAGATACTTTTTGGGATAGATCTTTACTTCAACTGCCAATAATTGAAAATAATAGATTATAATTTTATGTAGTAGGATGTTAGATGTTCAACTGTTAGCAACTGTTATACTGAAGAACTGATAAAGACACTGCTGCAACTTGTAATATATATGTTCTTTGAGACAATTTGGGCCGTACATTAATGGTATGTAATTCAGACAATTGGATCTTTACTTTTGAATCTAATCAAGTTATGAATCCATTTACAGACACAGAACTAGATTCACAGAGATAAATTTACATGTACAAATCTACTCACATGAAGCTCTCCTACCACACCTAGGTGTAACTCTCAACTGTCTTTGCTGTTCAATGTTTCCGAGAGAAGATTCACACCTGTGCGTAGATTTACAAATCTTCACACCTTCAAATCAGAGAGGAGAAACTCCAATGCATGAACCCACAATTGTAAGGTTACTACTACCAGAGCGGCCATCTCCTTAGAGGGATGTATCAGGAAATTGAATGCAATTTATTTAATTTATTTTAAAAAATAAACAAAAACATTTTAATTTAAAACCTACATGTAGAGTAATAACAAATAAATAATATTAACCAGGAAATATTAGAAAAGTGACAACACATTACCTCCTCAAAATAAATTTAAGATTTTGTTGTTGAATAAATATAATATTTAATTGATAAATATAATTTCAAACACTAATTTAAAAATAGCTAACATAATATGTAGAAACCGTAGTAAAAGGTTTTATATTTCATTAATTAAAATAGTTTCAATAAGTATCAAAGTAAATGTACATGCTTTTTTTATGCTCACTTTTAAGTGTATTATTAAATATTTTAAAAAAATGAATACTTTTATACATTATTTCATATAACTAAAAATAAACTAAAGACATATTATAACTAAATATATATATGTATATCTGCATATACATATACAAAGTTAAAAAAAATAAACTAAAATATTTTAATCTAAAATCTCCATGAACAGTAATAACAAATAAGTAATATTAACCAGGAAATAATAAAAAAGTGAGAACACATTACCTCTTCAAAATAAATTTAAGATTAAATTGTAGAATAAATATATTATTTAATTGATAATTATTTTTTAAACAATAATTTAAAAATAAAATTTTAACTAACATTTTAGTTTAATAAGCAGAAAACGTGGTTAAAAGTTTTATATTTAATTCATTAAAATGCTTTCAGTAATTGCCAAAGTAAATGAACACGTTTAATTTATGTGCACTGTTAAGTGTATTATTAAATATTTAAAACTAATGAATAATTGAATAAATTGTTTCATAAAACTAAAAACATATAATAACTAAAAATATATATGTGTGTGTATGTGTGTGAGTGCATATGCATGTTATACAAAGTTTAGAATTAATGTCATTCATTTAACATTATATTCTGTGAGGAGTTTGGTTCATTCTGCATGATTTTTATGGGAGTGTGTTACCACTGATTGGCCATGCGTGGTGACTGACTTTCTCTAAGGCTGTGATGGAGTACATTGAGCCTTTGTTGACACTTTTATGGCTGTAGTAAGTATCTTGGGCCCATATTTCTACTTTGTTTGCACTGCATTTGTGTAATTTCTGGACCCAAATGTAGTGCACACTTGCTACATTCAAATATATTTTACTAATTAGCGCAAAAAATGAAGCAAATGCGACACAAAATAAATTACACATACAAATGGGCCATTAGGATACCAGATTGCATTATCACAAAACAGGATCATTTTGTGGCTTTTCGGAGTAGGCGTTGAAATCCTATCATTGAGTAGCAGGGCCCAACAATTTTTTTTGCTGTGGCACAATTGCTGGGACTGAGCTTGTGCAGTTACCATCTGTGTCACTTTGGTGCCAACCCATTTTCTAAAGTAAAAGGGTCAGCATGGGATCCCTGCTCTTTGTGAATGCATGGTCACAAACTATTTCTGAGCATGATGTTGTGCAAGGGACCACTGACTGCTTCCATTACACTATTTTAGTGAAGAAATAGGTTGTTATATTACTTTTGGTACACCCCTGCTGAAATATTGCAGCATTTCTACAAATGTAAACTTCTCAGTATGAAGGCAGTCACAGACATGGTGGTGTGCTGAGATCAGCAGGCCAGCATTCCTGTGAGTGCCGCCATTCCCAAGGTGTTTTCAAATAGAGACCTACCTCATCATGATTGCAGAAGTAGGACATTTGCTACCCCTTTTTTTTATTAGCTGAAAGTGTCAGTTCGGGTGTACTACCACTGATCACCCAACTTGGCAATTTAAAGTTGATGATTCTGGCAATGTGTGATTTACAATACCTGATATAGGTACACAGGGCCCAGAGTAACACATTTCAGGTGCAATGACCACACCTGTGCCCATGCATTCTGTCAACAATGATCAACTAAGACACTGTCAGCATACATCATTTTGCTGTTTTGAATCAGAAAAGTGGCCAATTCAGGTTTAGTGTAACATTGTCATCAAGTAACACACAGGATCCCTGAAATCATGTTGTCATAGGGGGCATATACGGCTTAGGGTACACTGCCATTGTGGCATATGTAACCTACATACAACACTGGCACACCTATTTTGGACCACTGAAAGCACAATAATTCCTGAAAGCAAATCAACCCACATGACCATCACGCAGTTACACATTGTCTCTTGATGCACAAGCAACAATACCTGAGTCACTGGTGTTGCAGTGCACCAGGAATGTGGCATTGCATGTGTCTCCCAATTACAAAAGATGAAATGGAGTACCATCTGAAATGTATTAAGCACAAAATTGAGTTATATCATGTTTGGCACCACATTATTGTTAGGGCCAGTGCATGTGTGCATATGTGTGTCTATCACTCACTGGAGTGACAGTGTCAATGGTGTCAATGTATGTTTGGAGTGGTATGTCGGTTGGAGTGTCTACATGCCTAATGTGTAGCTCTATTATATAAAATGTCACTGATTTGTTGTTCCAATGTTTGTACAGTGAGCAGACATTGAGCACATATCACCCTTCCATGTTTTACAGGTGGGCCAGCCCCCTACACAATAGGTGAAGTGGCTCGATACGAGGACCCAGACGTATCCAGTAAGTGTTAACATGTTTGTCCTGTGTTGTGTTTGCAACTGTTGTGTGATTGACTCCTATGTGCTGGACACATTGCAGCATATGATGAGCTGACACATGATCTGATATGTGACTTGACTGGAGGTTGACATAGTGTTCCATGGAAGAGTTAGACATTCACTGGCAGAGAGTCATAGATTGTCATAGATTGTGAGCTACGCAATAGGCATGGGCAGGTGAACGAGGTGATTTGTTGCCACATGTATGCCAAAAATTGTATTTGAAGGTGGCCAGTGTCATAATTTAGTCAGCAAGTCATACCCTAATTCACACAGAGCAGTGATTCATTAGTTTTACACACCAATGTGCGCATCCCTGTTAAGTAATGAACATGTAGGACTGTATGGGTGACTGTCCCGCAGCATCGAGATCCACATGTTGTACTCCATTTACGTGGCACTTGAGTGAAATGTCATAGGCGTGCATTCAGGTCAAGGCCAGATGGGTGCTTGCATCAATGTGGTTGATTTAGGAAATGTGTCAGTGAGATATGATGTTGATGGTTGTCCACAAATAGAAACATGAATGTAGATGTGATATGTCCAATTGTTGAATTAATCCTAGTTGGCAGGCCTCCTTACCTGTGGTGGACTGACTAAATCCATGTACAGCTGGACAAAGCTTTGTGGTTGTCCTTGATGGTTGAAAATATGTATTGCATGCCCACCCCACCCTGAGGCACAGGGTTAGGGGGAGAAAATATATGTAGCTAGGTGTGATGGTCACAGTGTAGATAACAGACATGTAATTCAAACATTCATGTGTGCCAAACTACAATGCCCCCTTATGATTACCAACTGTATACCATCCTGCCAGTTCCATATACAAATCACAGGTCTTGTGTGCCTTGAATTTGATCCAGAAGATAGGGATTAGTTGGCCTGGCACATGTTGAGTACTTGCAGCAGTTGTTATGTGACGAATAGCACTACATATATGCACAGATCATTTATTTAAGTACACACCTTATTGTGCATTGCTGTGCTGTTAGATAGTTGATGGGTAGGCTGTGTGGCATGTCATTCCTCAGGGACATTCTGTCATCTGTACTGTGATTTGGACTGCCTGTGCTATTTGTGAGGAAGTGTTAGATTATCATCTGTACATGTATCAGACAATGATGTCACTAATGTTTGCCTGTCTCAATTTTTACAGCTGCCCACATAAATGCAAATGAAATCCATGAATTTCAGAGGCGGGCAGTGCGGTAGCGACACATCCTTGATGTGGAGGCTGGGTACCGTATCATGGCTAGGTGGTATCGTCATGAGAGAGCCACAGGGGCATGGAGGGCATTTATCCAACGGGGCTAGCATTGGCCACAACATCCGCCACCACACCAACTCAAAGTACAGTGGACACTGGGATGACAGCCACTCCAGCTGGTTCCTCAACCTCGTCAGCACAAGGTGCACCATCTGCACCTCCACCTCCAACCACGGCACCAGCACCTGCAACATCAAGTGCTTCTCAGACCACCACAGCTGGAGTAATAGACATGGCAGATTTCCAGAACCTACAACATGACATGCAACATATGTTGCGCCGCATGGACACTCTACAGCAGGAGGTGGCCAGCAACAGCAGGAGACTGCGAGCGATAAGGAAAATCCTGAGGAGGGCCAATCTTTGAAATTATTGTTCATCACCCCTAATTCCGTCCCCTCCCTCCTCTTTCCTCATACTTTTTTTAGTGGGTTTAGGGAGCTTAGTGTTAGGTTAGAGTAGGCTGTTAGTTTAGTTAGGATAAGTGGGTTGGGGTGTGTGGGGAGTTATATTATTACATGTTTGTTTGTGGGTGGGTGGGTGGATTGGGGTTGGTGTTTGGGTTTATGTGTATTATAAAAAAAAAAAAATACCAAAAATTATATATTTGTTTAGGATTAGTTAGTATGTGTTTAGGTTAGTATATGTTGTCCTACACGTGTCCCGTCATATAAGGTGGGTGGGGGGCTGATGTTTAGAGTGTTTAGTTACATGTGGTGAGTAAGTTTAGCTTAGCGTAGTTAGGGCCAGTTGTGGGTAATGTATAGTTAGGATAGGTTAGGTTAGTTTAGGCGTTTGACATAGTTTAAGTTTCCTTTCATACATATATGATAAAGTTTGTACTCCTTTATAGTATGTGTCATATGCTAGAGGATCAGGGCCTTTGCATGAGTGTACAGTGTCAAATTTGTGTTTGCACGTGTGTTCCATGCAGCATCCACATCCCATTCTTGGCATGGGTATTCCCACTTCCAAATGAACTGTCACATTGGCAGCTACAACAAAACCACTTCTCTATGCATCTGCCATCCATTGAACCAACAACTCAAGGTAACTATGGTTCCCAATGTGTTGTAAAGGTTGGTTTGATTTTAAAACTGTCATCGTTTGAGTCCTGTGTTGGAATCTTGGGCACTGTGGGACGTCTGATGTTCATGTGAACTCTGATAAACTGAGTGGTGTCATAATCTTATAAAGTTCAGTATACATAAATCACACCAATGATTTATTACATTGTACTCCCGGGTGACGTTATTGTCCATACACTCGTACACATCCATTCCTGCTGTATGGTGTGGGTGTGAGATTAAAGTTTAGAGTCATATGTCACATACATAATGATTGTCTTGTAGGGAATGTGGGCCACATTGAGTTTCATCTTGTAGATTGGACCTGACATATACATTTCTACACAGCATTATACTGTTTGTTATGCTTTAACTTCAGAAATAAGCCAAAGGCAGCACAGATGATGATAAAATCCAGACCCTTGTGCATAGATATCAGTCCACATTCTTTCTACACTATTGTATTGGCATTCTATGGCCATTAATATGTTACATGCATCACAAATCTCCTACACAGTCGATGTGTCACATTACACAGAGACAAAGTGGTTGTGTAGGTGCAGTTTATTTTAAAGTGCTGTAGTGCAATATTTACATAGTCCAGGATTGTAGGTTAATTAGTGTGACGCCTTCTATTGTGACGCAACACAAATGCAATGGTGAGGGACATGTCAGTGGACATGCTGTGATGGAGTGTCATTCAGTGCAGAGGAACATCAATTGGCAATTAGGTAGTGAGAGACAATTGCAGTCCATACTGGTAAGGTAAACAGTGTGTTGGAGAACAGTGCACGTTACCAACTGTAGCAAGACTGGCATGTTAACATATACAGAACATAGGAAAATCAGTGCTCATGTGCATGGACTGGTGCTACCGGGTACTCCTACTGCTGAATGTGATCTGTTCCACGTCTTCATCTTCTGATGTGTGTGTCGGCTCCTCTGCCCTTGGTGGTGGTGGGTTTGAGGGGGCAACACACACTTCAGTGTTTGAAGAGGTGGACTCTGAATTTCGAGTAGCTGCCAACTGTGGGGCTATTAAGGGCATAACTGCAGCAAGGGGGAGCTGCTGGGTATTGAGTAAAGCAGCTACATCGCTGTGGTAGGCAGCCAGGTCGGCCCTGAGGGGGTTATAATTGTAGTTGTGCACGCAGTGAAATATTTGGGATGCCAGGTGTTGTGGCAACTCCCTAACTGCTGTGGTGATATCCCTCACACACTGTTGTAGTCCTTGCAGTAGGGATTGCTGGATTTGCAGGGTTGCTGACTGTTCTGCGGATGACATCAGGCACATGCGAACCCCCTCAAGGCTGGCTGCCATATTGTGCATCCCCACCCGCACCTTCTTGGTCAGCTCCCGCTGTACTCCCACTACTGTCCTCTCAAAGGTGGTACCACTGGTACCAGTGTCATCAGAGTCCTCAGCTGTGTTGGAGCTGGCAGGTCGTACTATTGGGGTGGTGGGTGGGTCCATCTGTGATTGCTGCTACATCTGTGCTCCTCCTTGCGACTGAAGGTGGGGGTCTGGAGGCTTCCAAGGACATCTTGGAGGGTTTCCTGGCTAATGGTTATTAGCTCGTCATCCATGTCATCAGGGTAGTCCAGGACAAGCATATCCACAGGAGAGCCATCGTCCTCCGCAATGAGACATTGTAGAATTAGTGTGTCTGTGTTGTGGCAGTTGTAATGTGACGTCACTGACTTCCTATTAGTGGAACATTGTAATCTTGGTCATTAATATTGGCATTCTCACTTTCCTATGCCCCACCTGCATGTCATATGTAGTGTGGGCAGTTTGGGGAATTGGCTGTGTCACATCCTCTAGCTGTAGGTTCTGTCCAAATTGTGTGTTGCCACCTCTTGTCCTACTCAACCCTCCCTCTACTTCCATTAGCATGCTGAGGCCTTACAATGCCTGTGGGTGCTCTGATACCACTTGCACCACACAAAACAATATAGGACAGACCCAGTCTCTGATATTTCAAATACACCTATACGTTGCTGAGACCTAGCACACAACATGTTTTGCTTTGGCATGACATGATACAGGTGTCAGCATTGGTAGTGTGTCATGTTGATGTTTGCCAATGTGTGCTACATTGGATAGCACTGATGGGCCTGGCAGTGCTCCATTTCCTCTCATGGCTGTGCGGGTGTGTGTCACTAGCTAGACACATATGTCCTCCCCCTCAATGCTGTTGTCTTAGCAGTATGACAGTTGAGATGTTGCAAGGTGGCATTGTATCTATTGTAACACAGGCAGAGGTGTAGACATTACTGCTGTGTACTTCATAATGTGAGTAACAATACATGATGTTTATCGCGACTATAGACATGAGCATTTGACAGGATTTACACTTGGTTAGGAATTTAAGGGGATTGATCACGTCATCATCCTGAACCTTCTATTTTGGGTGTGTTTGTTCCAGGGGCACCTAACTGCCATTTGCTACTTGACCAGAACACACAGCACAGGTGGTAGTGCCAACTCTTGTCAATGGTAAAGGCCACTTGAGGAAATGGCCTGAGACTGGACATTGTCCCCTAGTTCACGTTGTGGCAATACCAGCTGTCCTGTGACAGCAGCCCAGTATTACATTCTAACCTACCATCCTGAACTGGCTTTGCCTTTCCAACAGCTTGGCATAGTGGAGTACCCCATGCAAAGGTTGTTGGTGTTGTTTTATGCTGTGCCCCTGGATTCCCCTGCACAGCCCATGCACCCGTGCTGTGCCCTTTTGCCATTTCCACTGCCTGATTTCTATGGCTGACATGCATTGTGTAGTAGGTATGTACCTCCCCCTGCTTGCAGTTAACATTTCGGCATTTTTTCCCCCATGCAATTTATCCTGCATATGTGTTGTTTCCTGGTAGTCTGTGCTGTCCTGCGATTCCTGTGACGGTCTCCTCTGGGATGATGGCTGCCACCATCTCCTCCATCTCGTCCAGGGCCTCCTGTGGTGCTGGACTCCCACCTCCAGTCTGCAATGCTGTCTTCCTGTTCCTTGCCATTTTTTCCTTTGTCCTGCGCTTGCAGTGATACCAGCGTTTCTTGCACCCCGTGACAGTTCTCCGGACCTCTGCCACACTGTTTATCTTGTAGACAATTTGTTGTCAAATTGCTTCTCTCCTCCCAGTTGGCAATTTTGAGGTGAGGAAAAGTTGATGCTGGTGCTCCGTCACCTCTCTGACCAGTATTTCATGCTCCTCTGCACTGAAACCTCACTTCCTTTCCTTCTTGTCTCTCCCCTGGGTCTTGTCTGTGTCCTTCTGGCTGGTTCCTGGTCGATTGGGGTCTCCCTGGGGGTGTCTCTCGTGGCTTCTGGGATCCATTTTAGGGCTCCTTAGCACTGTTTGCTGCATTTGTGCCACTTTTTGATGCTAATGTGGTGGAAAATGGCACATATCCAGTTTGCGACGTTGCAAACCGGATTGGAGTCATTTTCCCTGCGTTAACGTAATTTTGCTTTACGGCACGGCGGAATGGTTTTAGTAAAAAAAGTGACTCTAACCCGTGCTTTGCGCCACCGTGCATCAAAGTATAAATTTCATGCACGGGTTGCGCAAAGAAATGTCACTAGCCCACGTTAACTTTTTTGGCGCAAAACTGCGCGAACGCAGTTTTCCGTCAAAAAGTATAAATATGGCCCATAGTAAGCAACATTTTATAGAAGACCAAATGGTGAAGAGTTAGGGGGAACTTAGGCCCATATTTATACTTTTTTAGTGATGTATTTATGCCGCTTTTTGACAAAAAAGCAGTGCAAACTTACAAAATACAATTGTATTGTGGAAGTTTGCGCCGTTTTTGCATCTACAAATGATGCAAATGCGGCACTAAAGATGTATAAATATGGGCCTTAGTCCTTATTGTTTCGAGAGTATCCTAGAATTAATGAAGGAAAGTTAAGAAAGGAAAAAAAGTATGTTGGTATTTAATGTAAAAACGTAGACCAGTTTAGCCATGCCTGCTTTTTAGTCACTAGCAGTTTCATCACGAACGTTCAGTGTTTTTTGTCAGAACATTACAGTATTAATGAGTTTTATAGTCACAAAATGTGTCTAAAATTATATTCAAATTATATCAAAGGGTAATATTGGGTGCATGTTTAGTCTAATCCAACATGATAAAACATCGACTTCTTCTTATGTCATTAAAGAAGACGCGATTAGCATATGCCAACTAAGAAAGGTTCCCATTTATACACATTAAGGGCCTGATTTAAGAAAAGTGGCACTGCAGTCAGAGCAGCACCACTTTTCTTGTGCCCGTTAGTGGCCCCCTAACGTCACAGTGTTTGCGTCATATTTAAGATACAGGACACCTTGGCTGTAGTTAGGGGAACTGGCTTAAACATTTCTGACTCTAGTTTGGAGCTTTGCAGGATCAGCGTAAAACATGTTGACACTAAGGCGGTGATTCTGACCTTGGCGGACGGCGGAGGCCGTCCGCCAAGGTACCACCGTCAGAACACCACACCGCGGTCAAAAGACCGCGGCGGTGATTCTGACATTTGCCCTGGGCTGGCGGGCGGCCGCCAAAAGGCCGCCCGCCAGCCCAGGGCAAATCAACCTTCCCACTAGGATGCCGGCTCAGAATTGAGCCGGCGGAGTGGGAAGGTGCGACGGGTTTGGTTGCACCCGTCGCGTATTTCAGTGTCTGCAAAGCAGACACTGAAATACTTTGCGGGGCCCTCTTACGGGGGCCCCTGCAGTGCCCATGCCATAGGCATGGGCACTGCAGGGGCCCCGCAGCACCCCCTACCGCCATCCTGTTCATGGCGGGAGAGCCGCCATGAACAGGATGGCGGTAGGGGGTGTCTGAATCCCCATGGCGGCGGAACGCGCTCCGCCGCCATGGAGGATTCAGACGGGCAGCGGATAGTCGGCGGTACCCCGCCAGCTTTCCGCTTCTGGCCGCGGCTGTACCGCCGCGGTCAGAATGCCCGGCGGAGCACCGCCAGCCTGTTGGCGGTGCTACCGCCGACCTCCGCCCTGGCGGTAATTACCGCCAGGGTGAGAATCAGGGCCTAATTCTGTAAAAGCCCATTGAGGCCCATTGTAAACAATGGTGTGCCTCCTTTTAGGAAATGTTTTATATTTCTTTGCTCCACTTTTTTGGTCCCCCTAACGGTGGAATGCCCCATTGTATACAATATACCTGACGCAGGCATAATGCATTGAAACGGGGTGTTTCCCTGTTAGAGGGGACAAAAAAATGGGGCAAGAGCAGGCATTAAAAGGGGGCTTCCATTATTTAGAATGGGCCCCTTTGTACTCTGCAGGAGTAGCACCAACATTTTGGCACTAATCCTGCAGAGTAGCTCAATAGTGTCACATTGAATGACACTATTGCCCCCTAGCCTACACCATGGTGTGTCGTATTTTAAATACGGCACACACATGGTGGCAGTAGGGGGGCGCTAAGGGGCACAGGGGAAGTGGAGCTGCACTCAGTGCAGCTTCACTTTCCTTAAATCTGCCGCTTAGTGCTTCCCTCCTTGTGATGCTTCGTCTAGTGCGACAAAAGCAAAATCCATTAGATACATACTGCATCTCTAGGTACATGCAATCAGAAAGAGAACAAGAAAGGAATACACATGCATATGGCAAATTAAATAAGGTAAAGCGGAGAGAGGTGTGTCCAGTACATATAGGGGGTTATTCTAACTTTGGAGGAGTGTTACTCCGTCCCAAAAGTGACGGTAAAGTGACGGATATACCACCAGCCGTATTATGAGTTCCATAGGATATAATGGACTCGTAACACGGCTGGTGGTAAATCCGTCACTTTTCCGTCACTTTTGGGACGGATTAACACCTCCTCCAAAGTTAGAATAACCCCCATAGTCATTATTCTCTGTAACTAATGTTTTTTCCTCCTGCCTCAAAAAAAGTGATTACGAAATCAACTATTAGATTAATGTCTGTCAGTAGGATTAGATGTCTCTGAGTCTCTGCATTTGGTTGCAGTCGCCATTTACTTAAAAAAGTAATGAGTACAAAGTTTGAACTAATCTCAACCTCTGGTAAAAATGATAGACTGGTATATATTTCATTTGCAAACAGCTGAGACTTTTGAAAGCATCCCATCCACTTCCCATTGTGTTTACCCACTAGTCCTTCTTTGTTTAAATCATTAGTAATCATCTGTCTGGGTCAAAGCCTTGTTCAATTTAACTTTTTGTCAGACGTAAAGTGTTAGTGTTTATTTTCTAAATATGCAGATCTAGTCAGCAAAAATGTGAAAGACACATTTTGTGGCCTGGCTGTATAATTTGCTTTATTTAAAATGAAACTAAAGCAACAGCAAGCAGAAGTAAAGAATTCTTGGATATGAGACCTTCAATGATGTTAATCAATGCTTGCTATAGATGTCTACATCCCTGCTTACTCAAGGTGCCCTACAAGGTTAACACTATCACTTATAATGATCCATCTAAGCTGCAAAAGTTTATTGAGGGCTGCAGAGAACAGGAGATGGAGGTATCAAAACCCACTTCACCGTGAATTCCTTCATGTTTAAAACATTTTGTGTGAGTTTTTAATGTAAGGTTAATCTGTAATTCCCCACTTTGTTTCCATAGGTGTGTCACCCTGTATCTGTTTGTTTGTTGTGCCATAGTTTTGACATATTGGGACATCGAATATGCTTGTATGGATGGTGCCTCATTCTTCTTGTGGCTGCTTCATCCCCAGTTTTGCTTTTATCATAATTCATCTGAAATGTCCGCTTTTGTCAGTCTTTTCTCTTGCGTTGTTACCCTTTTCTCATGTTTCTTATCTTTTTTTATGCTTGTGTTTATCTTAGCTGATTTATTATGCTCGGAATGTATATATTTTGCTTTATTAAAGTGTACTTTTAGTAAATATCTTGTAAGATAGGCTTTCAGAGCTTTGTGTCTGAGTACAGTTTAAAGATTTATATCAAACCTTTGGAATGTTAAGGCACTGGTACATTCTACTAAAATAGAAAGTTATTTATCTTGCTACATAACAGAGAGTACAATGTTAGCCCACAAATCTCATTAATCATATAATGCAGCCTTGAGATTCTAAAGATACTTTTTGGGATAGATCTTTACTTCAACTGCCAATAATTGAAAATAATAGATTATAATTTTATGTAGTAGGATGTTAGATGTTCAACTGTTAGCAACTGTTATACTGAAGAACTGATAAAGACACTGCTGCAACTTGTAATATATATGTTCTTTGAGACAATTTGGGCCGTACATTAATGGTATGTAATTCAGACAATTGGATCTTTACTTTTGAATCTAATCAAGTTATGAATCCATTTACAGACACAGAACTAGATTCACAGAGATAAATTTACATGTACAAATCTACTCACATGAAGCTCTCCTACCACACCTAGGTGTAACTCTCAACTGTCTTTGCTGTTCAATGTTTCCGAGAGAAGATTCACACCTGTGCGTAGATTTACAAATCTTCACACCTTCAAATCAGAGAGGAGAAACTCCAATGCATGAACCCACAATTGTAAGGTTACTACTACCAGAGCGGCCATCTCCTTAGAGGGATGTATCAGGAAATTGAATGCAATTTATTTAATTTATTTTAAAAAATAAACAAAAACATTTTAATTTAAAACCTACATGTAGAGTAATAACAAATAAATAATATTAACCAGGAAATATTAGAAAAGTGACAACACATTACCTCCTCAAAATAAATTTAAGATTTTGTTGTTGAATAAATATAATATTTAATTGATAAATATAATTTCAAACACTAATTTAAAAATAGCTAACATAATATGTAGAAACCGTAGTAAAAGGTTTTATATTTCATTAATTAAAATAGTTTCAATAAGTATCAAAGTAAATGTACATGCTTTTTTTATGCTCACTTTTAAGTGTATTAATAAATATTTTAAAAAAATGAATACTTTTATACATTATTTCATATAACTAAAAATAAACTAAAGACATATTATAACTAAATATATATATGTATATCTGCATATACATATACAAAGTTAAAAAAAATAAACTAAAATATTTTAATCTAAAATCTCCATGAACAGTAATAACAAATAAGTAATATTAACCAGGAAATAATAAAAAAGTGAGAACACATTACCTCTTCAAAATAAATTTAAGATTAAATTGTAGAATAAATATATTATTTAATTGATAATTATTTTTTAAACAATAATTTAAAAATAAAATTTTAACTAACATTTTAGTTTAATAAGCAGAAAACGTGGTTAAAAGTTTTATATTTAATTCATTAAAATGCTTTCAGTAATTGCCAAAGTAAATGAACACGTTTAATTTATGTGCACTGTTAAGTGTATTATTAAATATTTAAAACTAATGAATAATTGAATAAATTGTTTCATAAAACTAAAAACATATAATAACTAAAAATATATATGTGTGTGTATGTGTGTGAGTGCATATGCATGTTATACAAAGTTTAGAATTAATGTCATTCATTTAACATTATATTCTGTGAGGAGTTTGGTTCATTCTGCATGATTTTTATGGGAGTGTGTTACCACTGATTGGCCATGCGTGGTGACTGACTTTCTCTAAGGCTGTGATGGAGTACATTGAGCCTTTGTTGACACTTTTATGGCTGTAGTAAGTATCTTGGGCCCATATTTCTACTTTGTTTGCACTGCATTTGTGTAATTTCTGGACCCAAATGTAGTGCACACTTGCTACATTCAAATATATTTTACTAATTAGCGCAAAAAATGAAGCAAATGCGACACAAAATAAATTACACATACAAATGGGCCATTAGGATACCAGATTGCATTATCACAAAACAGGATCATTTTGTGGCTTTTCGGAGTAGGCGTTGAAATCCTATCATTGAGTAGCAGGGCCCAACAATTTTTTTTGCTGTGGCACAATTGCTGGGACTGAGCTTGTGCAGTTACCATCTGTGTCACTTTGGTGCCAACCCATTTTCTAAAGTAAAAGGGTCAGCATGGGATCCCTGCTCTTTGTGAATGCATGGTCACAAACTATTTCTGAGCATGATGTTGTGCAAGGGACCACTGACTGCTTCCATTACACTATTTTAGTGAAGAAATAGGTTGTTATATTACTTTTGGTACACCCCTGCTGAAATATTGCAGCATTTCTACAAATGTAAACTTCTCAGTATGAAGGCAGTCACAGACATGGTGGTGTGCTGAGATCAGCAGGCCAGCATTCCTGTGAGTGCCGCCATTCCCAAGGTGTTTTCAAATAGAGACCTACCTCATCATGATTGCAGAAGTAGGACATTTGCTACCCCTTTTTTTTATTAGCTGAAAGTGTCAGTTCGGGTGTACTACCACTGATCACCCAACTTGGCAATTTAAAGTTGATGATTCTGGCAATGTGTGATTTACAATACCTGATATAGGTACACAGGGCCCAGAGTAACACATTTCAGGTGCAATGACCACACCTGTGCCCATGCATTCTGTCAACAATGATCAACTAAGACACTGTCAGCATACATCATTTTGCTGTTTTGAATCAGAAAAGTGGCCAATTCAGGTTTAGTGTAACATTGTCATCAAGTAACACACAGGATCCCTGAAATCATGTTGTCATAGGGGGCATATACGGCTTAGGGTACACTGCCATTGTGGCATATGTAACCTACATACAACACTGGCACACCTATTTTGGACCACTGAAAGCACAATAATTCCTGAAAGCAAATCAACCCACATGACCATCACGCAGTTACACATTGTCTCTTGATGCACAAGCAACAATACCTGAGTCACTGGTGTTGCAGTGCACCAGGAATGTGGCATTGCATGTGTCTCCCAATTACAAAAGATGAAATGGAGTACCATCTGAAATGTATTAAGCACAAAATTGAGTTATATCATGTTTGGCACCACATTATTGTTAGGGCCAGTGCATGTGTGCATATGTGTGTCTATCACTCACTGGAGTGACAGTGTCAATGGTGTCAATGTATGTTTGGAGTGGTATGTCGGTTGGAGTGTCTACATGCCTAATGTGTAGCTCTATTATATAAAATGTCACTGATTTGTTGTTCCAATGTTTGTACAGTGAGCAGACATTGAGCACATATCACCCTTCCATGTTTTACAGGTGGGCCAGCCCCCTACACAATAGGTGAAGTGGCTCGATACGAGGACCCAGACGTATCCAGTAAGTGTTAACATGTTTGTCCTGTGTTGTGTTTGCAACTGTTGTGTGATTGACTCCTATGTGCTGGACACATTGCAGCATATGATGAGCTGACACATGATCTGATATGTGACTTGACTGGAGGTTGACATAGTGTTCCATGGAAGAGTTAGACATTCACTGGCAGAGAGTCATAGATTGTCATAGATTGTGAGCTACGCAATAGGCATGGGCAGGTGAACGAGGTGATTTGTTGCCACATGTATGCCAAAAATTGTATTTGAAGGTGGCCAGTGTCATAATTTAGTCAGCAAGTCATACCCTAATTCACACAGAGCAGTGATTCATTAGTTTTACACACCAATGTGCGCATCCCTGTTAAGTAATGAACATGTAGGACTGTATGGGTGACTGTCCCGCAGCATCGAGATCCACATGTTGTACTCCATTTACGTGGCACTTGAGTGAAATGTCATAGGCGTGCATTCAGGTCAAGGCCAGATGGGTGCTTGCATCAATGTGGTTGATTTAGGAAATGTGTCAGTGAGATATGATGTTGATGGTTGTCCACAAATAGAAACATGAATGTAGATGTGATATGTCCAATTGTTGAATTAATCCTAGTTGGCAGGCCTCCTTACCTGTGGTGGACTGACTAAATCCATGTACAGCTGGACAAAGCTTTGTGGTTGTCCTTGATGGTTGAAAATATGTATTGCATGCCCACCCCACCCTGAGGCACAGGGTTAGGGGGAGAAAATATATGTAGCTAGGTGTGATGGTCACAGTGTAGATAACAGACATGTAATTCAAACATTCATGTGTGCCAAACTACAATGCCCCCTTATGATTACCAACTGTATACCATCCTGCCAGTTCCATATACAAATCACAGGTCTTGTGTGCCTTGAATTTGATCCAGAAGATAGGGATTAGTTGGCCTGGCACATGTTGAGTACTTGCAGCAGTTGTTATGTGACGAATAGCACTACATATATGCACAGATCATTTATTTAAGTACACACCTTATTGTGCATTGCTGTGCTGTTAGATAGTTGATGGGTAGGCTGTGTGGCATGTCATTCCTCAGGGACATTCTGTCATCTGTACTGTGATTTGGACTGCCTGTGCTATTTGTGAGGAAGTGTTAGATTATCATCTGTACATGTATCAGACAATGATGTCACTAATGTTTGCCTGTCTCAATTTTTACAGCTGCCCACATAAATGCAAATGAAATCCATGAATTTCAGAGGCGGGCAGTGCGGTAGCGACACATCCTTGATGTGGAGGCTGGGTACCGTATCATGGCTAGGTGGTATCGTCATGAGAGAGCCACAGGGGCATGGAGGGCATTTATCCAACGGGGCTAGCATTGGCCACAACATCCGCCACCACACCAACTCAAAGTACAGTGGACACTGGGATGACAGCCACTCCAGCTGGTTCCTCAACCTCGTCAGCACAAGGTGCACCATCTGCACCTCCACCTCCAACCACGGCACCAGCACCTGCAACATCAAGTGCTTCTCAGACCACCACAGCTGGAGTAATAGACATGGCAGATTTCCAGAACCTACAACATGACATGCAACATATGTTGCGCCGCATGGACACTCTACAGCAGGAGGTGGCCAGCAACAGCAGGAGACTGCGAGCGATAAGGAAAATCCTGAGGAGGGCCAATCTTTGAAATTATTGTTCATCACCCCTAATTCCGTCCCCTCCCTCCTCTTTCCTCATACTTTTTTTAGTGGGTTTAGGGAGCTTAGTGTTAGGTTAGAGTAGGCTGTTAGTTTAGTTAGGATAAGTGGGTTGGGGTGTGTGGGGAGTTATATTATTACATGTTTGTTTGTGGGTGGGTGGGTGGATTGGGGTTGGTGTTTGGGTTTATGTGTATTATAAAAAAAAAAAAATACAAAAAATTATATATTTGTTTAGGATTAGTTAGTATGTGTTTAGGTTAGTATATGTTGTCCTACACGTGTCCCGTCATATAAGGTGGGTGGGGGGCTGATGTTTAGAGTGTTTAGTTACATGTGGTGAGTAAGTTTAGCTTAGCGTAGTTAGGGCCAGTTGTGGGTAATGTATAGTTAGGATAGGTTAGGTTAGTTTAGGCGTTTGACATAGTTTAAGTTTCCTTTCATACATATATGATAAAGTTTGTACTCCTTTATAGTATGTGTCATATGCTAGAGGATCAGGGCCTTTGCATGAGTGTACAGTGTCAAATTTGTGTTTGCACGTGTGTTCCATGCAGCATCCACATCCCATTCTTGGCATGGGTATTCCCACTTCCAAATGAACTGTCACATTGGCAGCTACAACAAAACCACTTCTCTATGCATCTGCCATCCATTGAACCCACAACTCAAGGTAACTATGGTTCCCAATGTGTTGTAAAGGTTGGTTTGATTTTAAAACTGTCATCGTTTGAGTCCTGTGTTGGAATCTTGGGCACTGTGGGACGTCTGATGTTCATGTGAACTCTGATAAACTGAGTGGTGTCATAATCTTATAAAGTTCAGTATACATAAATCACACCAATGATTTATTACATTGTACTCCCGGGTGACGTTATTGTCCATACACTCGTACACATCCATTCCTGCTGTATGGTGTGGGTGTGAGATTAAAGTTTAGAGTCATATGTCACATACATAATGATTGTCTTGTAGGGAATGTGGGCCACATTGAGTTTCATCTTGTAGATTGGACCTGACATATACATTTCTACACAGCATTATACTGTTTGTTATGCTTTAACTTCAGAAATAAGCCAAAGGCAGCACAGATGATGATAAAATCCAGACCCTTGTGCATAGATATCAGTCCACATTCTTTCTACACTATTGTATTGGCATTCTATGGCCATTAATATGTTACATGCATCACAAATCTCCTACACAGTCGATGTGTCACATTACACAGAGACAAAGTGGTTGTGTAGGTGCAGTTTATTTTAAAGTGCTGTAGTGCAATATTTACATAGTCCAGGATTGTAGGTTAATTAGTGTGACGCCTTCTATTGTGACGCAACACAAATGCAATGGTGAGGGACATGTCAGTGGACATGCTGTGATGGAGTGTCATTCAGTGCAGAGGAACATCAATTGGCAATTAGGTAGTGAGAGACAATTGCAGTCCATAGTGGTAAGGTAAACAGTGTGTTGGAGAACAGTGCACGTTACCAACTGTAGCAAGACTGGCATGTTAACATATACAGAACATAGGAAAATCAGTGCTCATGTGCATGGACTGGTGCTACCGGGTACTCCTACTGCTGAATGTGATCTGTTCCACGTCTTCATCTTCTGATGTGTGTGTCGGCTCCTCTGCCCTTGGTGGTGGTGGGTTTGAGGGGGCAACACACACTTCAGTGTTTGAAGAGGTGGACTCTGAATTTCGAGTAGCTGCCAACTGTGGGGCTATTAAGGGCATAACTGCAGCAAGGGGGAGCTGCTGGGTATTGAGTAAAGCAGCTACATCGCTGTGGTAGGCAGCCAGGTCGGCCCTGAGGGGGTTATAATTGTAGTTGTGCACGCAGTGAAATATTTGGGATGCCAGGTGTTGTGGCAACTCCCTAACTGCTGTGGTGATATCCCTCACACACTGTTGTAGTCCTTGCAGTAGGGATTGCTGGATTTGCAGGGTTGCTGACTGTTCTGCGGATGACATCAGGCACATGCGAACCCCCTCAAGGCTGGCTGCCATATTGTGCATCCCCACCCGCACCTTCTTGGTCAGCTCCCGCTGTACTCCCACTACTGTCCTCTCAAAGGTGGTACCACTGGTACCAGTGTCATCAGAGTCCTCAGCTGTGTTGGAGCTGGCAGGTCGTACTATTGGGGTGGTGGGTGGGTCCATCTGTGATTGCTGCTACATCTGTGCTCCTCCTTGCGACTGAAGGTGGGGGTCTGGAGGCTTCCAAGGACATCTTGGAGGGTTTCCTGGCTAATGGTTATTAGCTCGTCATCCATGTCATCAGGGTAGTCCAGGACAAGCATATCCACAGGAGAGCCATCGTCCTCCGCAATGAGACATTGTAGAATTAGTGTGTCTGTGTTGTGGCAGCTGTAATGTGACGTCACTGACTTCCTATTAGTGGAACATTGTAATCTTGGTCATTAATATTGGCATTCTCACTTTCCTATGCCCCACCTGCATGTCATATGTAGTGTGGGCAGTTTGGGGAATTGGCTGTGTCACATCCTCTAGCTGTAGGTTCTGTCCAAATTGTGTGTTGCCACCTCTTGTCCTACTCAACCCTCCCTCTACTTCCATTAGCATGCTGAGGCCTTACAATGCCTGTGGGTGCTCTGATACCACTTGCACCACACAAAACAATATAGGACAGACCCAGTCTCTGATATTTCAAATACACCTATACGTTGCTGAGACCTAGCACACAACATGTTTTGCTTTGGCATGACATGATACAGGTGTCAGCATTGGTAGTGTGTCATGTTGATGTTTGCCAATGTGTGCTACATTGGATAGCACTGATGGGCCTGGCAGTGCTCCATTTCCTCTCATGGCTGTGCGGGTGTGTGTCACTAGCTAGACACATATGTCCTCCCCCTCAATGCTGTTGTCTTAGCAGTATGACAGTTGAGATGTTGCAAGGTGGCATTGTATCTATTGTAACACAGGCAGAGGTGTAGACATTACTGCTGTGTACTTCATAATGTGAGTAACAATACATGATGTTTATCGCGCCTATAGACATGAGCATTTGACAGGATTTACACTTGGTTAGGAATTTAAGGGGATTGATCACGTCATCATCCTGAACCTTCTATTTTGGGTGTGTTTGTTCCAGGGGCACCTAACTGCCATTTGCTACTTGACCAGAACACACAGCACAGGTGGTAGTGCCAACTCTTGTCAATGGTAAAGGCCACTTGAGGAAATGGCCTGAGACTGGACATTGTCCCCTAGTTCACGTTGTGGCAATACCAGCTGTCCTGTGACAGCAGCCCAGTATTACATTCTAACCTACCATCCTGAACTGGCTTTGCCTTTCCAACAGCTTGGCATAGTGGAGTACCCCATGCAAAGGTTGTTGGTGTTGTTTTATGCTGTGCCCCTGGATTCCCCTGCACAGCCCATGCACCCGTGCTGTGCCCCTTTGCCATTTCCACTGCCTGATTTCTATGGCTGACATGCATTGTGTAGTAGGTATGTACCTCCCCCTGCTTGCAGTTAACATTTCGGCATTTTTTCCCCCATGCAATTTATCCTGCATATGTGTTGTTTCCTGGTAGTCTGTGCTGTCCTGCGATTCCTGTGACGGTCTCCTCTGGGATGATGGCTGCCACCATCTCCTCCATCTCGTCCAGGGCCTCCTGTGGTGCTGGACTCCCACCTCCAGTCTGCAATGCTGTCTTCCTGTTCCTTGCCATTTTTTCCTTTGTCCTGCGCTTGCAGTGATACCAGCGTTTCTTGCACCCTGTGACAGTTCTCCGGACCTCTGCCACACTGTTTATCTTGTAGACAATTTGTTGTCAAATTGCTTCTCTCCTCCCAGTTGGCAATTTTGAGGTGAGGAAAAGTTGATGCTGGTGCTCCGTCACCTCTCTGACCAGTATATCATGCTCCTCTGCAGTGAAACCTCACTTCCTTTCCTTCTTGTCTCTCCCCTGGGTCTTGTCTGTGTCCTTCTGGCTGGTTCCTGGTCGATTGGGGTCTCCCTGGGGGTGTCTCTCGTGGCTTCTGGGATCCATTTTAGGGCTCCTTAGCACTGTTTGCTGCATTTGTGCCACTTTTTGATGCTAATGTGGTGGAAAATGGCACATATCCAGTTTGCGACGTTGCAAACCGGATTGGAGTCATTTTCCCTGCGTTAACGTAATTTTGCTTTACGGCACGGCGGAATGGTTTTAGTAAAAAAAGTGACTCTAACCCGTGCTTTGCGCCACCGTGCATCAAAGTATAAATTTCATGCACGGGTTGCGCAAAGAAATGTCACTAGCCCACGTTAACTTTTTTGGGCGCAAAACTGCGCGAACGCAGTTTTCCGTCAAAAAGTATAAATATGGCCCATAGTAAGCAACATTTTATAGAAGACCAAATGGTGAAGAGTTAGGGGGAACTTAGGCCCATATTTATACTTTTTTAGTGATGTATTTATGCCGCTTTTTGACAAAGAAGCAGTGCAAACTTACAAAATACAATTGTATTGTGGAAGTTTGCGCCGTTTTTGCATCTACAAATGATGCAAATGCGGCACTAAAGATGTATAAATATGGGCCTTAGTCCTTATTGTTTCGAGAGTATCCTAGAATTAATGAAGGAAAGTTAAGAAAGGAAAAAAAGTATGTTGGTATTTAATGTAAAAACGTAGACCAGTTTAGCCATGCCTGCTTTTTAGTCACTAGCAGTTTCATCACGAACGTTCAGTGTTTTTTGTCAGAACATTACAGTATTAATGAGTTTTATAGTCACAAAATGTGTCTAAAATTATATTCAAATTATATCAAAGGGTAATATTGGGTGCATGTTTAGTCTAATCCAACATGATAAAACATCGACTTCTTCTTATGTCATTAAAGAAGACGCGATTAGCATATGCCAACTAAGAAAGGTTCCCATTTATACACATTAAGGGCCTGATTTAAGAAAAGTGGCACTGCAGTCAGAGCAGCACCACTTTTCTTGTGCCCGTTAGTGGCCCCCTAACGTCACAGTGTTTGCGTCATATTTAAGATACAGGACACCTTGGCTGTAGTTAGGGGAACTGGCTTAAACATTTCTGACTCTAGTTTGGAGCTTTGCTGGATCAGCGTAAAACATGTTGACACTAAGGCGGTCATTCTGACCTTGGCGGACGGCGGAGGCCGTCCGCCAAGGTACCACCGTCAGAACACCACACCGCGGTCAAAAGACCGCGGCGGTGATTCTGACATTTGCCCTGGGCTGGCGGGCGGCCGCCAAAAGGCCGCCCGCCAGCCCAGGGCAAATCAACCTTCCCACTAGGATGCCGGCTCAGAATTGAGCCGGCGGAGTGGGAAGGTGCGACGGGTTCGGTTGCACCCATCGCGTATTTCAGTGTCTGCAAAGCAGACACTGAAATACTTTGCGGGGCCCTCTTACGGGGGCCCCTGCAGTGCCCATGCCATAGGCATGGGCACTGCAGGGGCCCCCAGGGGCCCCGCAGCACCCCCTACCGCCATCCTGTTCATGGCGGGAGAGCCGCCTTGAACAGGATGGCGGTAGGGGGTGTCTGAATCCCCATGGCGGCGGAACGCGCTCCGCCGCCATGGAGGATTCAGACGGGCAGCGGATAGTCGGCGGTACCCCGCCAGCTTTCCGCTTCTGGCCGCGGCTGTACCGCCGCGGTCAGAATGCCCGGCGGAGCACCGCCAGCCTGTTGGCGGTGCTACCGCCGACCTCCGCCCTGGCGGTAATTACCGCCAGGGTGAGAATCAGGGCCTAATTCTGTAAAAGCCCATTGAGGCCCATTGTAAACAATGGTGTGCCTCCTTTTAGGAAATGTTTTATATTTCTTTGCTCCACTTTTTTGGTCCCCCTAACGGTGGAATGCCCCATTGTATACAATATACCTGACGCAGGCATAATGCATTGAAACGGGGTGTTTCCCTGGTAGAGGGGACAAAAAAATGGGGCAAGAGCAGGCATTAAAAGGGGGCTTCCATTATTTAGAATGGGCCCCTTTGTACTCTGCAGGAGTAGCACCAACATTTTGGCACTAATCCTGCAGAGTAGCTCAATAGTGTCACATTGAATGACACTATTGCCCCCTAGCCTACACCATGGTGTGTCGTATTTTAAATACGGCACACACATGGTGGCAGTAGGGGGGCGCTAAGGGGCACAGGGGAAGTGGAGCTGCACTCAGTGCAGCTTCACTTTCCTTAAATCTGCCGCTTAGTGCTTCCCTCCTTGTGATGCTTCGTCTAGTGCGACAAAAGCAAAATCCATTAGATACATACTGCATCTCTAGGTACATGCAATCAGAAAGAGAACAAGAAAGGAATACACATGCATATGGCAAATTAAATAAGGTAAAGCGGAGAGAGGTGTGTCCAGTACATATAGGGGGTTATTCTAACTTTGGAGGAGTGTTACTCCGTCCCAAAAGTGACAGTAAAGTGACGGATATACCACCAGCCGTATTACGAGTTCTATAGGATATAATGGACTCATAATACGGCTGGTGGTAAATCCGTCACTTTTCCGTCACTTTTGGGACGGATTAACACCTCCTCCAAAGTTAGAATAACCCCCATAGTCATTATTCTCTGTAACTAATGTTTTTTCCTCCTGCCTCAAAAAAAGTGATTACGAAATCAACTATTAGATTAATGTCTGTCAGTAGGATTAGATGTCTCTGAGTCTCTGCATTTGGTTGCAGTCGCCATTTACTTAAAAAAGTAATGAGTACAAAGTTTGAACTAATCTCAACCTCTGGTAAAAATGATAGACTGGTATATATTTCATTTGCAAACAGCTGAGACTTTTGAAAGCATCCCATCCACTTCCCATTGTGTTTACCCACTAGTCCTTCTTTGTTTAAATCATTAGTAATCATCTGTCTGGGTCAAAGCCTTGTTCAATTTAACTTTTTGTCAGACGTAAAGTGTTAGTGTTTATTTTCTAAATATGCAGATCTAGTCAGCAAAAATGTGAAAGACACATTTTGTGGCCTGGCTGTATAATTTGCTTTATTTAAAATGAAACTAAAGCAACAGCAAGCAGAAGTAAAGAATTCTTGGATATGAGACCTTCAATGATGTTAATCAATGCTTGCTATAGATGTCTACATCCCTGCTTACTCAAGGTGCCCTACAAGGTTAACACTATCACTTATAATGATCCATCTAAGCTGCAAAAGTTTATTGAGGGCTGCAGAGAACAGGAGATGGAGGTATCAAAACCCACTTCACCGTGAATTCCTTCATGTTTAAAACATTTTGTGTGAGTTTTTAATGTAAGGTTAATCTGTAATTCCCCACTTTGTTTCCATAGGTGTGTCACCCTGTATCTGTTTGTTTGTTGTGCCATAGTTTTGACATATTGGGACATCGAATATGCTTGTATGGATGGTGCCTCATTCTTCTTGTGGCTGCTTCATCCCCAGTTTTGCTTTTATCATAATTCATCTGAAATGTCCGCTTTTGTCAGTCTTTTCTCTTGCGTTGTTACCCTTTTCTCATGTTTCTTATCTTTTTTTATGCTTGTGTTTATCTTAGCTGATTTATTATGCTCGGAATGTATATATTTTGCTTTATTAAAGTGTACTTTTAGTAAATATCTTGTAAGATAGGCTTTCAGAGCTTTGTGTCTGAGTACAGTTTAAAGATTTATATCAAACCTTTGGAATGTTAAGGCACTGGTACATTCTACTAAAATAGAAAGTTATTTATCTTGCTACATAACAGAGAGTACAATGTTAGCCCACAAATCTCATTAATCATATAATGCAGCCTTGAGATTCTAAAGATACTTTTTGGGATAGATCTTTACTTCAACTGCCAATAATTGAAAATAATAGATTATAATTTTATGTAGTAGGATGTTAGATGTTCAACTGTTAGCAACTGTTATACTGAAGAACTGATAAAGACACTGCTGCAACTTGTAATATATATGTTCTTTGAGACAATTTGGGCCGTACATTAATGGTATGTAATTCAGACAATTGGATCTTTACTTTTGAATCTAATCAAGTTATGAATCCATTTACAGACACAGAACTAGATTCACAGAGATAAATTTACATGTACAAATCTACTCACATGAAGCTCTCCTACCACACCTAGGTATAACTCTCAACTGTCTTTGCTGTTCAATGTTTCCGAGAGAAGATTCACACCTGTGCGTAGATTTACAAATCTTCACACCTTCAAATCAGAGAGGAGAAACTCCAATGCATGAACCCACAATTGTAAGGTTACTACTACCAGAGCGGCCATCTCCTTAGAGGGATGTATCAGGAAATTGAATGCAATTTATTTAATTTATTTAAAAAAATAAACAAAAACATTTTAATTTAAAACCTACATGTAGAGTAATAACAAATAAATAATATTAACCAGGAAATATTAGAAAAGTGACAACACATTACCTCCTCAAAATAAATTTAAGATTTTGTTGTTGAATAAATATAATATTTAATTGATAAATATAATTTCAAACACTAATTTAAAAATAGCTAACATAATATGTAGAAACCGTAGTAAAAGGTTTTATATTTCATTAATTAAAATAGTTTCAATAAGTATCAAAGTAAATGTACATGCTTTTTTTATGCTCACTTTTAAGTGTATTATTAAATATTTTTAAAAAATGAATACTTTTATACATTATTTCATATAACTAAAAATAAACTAAAGACATATTATAACTAAATATATATATGTATATCTGCATATACATATACAAAGTTAAAAAAAATAAACTAAAATATTTTAATCTAAAATCTCCATGAACAGTAATAACAAATAAGTAATATTAACCAGGAAATAATAAAAAAGTGAGAACACATTACCTCTTCAAAATAAATTTAAGATTAAATTGTAGAATAAATATATTATTTAATTGATAATTATTTTTTAAACAATAATTTAAAAATAAAATTGTAACTAACATTTTAGTTTAATAAGCAGAAAACGTGGTTAAAAGTTTTATATTTAATTCATTAAAATGCTTTCAGTAATTGCCAAAGTAAATGAACACGTTTAATTTATGTGCACTGTTAAGTGTATTATTAAATATTTAAAACTAATGAATAATTGAATAAATTGTTTCATAAAACTAAAAACATATAATAACTAAAAATATATATGTGTGTGTATGTGTGTGAGTGCATATGTATGTTATACAAAGTTTAGAATTAATGTCATTCATTTAACATTATATTCTGTGAGGAGTTTGGTTCATTCTGCATGATTTTTATGGGAGTGTGTTACCACTGATTGGCCATGCGTGGTGACTGACTTTCTCTAAGGCTGTGATGGAGTACATTGAGCCTTTGTTGACACTTTTATGGCTGTAGTAAAGTTAGAAGTGTAGCTTGTGAATTGCAGTGATGTTACTCTTCTTTGTTCATGTTTTGTATTTGCCTTTCCCTCCCCAAAACCACCTTAATTTTCTCTTAACCCCATCCACTATATATTAGTTATCTCATTATCACACCATTTCCTTGGCCCTCATTACATTTAATACATAAATATATATCTACATGCAAGCAATGGGATTATGAGTTGAGGGTCGTGAAAACCCCACTCAGGCAGCAATCATAATCCTTGTGAGGGTGAACCACAAAATTCACTAACTCTCTGGTAGCTTGAGACCAAGAAGTCAATCTTAAGTTAGAGGCAATGTGTAAAGTATTTATGTAGCGTACAAACTGTGATAAAATAAAAATACTAGAAAAAGCCCAAAAGAATAGAGTATATTTTAATAAAAGAAATGATAGTAGAATGGCAAAAATCGAGTTGATAGAAACAAGGATATCAAATTTTGAGGATTCTAGCTAAAATAGCACCAAGAAGTAGAAAGTGCCAACTATGGAAAGCTATTCACACTGAACTGAGACAAAGTCACAAGTTCAGGCCAACCACAGTGAAGCGCAGGCCGGGCACAGGACCGAGTTCGACCCACTGGGAGTTGGACCTTATGTCCTTGATGTGTGGTCTGCTTGGCTTTAGGATGCAAGTGCTCATGTTCATTACTGTTGGTTCCAATGAGGCTATCAGTTGTGTGGCAAGGCTTTACATGGCTTCATGTCACTCTGTGCTGGAAATGGTGCACCTTTCAGATCGGTTCTCTATGGCATGACCCTGCAAGGCTGCGTGTAGGTTCTGGAGAAGGCCTTTGGAGTTCGGAGATGAGCATGATGCTTTGGGCTGGATCTGATGGATCCTTCAGTTAGGCAAGAGGAAGTACTCTCTGATGCCAAGCAAGGGTCCAGGATCTGAAGGGCACCTCTTTGGGATCAGGACTACAGCAGAGGCCAACAGCAGGGCTCAGGTAGGTCCAGTTGGTGCTGATCAGCTGGGCAGGCCTCTAGAAGCTTTTTGTGTTCCTGTAGCCCAAACAGAAATCGAGCCAACTGACTCTTGGAGTTGCTATGGGTAGCCAGGGGTCAAGACAAGCAGGTTTGTGTAGTTGTTTGTGAATGTCATATTTTCCTTTATGTAGCCCAAACAGAAATCCAGCCAACTGACTCTTGGAATTTCTATGGGTAGCCATGGATCAAGACAAGCAGGTTTGTGTAGTTGTTTGTGAATGTCATATTTTTCCTTTGTGTTAGTAAGTGGTAGAAATAAAATACTCCTCCTTTTAATAAAAGTGAATATGTTTGTGAGCCTGAGTTCAATACCCTTTATACTCTTCACCTTTGAGGGAGCCTTGGACTACTCAGCCATATTGATACTGAGAGTCAACTGCAGAAGGGGTACCTGGGCCAGTTGTTCAGGATCCATGGAAGATCGGGCCCTGGGCCATCAGAAGTAAAAGGTCTCAACTCCCATGGCAGGTCCGAGAAGCCCCTGCGTCCTGGTGTACCTATGAATCAATTCTGACTGTAAAATAACATTTGCCTTCATCATTAAAGAGGATTCTCACTTGCAATTCATTTGAGTGCAAACAGCATATCTCTATCTGCTCCCAATCTAAAGTACTTATTAAGTGTAATAAGGTAACTGTGTGGTAGTCAATAGGAGATATAGGCTTTACAACAGTGAAAAAACAATTTAAGAGTTTTTCACAGCCAGGCCATGTAGAACTTAAACATGCATGTCCTACTTATGAAATGCAAGCAACCTGCTATATGAGCCTTTTTGGCCTACTTTAGGGGCGATTTATAAGTATTATTAATGAAGGTCTAGGCCTTGCAAAAAGTTTATTTTGCCAAGTTGAATACAGTTTAAAACTGCACACACAGACAGCAGTGGCGTGCCTGACATTTGTTTTACAGCGCTACTTTAGTTGGTGGGACAATAAGTGTTGCTACCAACTAGTTGCATTTAATATACATGCATGGGTATAGGTAGTAACATTTACTATGCACTTACAAGAAATTTAAATGTGCTAATTAGTTGCAGTCCAATTTTACCATGTTTCAAGGAGAGAGCACAGGCACTGTAGATCTGGTTATCAGGAGTAACCAGCACAGAGTCCTGCTAGCAACAAAATGTGTTCTGCAAAATCTAAGGGGAAAAAAATAACAGGTTGGGGAATAACATGCTAAGAATATCAGGTTTACACCCTACATGTGCAGAGATATTTGCAGGGAAAATATAGGAGAGAAGTTGGAGAACCCCACTCTTAGGTTTGTGAATTGCATTTTGTAGTAAGTAAAACTACGACTGTGCGGCTACGTAATGTACTCCAAACTGCAGTTTGTAAATTGGGCCAAGAAATTCAAGGTTTACCTATACCCAGCAATTCACAAAAGATATTAGGAGGGTTATATCTAAGAAAGGTTAAAAAAAATCCTTGAAAATTCTTAACATGAGCACTAGAAAAAACTCTCTATACATCAGTCCATAATTCTAAAACTAGGATTGATTTTATATTGGTAAGCAAAAATCTATTGCATTATTTGAGATAGAGATCCAAAAGTTTTTATTAAAGGATGTCAGTTTTCCTCTAGTTTTTCACAATTTCAGTTATTTTTAAATAGAATATATTTACAGAAATTTCATTTCATGTACTTTGGGAGTAGTTCAAGTTATTACTAGAGATTGTATAACAAACATCTATTGCAAATCTAAAGAAAAGTGGTGAGAAAAGTCTAAAACATTGGGGGGTGATATAAAAAAACTTGAGCTACATAGTGTACCACAAATCCTAAAACTTCATTATACACTTTAATCACAGACAGACTTTTATTTATTGATATATCCAATGGAAAAGCATAAGATGAATATTTGTATTTAGCTGATAGAAACTTGCCATTTGTTAGACTTAGAACAAGACATTACTTTACATAAAATTACTAAAGCCTTGCAATTGTTAAAAAAAAGCAGAGCACATTTACCTAGTGTTTTTACTGTTGAATTTAATTCACACTTACTTAAAATGTATATTTTGTATCAGTATGTTATTTGGCAAAAATAAATTGTTGATACATTTTTAGAGGCAATTATATATTTAATTTACAAAAACAACGTGTCTGAATTTGTGATAAAATTATCAAACACTTTCTCTCATAAATATAGCTTATTCAAAATGTGCAAACATTTTAATAGCTAATGTGTACTTATGTGTGGATCATTTCATTGCTTGAGAACAGTCTGCTTTTATAAAGGATTAAATTTGGACAATACTATAACATTTCATAACATGATTCACAATGCTCTAACAATTAAGTCATCTGTAACAACTATAAAATTAGATCCTAATGAAGATTTTAATAATTGGGGTTGGAATTCCATGATTAAAGCTTTGACATAGCACTGCTTCAATATAAACTGTATAAAACTAATGTCTTTAAATTATAATTTGCCTAAAACCTAAGTTTTTGTTAACACATTCTCCTCATTCTGTTTCACATTAAAGGAAAGACAGGGATGCCCTTTATTCCCTTAATTTGTTGTTCGAAAATTTGAATAATCTCTTTTCAAATTTAGACAAAATAATAATATGTGTTCAAATGGGTCATACTCTGGATAATCTGTCTGTTTATATAGATGATATCACATTGTATATTTTTACCCAGAAATTGCTGGTTTTCTTTCTTGAGATTACCTCTTTTCCGTGTTGCATGATATAAATTGAGTGCTATATTATTAGCATAAAAATCAGTACATAAGATTTATTAAAAGTTTTACTATATAACAAATGTTGTTTTGGTCCTTCTTTGACCCTTTTGATTTATCCCACAATAGTATCAAAATAAAACATGTGGGCACATTGAAAGATACCATCAAATTAAATTTTGATTATGTCTCACAACATCTCACATCTTTAATACAAAAATAAAACAATGGCATGCAATATTTTTATTGTGGTGCAGCTGTTTAGACTCAATCAATATATTTTTTACTTCGTGCCAGTCATCAATGATTTCCTTGAATATTACTAAAACCTTCTTTGAGAAAAACCATGTACTTCTTTCAAAATGTTTACATGGAGAACAAGAATTCTCTAACTAAGCTACATAATACAAAATTATAGTGAGAAGTCAATTTTCCACACTTTCAATCATATCATAAGGAACTTAGGGTCAGATGTAGAAAGCATTTTGCACGTCTCAAACAGCGATTTTCGCTGTTTGCGACGTGCAAAATGCACTTTGCAATGCACAAAACCAGTTTTGCGATTCGGTAATCTGGCTACCGAATCGCAAAATGGGTTTGCGAGTTGCAATTAGGAAGGGGAGTCCCCTTCCTAACTGCGAGTCGCAGTGCAATGCAGGATTGCTTTGTGACTGTGAACGCGGTCGCAAAGCAATCGCAGTTTGCACCCATTTGAAATGAGTGGTAACCCATTCGCAAAAGGGAAGGGGTGCCCATGGGACCCCTTCCCCGTTGTGAATGGAACTGCAAACATTTTTTCAGAGCAGGCAGTGGTCCTATGGACCACTGCCTGCTCTGAAAAAATGAAACAAAAACGTTTCATTTTACATTTTTGTAATGCATCTCGTTTTCCTTTAAAAAACAAACTGCTTTATTAAAAAGCAGTCACAGACATGGTGGTCTGCTGTCCGCAGCAGGCCATCATCCCTGTGAATGCTGCTACTCGCAAGGGAGTCGCAAATTGCAACCCACCTCATGAATATTTATGAGGTGGGCCTTTGCGACCCACTTGCGAGTCGCAGATGGTGTCAGGGACACCATCCTACATTCCAATTTGTGACTCGCAAATTGCGAGTCGCTCTGACTCACAATTTGCAAGTTGCACTTTGGAACCTACCCACATGTGGCCCTTAGAGCCTTATTTGTGCAGTTTGGCAGATGAGATACACTGTCCCAAAGTGACAGATGTCCTGTCCATCGTATTACAAGTGCATTATAGTGTTTGTCACTTGTAATACGGTGGATTTGCTATCAATCACATTTTGATGGAGTGTTCCATTTGCCAAACTCTTAATACATTTTTTGGCTCCCTGCAGATTCTGGAAGATCACATCATAGTCGTCAAGCAAAATACACAAATTTAGGCAAAGCTAGAGGTTTGTAGGGCATTGCGGGTAGGAACACATTTGAATCAAGCAAAGCACACCACAATGGAGTCCCTCAGGTCTAGTTTTCAAAACTGCCTAAGTTTGATAGCTTTCCCAGTGTGGCTGCCAAGTTCAGTACTAAATACTGCAACTGACCGTATTGCTGATTCCTCCACACTGTGCTTTGGGGCATTTTGTGTTGTGGAAGCTGTTCCCACCCACACAAGCACCCAAGTGGGCTGATAGGGGGAACATTGAGTGGTAGGAATTTTGGGGCTAACTGTACATTCAGGAAGTTTACATCACAAAAATACAAGGAAAATGTATGACTTTAGGGAATGTTTGAGGTTTACAAGGCATTGTGGATATGAACCTGTTTAGGGATCCACACGGAACACCAATTGGACTGTGCTCACCGTAGTTTTCAGAAATCTCGAGGCTTGGCTGGAGGCAGCAAACCAGAGCCTAAAATGAGCAGCCAGTCAGCATGGAAAGTGGGATGATATTGGAATTTGGCCCTTCTCTGCTATGCACAAACAGGACCCAAAATAATTCGATTGTACTCTCTGTTTCCATACAGATGAGGATGCATAAGTCCCCAAGGGAGTAGAAAGACCGAATCTTGTGGGGATGCAGGTGGGGGATTGATGTCCGTATGAGCCAGAACTCACCCCATTATTTAAAAATATATATATATTCCTGTTATTCAGCAAGCTTTCGGCTCCCTCTAGGGCAAATTGGGGCAAACCACCACTCTCCCCACATGGGCAGAAAAGACTGTGTATGTGTTGGGATATAGGCTCAGTCCAATGCCTGAATGGGCTGCTCCACCACTTTTTATAATAAAACCGTCTCCCTAATGTCTGGTGGGCTTTAAGCCCCCATGGGGGCGATTAGAGGTATAACTCTCCTAGCTACACCAGGGGAGGCAGAAAGACGTTTGTGGCTGGAAAGACCACCCATTGCATACTAGCCCATTGTGCAGGGGGTTGCCACTTAAAAAATCAGAGGGAGGGGTGGAGCTCTATGCCATTGGCATGCTCCCTCACTCACAAAAGTGGTCTCTGACATCTCTAGTGGGTTTTCTGGGTGGCAGATTACAGGTAAATACCTCCTATACCCCATCCGTTACTGGGGGCAGAACAACTTTTTTGGCAGGCGAAGCGAAAGCACTAAGCTATTGGCAGGGGGATGCGCTCTCCTCACATAAAAGTAATCCTTTGCATCTAGTGCTTTTTTTTCCCTCTCAGGGGCATGTTAGAGTTAATGCCCTTCTAAATGGCCCAAGGGGGCAGAAAGACCTTTTTGGCCAAGTGGAGAGGAGCATTAGACCATTGTCAGGCCCCCTTCAAAAAGTAATCTCTGGCATCTATGCCACGGCGGGGGGTAGATTGAAGATAAAACCCTCCTATTTGCCTATGTTGCAGTAAGTCTTTTTTTGCGTGAGGGAGGGGGATTGCCAGAGGGTGCTTACAAGCTCCTAAAACAAAGGAATCCCTGGCCTCTAGTGGCTATTTTTTGCATTCCTGTTGGGTCAGATTGGAGGTAAATACCTCTTATCTGCCTCCGTGGGGGCAGGAAGACTTTTTTGGCCAGGCAGATAGGTAACACTAGCCCATTGCTAGCAGTGATCCACTAGGAAGAAATATCATTGGAAAAGGGTGGTACCTCCCCATGAAAATTGTTTTGTTGGGGCCTGAGATATGTCTCCTAGCACTGATGCAGTGAAAGTGAAATGAGTTGATCTTCTCATTTTACTTTCACTTTTTCTAAAATGACTTTGGCACACCATGCTGGCTGATTTCATAGCAAAGAAAAGAAAGCCTCAGGCTGCTGGGGAAGATCTTACCCATCCCTCCCCAGCATCAGTCAGTGGCTAACGGACGCACTTGAGAGGACAGACAAATAAGCAGCTTCTTATAGGAAGTAAAATCTAAAGGGAAATCAACAAACACAAAACGATTGCCGATAAAAAACATCCAGAGATCCCTGTTGCAAACCTTGATCCAAAGGTAGATAAAATGACACAACCCACCGTTATCTATATACAATGTTGAGTGCTAGGTCAGGGGGCTCAGTGAACTAACAAACGTTTCCATCCAGGGGATCTTTGTTTGACTCCAGGCATCTAAGTTCAAATCCTGGAATGTCTATAAAGGCATTTGATCTTTTTGAGGATAATAAAATAGGTACCTTTGAGTTGTGTAAAAATAATCAGTAATCTCTTAATAGCAGGAATAGATCACATTGGTTGTGAACACTGCAAACTTCATATATATATTTAGCTTTATGTTATTGTTTTCCACTCAAGTCAAAATGTTTCAAACCTTAATTCAGAACATGTGCATTTAAATATAAATCGCTGGGTTCACTAAAATGGCTAGTTTTGTTAACACTAGATGTTATTAGTTAATACAAATCCAAGCTCATATGGAGAATATTTAAACAACGGAGTGGCCTTTGGCTTTAGAAGTATCCATTCAAACCAATACATTTTTTTAATTAAATTCCTGTACTTTGTTTTGTGTTTTCTTATTTACAGACAAATATTGGTATCTAACGTTACCCTAGTATTGTTAATTTCGCTAATGGAAATATATGAAGCGTGAATATGCCAAGAGAAATTGCTGTGTGTTGTCTAGTTCTGCATGGGCATGAAACCCCAACCGTCAGGGGTATATCAGAATATTGCTGACATACCACTGATGGTATATCGTCTGAGATAAATATTGTTCCACGAGGGGTAGATTTTCTGTTATTAACTTCAATGAGACTGGTAGTTTTTGTAATCAATATTTAGGACTGACTGTGTGTGTGTGTGTGTGTGTGTGTGTGTGTGTATGTTTGTGCATTTGTATATGTATGTGCATGCTTGGTTGCCTGCTTTGGTGTGCATGTGGCCCACAAGTCTGGCAGAGTTCTGAATCACAGGCACCAAAGTCATCTCGATACTGCTATCCATGATATTAAGTGGTGGTTCGCTAGATATTCAAGCACAGGCCCACTACTGGCAATATTTTATCAATCCATAGCATGTTGCCTTTATCATTTGCAGCTTGGCCGTGACAATGAAGGCCATTCTAGGGACAACGCAGGTGTCATTTGCCATTGTGGTGTGCACTAATGGCTTCATGCTGGTCCAGGCATAATAGAAGTCAATCTTGTATTATTGTGGGTTTCTTTATCATTATGGAGCCCACTACTGACATATTGCTGACCTTGAATTTATGGTGAGTACTCTTGACATTTTCTGACATATATTCTGACAATTATGTTCTGGTAGCCTAGTCACACTCTGCTTAATCGTTTCTGTTATGATAATGTGGTTTGATGTCTAGTACCCCATGTTTGAGAGTCTCGTGTTTCTGGAAAGCACTCTTTGGGGGTCATTCCGACCCCGGTGGGCGGCGGAAGACGCCCACCTGGCGGGAACCGCCAAAAGACCGTACCGCGGCGGTCATTCTGACTTTCCCGCTGGGCCGGCGGGTGACCCCCAGGGGCCCCACGACACCCGTTCCCGCCATCCTGTTCCTGGCGGTAAGAACCGCCAGGAACAGGCTGGCGGGAAGGGGGTCGGAATCCCCATGGCGGCGCTGCATGGCGGATTCCCTGGGCCAGGGGAAAACCGGCGGGCCCAGGCCCAGGAAGCACCGCCAGCCTGTTAGCGGTGCTTCCGCGGTCGTTGGCCCTGGCAGTCGGTGACCGCCAGGGTCAGAATGACCCCCTTTATGTCTTGAAAATATACCTGCATATATTAAACACCTAAAATAATTAACCTTGATTGATCAAATATGTAATTGCTATTTCATTACAACCTGTTTGACCAATAGAGGCTGTTTTTTTAGATGTTTAATATAGGCAAGTGTGGAGGAGTGAGCAGTAGGCTACAATTCACAGAATGAGGTACACCCCTACACCATTTTGCAAACACTGGCCATCCTTAATTTGACTGCAGTAAAGTGGCGATCTTTTGAAAGAAATGCATATGTTTTCAGCTCACTTCATAGATCAATCATAAAATCAAGCCTACATTTACTCGGCCATCTTTTTCTCGATATTGTTTTTATAAATGCCTAACTGAAGAATTAAAACTGATGTTTAATTTTAAACATATGAAATCTGATGAAGCATAACAAACACATTATAAAGATGACCTACTTAAAAGCAAACTATAAAACTAATGGACTCATTTTCTGCAAACTGGTGCATCGCTCACAATGCATCAGTTTCCCTGTGCCGCCATAACAACACCATGGTAGCGCTGTATTTGCAGTACAGCGCACCATGGCACTTGTTAGCACAGCCACATCAGAATTTCTGATGCACTTGTGATGCTTTACTGGACTAGCGTCAAAAATGTTGACGCTAGTCCAGCAAAACGTGGGGAAGCCCATAGAACAAAACACAGCATCACTTTAATGCCTACCCCGAGCAGGCATTAGAAAAAAATGCTAGACTGACGGAGTGACATCTTGTAGATTTCACTGCGCCATTCCTAAGAGGCTCCTTGCAAAGGTGGGGGGGTATATATGCATACATCATACCTGGCGCAGGACTAATGTGTCTCAAGGGTTTACAAACTGGTGCAATGATCCCATTGCACCAGTTTGTAAATATAGGGCCTGATTTATACTTTTTCAGCGCCGCATTTGCTTTCATTTTTTATGCAAAAGCGGGGCAAACCTTCAAAATATACTTAGGCCCATATTTATACTTTTTGTAGCACTGCATTTGCGCTGCTTTTTTGATGCAAAAACGACGCAAACGTACAAAATAAAATTGTATTTTGTAAGTTTGCACCATTTTTGCGTCAAAAAGTGGCGCAAATGCGGTGCTAAAAAAGTATAAATATGGGCCTTATATCTTGTAAGTTTGCGACGGTTTTGCGTCAAAAAACGAAGCAAATGCGGTGCTAAAAACCATAAATCAGGCCCATAGTGCGGGGTGGAGGACTGTAGCATCAGAAAAAGTGACGCTACGGCGGCACGCAAGGGGCTTGTAAATGAGCCCCTCCGAGTCTGATTCAGGCACGTGGTTTACAGAGGGAAAATGCCCAGTAGTAATGAATTTGAATCGGTATGTAGCAGATTCTACCATGCTTATTTACGAGTTTGCACTGAGAACAGCAGACATTTAGCAGACCTGGAAATGACCTCTCTCTCCTGTACCGTCAGGGTCCTGTGAAAAGATCCTTTACATCCCCAATGGACTTTGTAGCCTTCGTTTGCCTTGCAGCTCAGGTCCAGCAGCCTGCCCCTGACAGACTCCACTTCTCCATTCCAGCCCATGCCTGGCCCCTTACACCACAGCCTGTCCATTACTTCAGCGTTGGTCCGCATTTCGTTCCCTCATTAACTCATTCATGGTTGGGCCTCCACCAGTTATTTGACTAAACGTTGCACTGTGGCAGAGAACGTATTTCGTGCTTCATTCATCTAATTATTATTTTATCTTTGGTGGCAATCTGCCTGTCCTGATTTACAACGGAGTTATTGATGGAACAGATTAAACGAATCTACTTCTGGTTGTCTGTTTCCCACAAAATGTTTGCTGGACTTCCTCTGAACAAATCAGCATCTGCATATTTTGGGTCCAATTGTGCACAGATATCCTTACAATTTAATCGAGCTGTGCAGCTGTTCGAAAAAAACTGCATCATCTGCAGGTGCAAAGCGTGAAGAAGCAACAGTTTTCAGAGCACCTCTGGGATCTTAGTATCTCATCCAAATCCAAATGTTTCCTTTGTAAAATCAAATGTAATACTGCAGCAGAAAACTAAAACCAGCTTAAAGTGAATATGTTTCCTTTTCCTCTTATTTTATTTTTAACTCTACTTTTGTTTCATTTACAAGCAGAGCTGCAAATGCATGTACATTATTTTACTCATTGTAATTAAGTTTGAATCTTTTTTGTAAAAGCTCACTTTGCCACCAATATGTCATTACTAACCTTGTTGTCTGTGTTTTATAAGCAACATTATACAGCCAGCATTGCCTGCTGATGCCATTACCTTGTAGGGTTTTTACAAATCACATTTTATTGCCCGATGAAGCCTAGAATATTCCTGCTTTTATGTAATTTTCGTTTTTGTAATGCTTAACAAGTTTAGTCTTTATTACAAGGGTACTAAACAACAGAATGGTTTGCCGTAATAGCAAAGTCAAGAGAACATGACTTCTGACAGCCAACAATGGCCTATTTGATTAATTAAGTTTTTGGTACTTTATCATGGTGTTTTAAACCTGATTGCACTCTTTACTTTTAATATACAAGTTAATTTCGAGGTTATATTCTGGTTAATCTTGTGAATGATTGGGAGGTGGGTTGTACAGTTATGGATACTCCGAGGCCACCTTCACTAAACTTTTTTTGTGGTTGTTAATACAACCACCAAAGGTTATGTTCACTATCCCAGATTCAGACATTAGGATTTTCCAACACCGAGTGAGTCTGCTTTAATGGCGACAGACACCGAAACACAAGTATTTCCAAGGACTGATGTCCATTCAGAATGTGATGGATACTCACAGTTATATGTCAGAATATCATTACCAAAAAGATTGTCTGACAGAACAATTGTCTTTCCAATATTGAGAGCAAAAATGTTACTTTGTATGGTGTAGATTTTTTCACGTTAACACAAATAAAATAATATCTTTCTAAATAACATTGAGGACATTAGCAACTCAGAGTAATTCTTTTTGAATGTGTGAACGCTGAATTTTTACTAATAAATCTTCATGTACTTTGAACTTTGAATCTGCATAGAATTTTACAAAACATAGAAAATAATGTGCGACTTGGAAAATGTGCCCAATTGAGTGTCTGTCATTGATCACGAAGAGTCTTCATTAAAAGGCTTATTAATATTAAATTGAAGTACCTGCGGTGATAAAATGTAGCAGTGTGTTATACTAATGATTTGCATTCTGTATTTGCTTTATTAATTGTAGGCCTTAATTTAGTGAGGTTTGGGCCTAGTTTGCACAGCCTCATATTAAGCTGTACTGTTCTAACAATTCTGTGAGAAATATATGACTAAAGAAATTAATTCATATTGTTTTTCACTGAGTTGACCAAATGTTAGCAAATGTCTTTAACTTTCTCATGAGAACTGCTTGCTAGAATGTCTTATACCAGTAGTAGAAACAATGTATAGTTTGATGTGTGAGGAAGCAATTTTCCCAGGAGCTAACAATGGATGCACTGACAGGAGTATGGATGGATACAAAAATGTTACCTGACGAGCCTGACAGTGGGAACAGGAGAAGTGAGCCAATCATCGACATGTGAAAGACAGTTTAATTATATCTTAGATTTAAAATTTTATTTCTGTTGGATTAATTGTAAACGTACGATTCTCTGACCAATGGTAACCTGGGAAGTTCTTTAGATGATTTTACCTTAGCCCGACTGCACAGAGGGGAAGTAATCATTCTCATTTGTGCGCTCAATCTATTCTGCTTGGTAGCCGAACAGTTACTGATGATATTTCTATCTTTAACTGTATTTCTTAAACTTTTAATGCTGAATGCTGATCTCTTAGACATTGCTTACCTGATGGTTCAGGTAGCTTAAAGTTCCCATTTCTGAACCATTTCCCTGTTGTGTCCCATTGCTGATGCTGACCGAACAGATGTTCAACTGATGGAGATAATCACAGCTTGCTGATCCATATGAGGAGAGGTACAGCGAAAATGTTATGCTTCTTGTTATAATTTTGTCTTATGTTTCTAGGTACCAACCGCTATTTTGATAGAGCCATAGCTAGATGTTTTCCAAATTCATGTTGACTAAAATTGCTTTGCTTGAAGCCCAAACATGCTATTCTAATCAGAAGGTTAGTAAGGGAAACCCTGAAACATGAACAGGTTGCTATTAGCTAATAATTGATGTTGCTCATTTGCTGAACTCAGATGTATGTTATTTCTATTGCTCAGTTAGTCTTACAATTGATTTATACTGTGACTCTTGAATGCGTAGTAATCCATGCACTAGTTAAATTGAGATTCTTTAGCAGATTTGGTCAACCAGTGTTGTTTTTTTATGTGTACCATTTGGTTATGAGACTAATCTACATGACATTAGCATTGTTAATATAGGGAAATACACATTTTAACTTTTACTTAAAGGTGTGGTTATTCATGGCCAAAGGGGTCATGGTGCATGAGATTACTGACTCCAAAGGTTATTGATGTTGTTGATTGACATTATTGATGATTTGTATTGTGTTTGGGATTTACAGTGGGAATTACTCTATGCGCAGTCAAAAGGTCCATCAAACCTGTAACGCGTCCCCTTATAAATTAAAGATAAGAAACCAAATAAGGTCAGACACGCTAACAAAAGTATGGGTAATTACAAGCAACCCATAGTTTAAAAAAGAAAATGAAGTGACATTAAGTTGGGAAGACCACCCTGTCACTTGCTCAGACTCTCTACCAACTGGCATACAAATCTGGGCTGGAACAGATTGTCCTGATGGAACCTGCCAGTTCCCATCATGGTCTATAAATCACTGATTATGCTGTCTCAACTGCAGTACCAGTGCTTGTGGGAGGGTTCAGCCATCTGCAAAGCTATATTCTGCCCCTCAGTGCCCCTCCCATGGACATCCTAGAACAGGAACATTTGTTGTGAGGTTGGCTTGCAATGAAAATGAAAACACTTAGGGCCTTATTTAGGGTTTGGGGGACAGGTTACTCCATCACAAACATGAAGGATATCCCATCAGCCATATTAAGATCTCCAAGGCGATTATGGGATTGTAATATGGCGAACGGGATATTTGTCACCTTTGAGATGAAGTAACCCACTCCACCAAACTCTAAATCATGCCCTTTGTCTAATACTTAGATATTCGTATTTTCTCTACCTGGGCATGCACTTTTTTAAATACCCCCACTCCTACAATAAGATTGGAACGTAGTAGCTATTTACAAACATTTACTGGCTTTCTCACACCATTTTGCCTCTAAACCTTAGTGGTAAAATTCTGTGAGAACGTCTGTAAAGTAGGTGTAGAAAAAAACACTTGCATAGTTTTAATGGCTGCAAGGCGTTTTTCACCCTGAAAATACTCTCAATATCTATTTAACTCTCATTTGCTAAAACAAGCCATCAAACTCCTTATAGCTAGGTAATCATGTTGACAGTTGTAATTTTTTTTGAGTGCCACTTGTTGAATAAATGAAAGTGATTTGAGAGTCCCTCACACAATTTTGACTACCACTCTATTTTGTCACTTCCTCTTTTCTCTCTGCTTCTTTGAACAGGGATTCCAGTCGCAAGCATCACACTAGGGTATGGTGGCTAGGGATAAGAGCAGATAGACAGGTATCAGTAACTTTATGTTACATATGAGGCCTACCTGAAGCATAAGGCATCGGCTCTACAGGATAACCCTATGATATTCTCAGGGGTATGGGATTAAGGGCCTGATTACGAGTCTGTCAGTCACTAGAACACCAGATTAAAGGTGCAGTCAGGGCCACCATTTCTGTGGCCGTCTGACAGCCACATTACGACCCTGGCGGTCAGACCACCAAGGTACCGCCTTCTCCGCCAGGATCAGTGATCCTGACAGGTAAATGGTGGGTGCAGGTTGCAATCAGCCAGGACTGCACTGCATGAAGCGCCGCCTTGCTGATTATGATCTGGTTCTCTGCCCATCTTTTCATGGTGGAGAACAGGTGCAGGGGGCCACTGGGAGGATCACGGGAGGTCACTGCACTACCCATGCACTGGACATGTGCAGTGCAGAGGTACCCCTGCCCATCACCCTTGTAACGCTTACTGTCTGCTGTGGATGCATATAGCACTCAAACATACCACCAAATGACAGATTTGCATTTTGCACGTTGGCAAAGTTTCACGTAATTACACAAAATAAAAGTTATGTACATTTTGCACACCCCTTAATTTTTTTGATGATGAACTTGAATGTGGCAAAGGGTTGATTTGCAGTTTGGTGGAAAGGGTACTTTGTTGAAAATGCAATGGAGTGCTATGCCTTACAAAGTGATGGTCTGAGTGCCTCACTTAGAGGTGCGTGGACCATTAGCTTTCTCTTTCCGGTGTACCCATTAGCTCTATTCACTAAATGTTTCCTTTGAAAGTAAAGAAGTACAGTGCCCGCCCTATTTAAAGTAGACAATGTGACGTCCTTTTTTGTGTGTCTATTACTGACAGATAAAAACTAGTGGTAAGGGTCAGAAAAAAACCAAATAATGACCACCACACCCTGGGGAAAATCTCCCTGGGTGAGGGGGACATTTGATATTTGTTTTTCAATAACAAAATTCAAAATTTTGGATAAACACTTTGTTAAAGTGTGTTGAACTGTCATGTAAAAACAGAATCATATATTCATATATATTTCATTGTTGATGTTTTTATATGTTGGCTATTTTACTCTGTTCGATTATATCCAATATATATTATGATCACATATGGAAGTATGAAAACATATTGATATATTCTTACATATTACGTTATCATGTCTGTGTGATGTAGTATATATTTCATAATGAAGTATGGATAATGTTTCTTATAGTTTTAAAGTGCCTGTGCAACCCAAAAAACATTTTATTTAGAGTTGTACATTTGGACATTTCTGCACATCATTTCCAGTCTTGGCACCTTGAAGCAGGATTTTGAGATAATAATGAGCTCAGTATTGCATTCATGAATGATATCTTCTCAAGGACCTCTTGCACTTCCTGTGGAAAAAGATACTGCTACTTGCTCATTTGATCCGCTTTTTGCTGAAAGCACCAAGTTTCTTTCACATGATGAGGTTCCATAGATCTATATTGAGAAAACCCATATAAACTGTTTTAAAGTTTGTGTATTTTTGCATTTTGCTCTACCAAACCCTTTGCTAGAGAGATCTCTGGTCAGCTGAAATTGTCTTTTAATTATTTGCTAAGCTGCTTGCTACTTTGGATTAAAGTCAATTTAGACTTTGGGCTATCTGACTTGCTGTCTTTTATTTTTTATTTTTTAACAAATGGTGCATGTAGCAACAGGAATCACCTCAACAGAAAGAAGGCAGGGGAACCCTGTACTGAGCTTCACAAGACAACCCCAGGTGACCTTAGGCAGAGAGACAGGTAACCGATGAGAACAAAGATCCAATATTACTAAGCTTGGGCATAATTATAATTACGCCAAACTAATCAGAGTAACTCTGGTAATTCTACATTACTCTCTAACACAAAATTACCTATGATATCGCAATTATGCCTTATCATTAATTATGAGTAAAAGGGGAAAAATAATCACAGAAACAAAATGAATTTAGTGAATGGCTGCTAGTGCTGCTTTTCATGTTCTTTTGAATTTAATGCTAATTTCTAAGAGCAAAATGCACCCATGCATCTGTTTTGAAAGCAAGGATGCCATTTGTGCTAAGAAAATAGTAGTAAATACTGGGGATACGTTGGGGTTAAATTCCTACTGCAAGAGCACATTTAGGCCCTCATTCTGACCTTGGCGGGCGGCGGAGGCCGCCCGCCAAAGTCCCGCCGTCAGGTTACCGTTCCGCGGTCGAAAGACCGCGGCGGTAATTCTGACTTTCCCGCTGGGCTGGCGGGCGGTCGCCTTCAGACCGCCAGCCAGCCCAGCGGGAAAGAGGCTTCCACGATGAAGCCGGCTCGGAATCGAGCCGGCGGAGTGGAAGCTGTGCGACGGGTGCAGTTGCACCCGTCGCGTATTTCACTGTCTGCGCAGCAGACAGTGAAATACATGTAGGGGCCCTCTTACGGGGGCCCCTGCAATGCCCATGCCAGTGGCATGGGCACTGCAGGGGCCCCCAGGGGCCCCGCGACCCCCCCTACCGCCATCCGGATCTCGGCGGTCCGACCGCCGGGATCTGGATGGCGGTAGGGGGGGTCGGAATCCCCGCGGCGGTGCAGCAAGCTGCGCCGCCGCGGAGGATTCAATGGGGCCGCGGTACACTGGCGGGACCCCGCCAGTGGTGCCGGTCCGACCGCGGCTTTACCGCCGCGGTCGGAATCCCCATTGGAGCACCGCCGGCCTGTCGGCGGTGCTCCCGCGGTCCTCCGCCCTGGCGGTCAAAGACCGCCAGGGTCAGAATGACCACCTTAGTGAGCACAAGCGGCTTCTTGCACAGCTATTCATGTTCAGTTACATTTAATGCTATTTCTTAGCACAAAATGCATCACTGAGTACATTTTGGACATAAGTGGCCATTTTTGTGTTGAGAAAATAGTGCTAAGAGCTGAATTACTCTTGCTGTGTAATTACACGGAATCATGTGTAATTTCACTTTAATTCCACTTGATTCCACTACAGCTAATTACTCAATTTACGCCTACCCCTGCCGAATGTGTCCCCCTTCTCTCCTGCCAAGTATTTCCCTTGCGGTCAGCTAGTGTCATGAATCTATCTTGTGCCTTATGTGCTGTGGCTTTTACTCTCCGGGCTAACGTCACCCGAGACAGCTGGTCTGATTGAAGGGTCTTGTGGGATACGTGGAAGTTGAGTCGTCTGTTCAGGTGTCATGGAGGGTTTTAAGTGCGTGGATGAGGATCTTGAAGGTGATTCTTTTTTCTATTGGAAGCAAGTGAAGTGTTCGCAGGTGTTGAGAGATGTGGCAGTATCGGGGCAGATCAAGGGCCAGTCTGGCGACGGCATTCTGGATGTTCTATAGTTTGCGGGTGAGTTTCTTGTTGATCCCGGCATAGAGCAAGTTGCTGTAGTCCAGTCTGATGGTGATGAGGGCATGTGTGACGGTCTTTCTGTGTTCAAGGGGGATCCATTTGAAGGTCTTGCATAAGATGCGGAGGGTGTGGAAGCAGGTGGATGTGACTGAGATGATATGGTGGTCCATGTTGAGCCTGGAGTCCAGGATGATCCCGAGGTTTCTGGCTTGGATCGTGGGGGTGTGCAGGTTTCCGAGGGTAGGTGGCCACCATGAGTCGTTCCACGCATCGAGTTGTGGGCCCATGATGAGAAGCTCTGTCTTGTTGCGTTGAGTTGGAGACAGCTGTTTGTTCATCCAGTTGGCTACTGCTCCCATGGCTTTGCAGAAGTTGTGCCTGGCTGTGTTGGGGTTGTTGGGTAGGGAAAGGATGAGTTGGGTGTCATCGGCATAGGAGACCATGTTGATTCCCTAGCACCTGACGATGGTGGCTAGCTGGGCCATGTAGACGTTGAACAGAGTGGGGCTTAGAGAGGATACCTGGGGAACTCCACAGGTGGTTGGTGTGGGGTCCGAGATGAAGGGGGCGAGTCTCACTCGTTGGGTTCTGCCGGAGAGGAAGGAATGGATCCAGTGGAGGGCATTGTCTCTGATGCTGGCTTCGTGAAGTCTGCATAACAGGGTGTGATGCGAGACTGTGTCGCAAGCTGCCGCAAGGTCTAGCAGGATGAGTGCCGCCATCTCTCCTTTGTCCAGCAGGGAGCGGATGTCGTCGGTGGCAGCCAGAAGGGCTGTTTTACTGCTATGGTTTTTTTCTGAATACAGATTGGGAGACATTGAGGATGTTGTGGTCTTAAATGAAAGTGGCAAGTTGGCTGTTGATGGCTTTCTCAATGACTTTTGCTGGAAAAGGGAGCAGAGAGATGGGCCTGAAGTTTTTGAGGTCAGTGGGGTCTGCCGAGGGTTTCTTGAGGAGGGGGTTGATCTCGGCGTGTTTACAGTCATCAGGGAAGGAGGCGTCAGCTAGGGAGCGGTTGATGGTGAGGCAGAGCTTGGGGACTATGATGTCAGCAGCTCTGTTGAAGATGTGGTGGGGCATGGGTCTGTGAGGGCCCCGGAGTGTATAGACTTCATCGTCTTCACAGTGGCTCTGGTGGTGAGGGGGGTCCAGTTGGTTATCGTTGGTTTGTTGGTTTTGGGTTTCGGTGGAGAAGGGTTCTGTGTGTATGATATCCTCATTGAAGCTGTCATAGATGGTCTTGATTTTATGGTGGAAGTAGGTGTTGATTCTTTCGCAGAGGTCCTGTGAGGGTGGGGTGTCTGTTGTTTCACTGTTGGGTTGGCCAAACTCCTTGGTGATGCTGAAGAGTTCCTTGCTGTTGTGTGCATGAGAGGAGATTCTGTCTTGTATTGCTTTTCTTTTGGTACTTCTGATGAGTTGGTGGTGTGCAGGGGTGGCGGCCCTGAAGATGTTTTGGGCTTCTGTGGATTTGGTGTTTCTCCAGATTTTCTCGAGGCGACAACAGATGCATTTAGATTCTCTGAGTTCTGCGGTGAACCAGCTGGCTTTCTTGGCATGGGTGCTGTTGTTTGTCTTGAGGGGGGCAATGTTGTTGGCGCCATCCGCGATAAATTTGTGGAAGGTGCATGCTGCGGTGTTCAGGTCGTCGTTGTGTATGACGGAGGGGGTAAGTTAGCGAGGGTAGTGGTGAGCAGGTCATCAGTGATTTTGGCCCAGCTTCTGTGAGATGGTTGGTGCTGGAGCCTGAGGACGGTGGGTGTGTTGAAGGTGAACTGGATGCATCAGTGATCTGTCCATGGACGTTCGGAGGTTTGGTTTAAGGTGACTGATGTTCCTGTTGTGAAGATGGTGTTGAGGGTTTGTCCAGCTGAGTGTGTTGGGTCTGTCTGTCGGAGCCCTATGCTGTGGAGGTCGTCTAGGAGGGATGCGGTGTTGGGGTTTTGTAGGTTGTTGAGGAGGAAGTTGCGGTCTCCTAGCAGGGTGTAGTTGGTGGCTGCAATAGCTTGTGGGGTAATGAATTCAGTGATGGATTTGGAGAACGGTGCACAGGGGCTTGGTGGGCTGTAGATGAGGGTTCCTCTGAGGATGATATTGGGCTGGTCTGTAGTTTGAAATGAAGGTGTTGCATCAGGTTTGTGGGGTCTCCTAGTGTGTGCTCAGATAGATGTTGGGCTTGTGGACGTTGGCGATTCCCCAACCGGGGAGGCTGGGGCAGTCCTGCCAGGTGATCTTGTATCCTTGGGGAATGGCGATGGCGATGTCTGGGACTAAGGTGGTGTTGGTCCAGGTCTCAGTAAGGAAAGCGACGTCCGGGGTGGTGCTATCAAGGAGGTCCCAGATTTTGGTGGCATGTTTATGGAGGGAGCGGATGTTGAGGAGTGTGCATTTCAGGGTCTTTGGTGTTGGTGTGTTGTTGTGGGTGGATTGTGCAGGGTCCAAGGTCTTGGCGGTGGTGAAGTATTGGCGGCAGCAGAGGCAGCTGAAAGGTCTGTGGATGTCAGATATAGACGAGAGTTTGCAGTTGTTGTGTCCTGGGTTGAGTGCGTGGAGTGCTGCTGACGTGTAGAGGTGGTGGTCAGGGGTACTGACACTGGTCGTGGTTGGGCGCAGATGGGCTTGCCTTTGGTGCACCTTTGGTGCGCCAGCTGTGTACGGCCGCCATTAAGTAGGGAGAGAGGGGAGGAGAGGGCAACTGGGAGGCGGGAGTGGGAAAATGGCACAAAAAAGAAGGACGGGCCGGGGGGGGCAGCAGCGGCGGGGAGAGGGAGGCGAAAAGGAAAAAAGCGCAAAAAAGAGAGAAAATAAGAGTGAACGCGAGAAAAGGAGAGAAAAGATTAAAAAAGCTCAGAAAATGAAAAGGCACAAAGCGGCAGCCTAGCAGAAGAGAAGAGCTCTCCCACTAGATATGAGGGATGAGGTGCAGGCAGGAGCCATCTGTAACCTTGGCAGTGCCAGTAACTCCAACCTATGTTTCGAGTGTACCATGTAAGTGTCAGAGGCTCCAATCAGTTTTTTACGTTCTTCCTCAAGAGTTTCAGGGAGTCTTATCCAGGAATTTGGTTATCCTGCTCTCATGTAGTGGTTTTGAAGAAATCTGTATGTGTTTGTTACTGAAGTTGACGCATTGTTAAAGTATGTAGAGTCTTCCTAGTGTATTGATGGTAATTGCCTCTTCTTGTTGTTCCAAGTGCATTGCACTTTCTTGAAACTACAGATTCTGGTCTCTTAAACGTACACCTTCACAAACACAGAAAGTCTCAGGAGCGTTGCATCCTGTTAAGCAGTGTTGTGCCATTGCTAAGCAGAACTAGTACTGCCATTTTCTTTGTTCTTATTTTGTCCCATCCCATCCCACCTTCGCCCCCGGGAAGGTGCAGAATCTAGGAGTTCTGTCCCTTGATCTTGCATCATCCTGAGAGAGATTGGAGGACCAGCATCAGCACCAGTGTCGTCTCCGTGGTTGGGACCTGGTGACTTTGTGACAGCTAGCACATTGGAAACAAGGCTGTCCCAATACTACGCTTCATGTGCCAGACCTCCTTGATCAGTTTGGTTTTAATCAAGTTGCCTAAAACCATTATCAGCCAGAGAGATTCTGACTGTGATATGCATATCCTAATCCTGGTAGATCAGATGGGCACTTATGTGAATTATGTCATTGATGGTAACCATACTTCTTGCCTTTTTTTTTAAACATTCTTTTTATTGATAATTTTAGGCATGTAAAATAGAGACATGGAAGATCAGCAGAGGACAGACATCTATTAAAGTGTGAATAACCTCAACCAATACCAAACACAGAAAGTCATACATATTGTTAAAAGAACTTTGGAAGTCCCTGTAGATCCAGATTCATGACCAAATAGTAGCAACATATCAATACCATCTAATCAGCTGGGGGGCTAGGGGGGCATCGGAAGCTACACAGTGTATGTTGAGGATCAATAATAATGGTAGGAGGACAAGGGGGTTGTTTTGAGTTACCGTGCCTGGAGTGGGGTAAGATGAGGGGTCGATAGTCGGATGTGTAAGAGGGACCATGTGCTGCACTCAGTATAGGGTTGTGAAGAGGGGTGAGTGCCCAGGGATCTCACAGGGAGGTATCCTTAGAGGTGAATTCCCAGGTCCCGTTGACTGGGATGGTAAGTTGTATGAAGCGAGGGGATATGGGATGTATATGAAGGTGCCTAGCCTCCTCATGGTGAAGAGCTGTGTCCTCTGCAGTTCCCCACTTCCGTACTTCTCCGTACCATGCTGCCACCTGTGGAGCGGTGGGTACGTTCCAATATATTATATGTGTACGTTTAGCTAAAAGTAGGACCAGACTAGCAAATGTGCTAGGGGTAGCTTCTATATTTTGCATCAGACACCTTCACACTGACTCTCTCAGTGCAGATCTTTGGTTCCAGGCATTCACAATTAAAAGTACAAGGCTGCCATGGAGGTTCTGTAGGAAGGCAGGATGGTGACATAATCATCCCTAATACAGAAATTTATATTAGTGAAATTTAGGGTCACACCTTTGAGAAAACTGTGTGTTTCACAATAATTCTTTACTATCCTTAGCTTAAATCATGTTGTCATGTTGGCTGAAGATGGCCCTGTAACCATGGACTAGTTTGGAGCCACTCACTCACAGTCAAGTGATGTCACTACTTGCTGCTGGGCAGGAGGAGCCCGGTGAGGAGCATGAGCAAGGTCTGGCAAGCACAAAGAGTCTGCTGAGGGGAGTAAAATGAACTGAGGTGATATGTACCAGTCTGTAGCCCTTAGTGTGAGAATAATGATTTGGAGACAATGATATAATAAAATAGCTGTGGAGATAGTGCTGTGGAAACAATCCTGTTAAGGCAGAGGGAAGAGGCTGGGGATCTCTTTTACATTAAGTATAACTCTGAAATGACTCATGGACCTTTAGGCAATACATTCAATGGTGATGGTGATATCAGGAGCAGCGTTAGTCAGGGTGTAATTTGATTTCTCATTTACATCACTGACATTTCAATCCCTTTTTCATTTAGGGAATCATCGTGAGAAAAACATCTATTCATGAGCCCAAAAGAGTATTCATGCAGATGTGGAAGGCATTGAATTTAGTGGCAACTTCCAAGGAAGGAAAATGTGGAAGGAGTTAACAATATCACTGGAGGCGCAACCTTGGTATCAAGTGGTGAAAAAGGAGCCAAAAAGGGGCTGCTCATCCGAACAAGGAAAGAAAAAGAAGCCAATAATTTACTGATGGCAAGCGGTGACTGCTTGTTACAATGGGAATTCCCAATAAGGCTTGTGGGATAAGGAGTTCATGCCACAAGGAGGGAAAATCCAAAATAAGCTGCAGGAACACTAGCGGTAAAGTCATTTTCCATGGAAGTTGACAATAATTTCAGTGGCTTCCATTTCTACATGAATACTCTCTTGGGCTCATGAATCATTGGAATTCTGATGATGATCCCGTAACTTAAGAAGGGATTAAAATGTCATTGACTTTGTTTCACATCCTCTGTATGCTTGTGATTTCATGTACAGGCTGTGCTGTTCTTGTTACTTTGCTACACAAGATGATTACATTTATTACATTTGTATCACATGTAAGAGAGCACTGACTGCAACGTTTTTGGTTTTATCACTTGATTGATTAGAATTGTTGTTTGACTTCACAGGACTACTGTATTTCTGTACTATGGACCACTGTTGCTTGCTCAGTTGTTTACCACAGGTCCCTAGTGACTCTTGGTTTCTCCATGTGTTTAAACAATACCTATTCTCTGTATGGCTGAGTTGGCATCTGGAACGAAGAAGGTGACCGATGCAAAAGAATATTGGTGTAAGCGGTGGAGTAGAAGCTAGGAGATAGGGACAACTGGAAGGAAGATGGACTCCTAACTGGACCTAACTGTTGTTTCTGTTACCTAAGGATCTAACTTGGAATGAAGAGCTTACCTTTGCCTGAGTAGCTGCAGATTCTTGTATGAAGACTCTGCCCTGCAACTTAAATATTTTTGCTTTTGTTTCTATTAAGGTCTTTGAACTGGTCTCATGAGCAAATTATTCCATTCATTGAAGGGTCGACTTTTAGATGATTCTTTTTTGCTTTGATGTGTGACATGAACTACCACCTCCATACTGATTAAAGATATGTGATTGCTTCTATATTCAAAGGCCTGTGTGATATAAATCCTCATTTACGGGGTTCTTCTTTTTTGTGAGAAAGAATATGATGTTCATGAAGCTTTGTTTCTTTGTGAGCATCACTAAGGAGTACTTCAACCCTAAGCCAGGAGTAAGACACAAATTAGTTCTTTAATGAGAGAAATGGTTGAATTTGCAATTACTCGCTATCATGTGTTACTCAATGTTAAATATATAGAGAAATCAATAAGTAATCAATAAGTAAATAATGAAAGCAAGTGCTTGTTATACACACAACGTATATAAGGAATGAACAGGCTGAAAAGTAAAGAATGAAAAGTAAACAAAAACATTTATGAAGCATGAAAGCATGTGTTTGTTATATGCACGTTTGTTATAAGTGTTTTTGATATACACAACATATTACAACGTATTACATTAGACATACACTACTTAACATGCAATGTCAATAAAAACAAGCATTGGCAATGCCAAAAGGTCTGGCTTATGAATGGACTGCCAAACCAGACCTAAAGATCCATGTAGGTCAATGACTGCCCTCCTCTCATCTGTGCTGCTGTCAGAGAAAAACACCATAAATTACCTACCTATCTAAGATATGTTAGTAGCATTCTAATGTCATGTGTGTACCCCCTAATTGTTCAACCTTGGATAGCTGGATAAATAAACAGAATGATCACAGCTGTAGGGAGGGTAAGCACTTTTTTTTGTGGAAGCACACAACTTCTGCCCAAAGAATGTACTCCTGGCTCCCAAACTGTGGGCGGAGCCAATGCCCCTCTCAATTGATGTTCACATAATTGTCTGGCGACAGATGCATTGTCAAGCCAGGCTGCAAAAAGAAACACACTTGACTCAAAGGGAGTGCATTACATACTACTTTAAATGGATTCTGCAGTTTGAACTGAAAGTAACAACAAACAATTAGTGATGTGCCCTACCCAAGAAACTCTGTTATAGTTTGGTGATTACAAAGATTGAATTTGTAACTGATCCATGTTTTAATGATTGCTGGGAGACACCCCACATATACGCAAACCAAACTACAAGCTCAAAACAAAATTTATACTAACAATTTGAGGCAAAGAATATTTCCATTAACATCTCACTGCAGAAAAATTGAAGCTGACCAACGAGTGATGTGTTCCAGTTGGTCTGTTAGTATATAAATGTAATTTTTATTGGTTGATTAGTGCAAATGTTCACAAACCATTTCCTGCTCACTTATGCAAAACAGCTCAGTCTTCTACCTAATGTATGGGATCCTGCCCCTAGATTTTGAGATCCTTTCGTGCTTTGAGAGACTGATGCCACAGATGTGATGTAAACATTTGCTGGGTTCTCACATCGTATAGCCAATTCTGCAATAGTAAATTCCAGTAAGCCACCAAGAGAAAATGGAAAGTGGAGAGCTGTATGTATTGCTTCAACCTAACAACAATACAGATTAAGAAAGAAATGACCAGATCTATGAAACACTGATTGCAAAATACTGGTCCCAATTGCAGCCATTATTTTTGCAACCAATGAGGAATTCTTTTAATTTTCTTATGTACTCATAGATTCAGTTCACAAAATTCAAACTTATAGTGGGTCGAAATCTGACCTACCTCATCAATAGTCATGAGGTAGGTCACAAATGAAGCCTCATTTAAATTGGTGGTCATCACACGAAAGGTGGCCTGCAGGTGTCAGCAGACCAAAATCTTTGTGCTCGATTTTTAAATATTTTCTTAAAACTTGTTTTAAACCTTTTTGAAAAGCTGTCTGAAGGCAGAGAGTGGTTCCCTGGACCACTGGCTCTTCATCAGCACACTATTTATTTATGTTCACAAAGGATAAGAAATCTTCTGAAGGTTCTTTAGTTTATCTTGTTTTCTTAACGTCATAGTTTTCCCTAACCACAACTCCAACTGATAAGACACATGCCAATTCTATATACATAGATTGCTGGAGTAAATGCCCTTGGCTTGATTGAGCTTGAATGTTTTCGTCTCAGGCAACTGGGGATGGGAGAAACTGTGAATATGAATGGCATGCTGCTAATGAAAAAACTTTTATGTTTTGTGTTTACTTCTTCCATTTTGGAACAAAATATTACTTTCATGTCTTCATTCGTATTATCATTGTTTTGATAGGTATGGGTCACCTACTGAGAGATGTGAGGTTGATGCTCCTTAATGTTTAGAAAACTAGTAAATGTTTACCCAAACTCCACAATACATACATAGACAGTAACGAATAGGTGGGGGCGGTAGTTGAGTTGTTGATATTCCACATATATGTACCTATGCAGTACACATATCTTCTAGGTAAGTAGAGGTGGAGTTAGGAAAACTAAATTTATTCTGCACTTACCTTACAATATTTTGTCCCTCAATATTATATCCTCGATATTCTTGCATGCCGATATTCTTTATGTTGATATTAACTAGTGAATTTTGATGAATACATTACCCCTTTCTTGGTACCTCCCTTCAAGAGTTATGGTTGACTCAGTGGCACAAATACGGTCAGATCACACACAGGAGATAACCGTTCTAAGCAACCTGCCAAGGGTTCCTTCAAAAATAAGCCAACAAAAAAGTACATTGCATAGCTTTAGAATATTATGTACTAAGATATGACATTGAGGAAACACTAAATCATTATTTCAGTGACAGTATTGCTGCTTGTTCAGTGTCCTCAAGTACCATATGGATGATCCAAAAACAGTGAATACAATTTAATTCATCATTGTTAGCCCTGGCATCCTTAGGGTGGTCTTACCCCAGACGTTTTGCCTTTTACCTTCTGTTTTGTTGCCGGTGCTTTTTGTTGGCCTTGGAACTCTGGGCACTTTACCACTGCTAACTAGTGCTAAACTGCATGTGCTTCTCCCCTAAACATGGTAACTGATGTATCCACAACTGGCATATTTAATTTACATGTAAGTCCCTTGGAAAATGGAATACCATGCACCCAGGGAATGTAAATTAAATGCTACTAGTGGGCCTGCAACATTGATTGTGCCACCCACCCAGATAGCCCTGTAAACATGGCTCAGGTCTCCCACTGCAGAGTCTGTGTGTGCAGTCTCACTGCCACTCTGGCTTGGCATTTAAAAGCACTTGCTAAGCCTTAAACTCCCCTTTTCTTACATATACGTCACACATAAAGTAGGCCGTAGGTAGCCCATAGGGCAGAGTGCCATGTAAGTTAAATGCAGGACATGTAGTTTTACCTTTTTAATGTACTGGTAATGAAAAACTCCCAAAGTCACTTTTTATTACTACTTACTCAATTAGTGTGCTCCTCTCATATACCAGCATTGGGAATTCCTTAAAATACTTTTAAACTGTTGTTAGACTTTTCATCCTTGGTGTGGTCTCCCTTAACTTTTTGCCTCTGTTTCTCAGATTGTTGATGTGTGCTGGACTCTGATTTTGCTGTTTTTGTTACTCTGGGCACTTTACCACTGCTAACCAATGCTAATGTGCAAGTCCTCCCTTACAAAATGTGTATGTGATTGGCTTTTCCATGATTGGCATATTTGATTTATTAGTAAGTCCCTAGTACAGTGCACTGGAGGTGCTCAGGGCCTGTAAATCAAATGCTGCTAGTGGGCCTGCAGCACTGGTTGTGCCACCCACATAAGTAGCTATGTGTTAGAAATGGGGCTTTTGGTTGGCAGTCAGGTTACCCTCTGTCCAAGCAAAAACCCTCACTCTAGTCAGGGTAAGTCACACACAATCCAAGATTATCCTGTGCCCACCCTCTGGTAGCTTGGCACAAGCAGTCAGGCTTGACTTAGAAGGCAATGTGTAAAGTATTTGTGCAATAAATCATACAATACCACCATATAGCACCACAAAAATACACCACACAGTGTTTAGAAAAATATATAATATTTATCAGGATAATTGTAGGTCAAAACAAATAAAGTTGCAATGTGAATTTGTAGAGATATCACTGAAAAGTGATATAAAGAGTCTTAAGTCTTTAAAAAGCAAACAAAGAGGGTCATTCTGACCCTGGCGGCCGGTGGCCGCCAGGGCCACCAACCACGGGAGCACCGCCAACAGGCTGGCGGTGCTCCAATGAGCATTCTGACCGCGGCGGTTCAGCCGCGGTCAGAAGCGGAAAGTCAGCGGTCTCCCGCTGACTTTCCGCTGCTCATTGGAATCCTCCATGGCTGCGGAGCGCGCTCCGCAGCCATGAGGATTCTGACGACCCCTTCCGCCATCCAGTTCATGGCGGGAAAGCCGCCATGAACAGGATGACGGTAGGGGGGGTCGCGGGGCCCCTGGGGGCCCCTGCCGTGCCCATGCCAATGGCATGGGCACGGCAGGGGCCCCCGTAAGAGGGCCCCAAAATGTATTTCACTGTCTGCCTTGCAGACAGTGAAATACGCGACGGGTGCAGTAGCACCCGTCGCACCTTCCCACTCCGCCGGCTCGATTACGAGCCGGCATCATCGTGGGAAGGTCGTTTTCCCCTGGGCTGGCGGGCGGTTTAACTGGAACCGCCCGCCAGCCCAGGGGAAAACTCGTAATACCCGCCGCGGTCTTTTGACCGCGGCGCGGTAATTTGGAGGGCGGGATCCTGGCGGGCGGCCTCCACCGCCCGCCAGGGTCATAATGAGGCCCACAGTCTCTTTCAAGCACAAAGTACCTGGTTTGGAGTGGAAAATCTCCTCAGAGGGCCACACAAGAAGAGATATGCGGAAAAATTGTGTGTGTGTTGATTTCTCCCCAGCACACACGGACTTGCGTTGTTATTTTTCATGCGGGGAAGTCGTACGTCGTTTTCCGGTGCGCGGACAGTCTCTTTCTGTGGATCGCGGGGATTACCAGATGTCCCGGGTCTGTGCGTGGATTCTCCTGCTTGTTTTCCAGCTGCGCGTCGTTCTGCGGGGCTGCGCGTCGAAGTTTTGCTCCCACGGCAGGCGTCGCATCGATTTCTCCTCTGGAGGTCGGGCGGCGTTGTCCTTGCGAGGCCGTGCGTCGAAGTTCCGGTCATCCCGAACGAGTCGCGTCGATCAGCGTCGGTCGGCAGTGTTTTTCTCGCCGCGGAACAAGCTGTGCGTCGAAAATTTCGGCGCACGAAGCGTCCAAGTGAAAAAGAGAAGTCTTTTTGGTCCTGAGACTTCAGGGAACAGGAGGCAAGCTCTATCCAAGCCCTTGGAGAGCACTTTCACAGCCAGACAAGAGTTCAGCAAGGCAGCAGGGCAACAGCAAGGCAGCAGTCCTTTGTAGAAAGCAGTCAGGTGAGTCCTTTAGGCAGCCAGGCAGTTCTTCTGGGCAGGATGCAGGTTCTGGTTCAGGTTTCTTCTCCAGCAAGTGTCTGATGAGGTAGGGCAGAGGCCCTGTTTTATACCCAAATGTGCCTTTGAAGTGGGGGAGGCTTCAAAGAATGGCTAAGAAGTGCACCAGGTCCCCTTTCAGTCCAATCCTGTCTGCCAGGGTCCCAGTAGGGGGTGTGGCAGTCCTTTGTGTGAGAGCAGGCCCTCCACCCTCCCAGCCCAGGAAGACCCATTCAAAATGCAGATGTATGCAAGTGAGGCTGAGTACCCTGTGTTTGGGGTGTGTCTGAGTGAATGCACAAGGAGCTGTCAACCAAGCTCAGCCAGACGTGGATTTTAAGGCACAGAAAGATTTAAGTGCAAAGAAATGCTCACTTTCTAAAAGTGGCATTTCTAGAATAGTAATATTAAATCCAACTTCACCAGTCAGCAGGATTTGGTATTTCTATTCTGGCCATACTAAGTGACCTTCCTACTCCTTTCAGATCAGCAGCTACCACTTCAATACTGTATGAGGGCAGCCCCAATGTTAGCCTATGAAGGGAGCAGGCCTCACAGTAGTGCAAAACGAATTTAGGAGTTTTACACTACCAGGAATGTAAACTACACAGGTACATGTCCCACCTTTCCCCCACACAGCACCCTGCTCTAGGGGTTACCTAGGGCACACATTAGAGGTGAGTTATATGTGGAGAAAGGGGAGGTTTAGGCTTGGCAAGTACTTTTAAATGCCAAGTCGAGGTGTCAGTGAAACTGCACACACAGGCCATGCAATGGCAGGCCTGAGACAAGGAAAAGGGGCTACTTAAGTGGGTGGCACAACCAGTGCTGCAGGCCCACTAGTAGCATTTAATCTACCGGCCCTAGGCACATATAGTGCACATTACTAGGGACTTATAAGTAAATTAAATAGTCCAATCAGGTATGATGCAAGATAACCATGTTTAAAGGGAGAGAGCATATGCACTTTAGCACTGCTTAGCAGTGGTAAAGTGCGCAGAGTCTAAAAGCCAGCTAAAACAGTGTCCAAAAAGTGGAGGGAGGCAGGCAAAAAGTTAGGGGTGACCACCCTAAGGCTGTCAGGTCTAACACTGTAATCATGTCTCAGACCTGCCACTGCAGTGTCTGTGTGTGCAGTTTTTAACTGTAAATTCGACTTGGCAAGTGTACCCACTTGCCAGGCCTAAACCTTCCCATTTCTTACATGTAAGGCACCCCTAAGGTAGGCCCTAGGTAGCCCCAAGGGCAGGGTGGAGTGTATGGTTAAGGTAGGGCATATAGTGATGTATTTTATATGTCCTGACAGTGAAATATTGCTAAATTCATTTTTCACTGTTGCAAGGCCTGTCCCTCTCATAGGTTAACGAGGGGGCTACCTTTAAAACTGATTAAAGTGTAGATTCCCTTTGGGAGCGGATGGACATATGGAGTTTGGGGTCTCTGAGCTCACAATCTAAAAATACATCTTTTAGTAAAGTTGATTTTGAGTTGTGTGTTTGAAAATGCCACTTATAGAAAGTGAGCATTTTCTTGCTTAAACCGTTTCTGTGACTCTGCCTGTTTGTGGATTCCCTGTCTGGGTCAGTTTGACGGTTGGGCTGGTTGCACCTCTCACTAGACAGTGACACAAAGGGAGCTGGGATATAGTCTGCATTTCCTGATGAGCCATCTGTACTAGGAGAGAGGGGAGGAGTGGTCACTCACACCCAAAAGGGCTGTGCCTGCTCTCACACACTGCAGTCTCCAACCCCCTGGTGAGTGTCTGGGCCTGGCTTTGGCAAATCAGGATTTCACATTCAAGAAAGACTTTACTTTGAAGTCGGCCTACTTCAAAGGAGAAAATGATTATAAGAAGGACACCCAAAACCACAGACTTTAGAACACTTCTGGAAACCAAGAGGAACCTCTGCCTGGAGAAGAGCTGAAGAGCTGAGGAAGAAGAGCTGCACTGCCTGTGACTGTGCTTTGTGAAGCCCTCCTGCAGTTCCTGCTTCTGCCTGTGCTAGCGGACAAAGACTGGACTTTGTGTTGCCTTCCTTCTTGTGAAGAACTCTCCAAGGGCTTGATTTATACCTTGCCTCCTGTTGTTTGAAGTCTCAGGAACAGCAAAGACTTCTCTCTGCCAGTACCTGAAGTCTCTGGAGAGACTCCTACTCTGCCTGTGATGCCCATCCAGTTCCATGGGACCCTGAAAGGAGAAGCTGGCAGTCTAAGAGGAAGAAATCCACGCACAGACCGCTGTGCGAGGAAAAGATCGATGCAACTCCAACCTGTGGCTGAAAAATCGACACGCCACTGGCTTTACGGCTGAAAATCGATGCTCGCCTGCAATGCGACCGAAGAATTGACACACGGAGCTGGAGAAACGATGTGCATCATCGCTGACAGAGGCTGGTGAGACCGCAACCCACGCTGCGTGGTTTTTGGATCATCGTGCAGCTGGATTTCTGATGCATGCGCTGCTGGGCATGTGAAAACAACGCAAGGCCTGTCTGGACCCGAGATGAAATGACACACCCCGACACGATGAAAGGAAAAACTGCGCATGTTCCTGCTCGTGAGTGGAATCAACGCTTCGCAAGCCCTTTTTGATGCACACTCGCCCATGCGGGGTTATTTGTGACGCACCAAAGGTAGATTTTGACGCTAACAGTGTTAGTGTGTGTTTAAAACTACATGAAGACTCTTTTTGCTTTTTAATTGATAGCTTGACTTGTGTATTGTTGATTTTTGTCGTTTTGGTCTTGTTTTGTTTAGATACATATTTTCGATTTTTCTCAACCTGTGTTGTGTCATTTTTTTGTGTTTTCATTAAGTTACTGTGTGTGTTGGAGCAAATACTTTACACCAAACACTCTGAAGTTAAGCCTACTGCTCGTGCCAAGCTACCAAGGGGGTAAGCAGGGGTTAGCTGAGGGTGATTCTCTTTTACCCTGACTAAAGTGAGGGTCCTTACTTGGAAAGGGGGTAACCTGACTGCCAACCAAAGACCTCATTTCTAACAGCTGTAATCCCTGATCTGAGAGGAGTAGCTGCATCATGTTTAGTATCACTGGAATGGTAATGATAAGTCCCCTTTACTAGTAAAGTCGGATTTATTATTACTATTTTAAAAATGCCGCTTTTAGAAAGTGGGCATTTCTCTGCTCTCTCTGGCCTGTGTGTCTACAGCATGTCTCCAACGCATGTCTGACCTGGACTAGGTGACAGCTACACTTGTGCATTCCCTCCAGATATCCATAACACAGGATACTCACTGCATCTGCATTCATCTGCATACTGATGGGTCTTCCTGGGGAGGAGGTTGGGAAGGGCTCACACTGACACTTCAAAGGGTAGTGCCCAGAGTCCACACAAAGGGGAGTGATTAGCTCCCACTACTAGTCTGAAGCCGGGGCTGAGATGAAAGGGAGGCCTGTGCACTTAACAGAAACCTTTTGAAGTCATCCACCACATCAAAGACACTTTCTAGTATAGGTACCTGGACTCTGACCCACTCAAATCAATGCATCTCTGGACTCAAGGGGACTCTGCTGGATTAAAGATTGCTGTCTGCCAGGATCGCCACTCTGCCAGATTTGACTGTTTTTAGGAACAGCTGCTCTGCCCTGTTGTGCTGACCCGCTGCCTGCTGATGTCTGCCCTGCACCCCAAGGACCCAAAATCCATCTCCCTGGCACCCAGAGTGTCCATAAGGGCGTGCTTGTCTACCCTCCCTGCCAAACCATCTTGGGGACTTGAAAGTCTGTGTTCTATGACCCATAGGCGTTAATTCATGCACTTCATGCCTATCTCAGCCAGTGATTCTTGTTGTGCGCTGCCTGAATCCCAGCTTTACTTCAATGCCACCTGTCACATTTCCTGGTTGCGTGTAGATCAGAGGCACCGCCGGAGCTGCTCGGAGACTGTTGCTATGCCCAGGGATGACCCCCCTAGCACAGCCCCTTTGGCAAAGCTGTTGCGTGGACAACACCCAACGAAATGTGTAGAGTAGCCAGGATCACAAAAAAACAGCAGCTCCTCATAAGGAGAGCATCAGCACGGCACCCACACTCTGGCTGTGGATCCCTCCTCATCCGAGAGGACGCACTAACCAGTGTCATTGGAGCCAACACTGTGCTGGGGAGTCCCGGCTCCCAACGCCAGCAACTCTAAAATAAACAAGGTAGCTAGAGTTGTGAGGCATACGAGGTAATGACTACTGGTTTGCATTTCCTCACTCATGGCCGTATTACCTCCTCAACTCAGTCTGAACAACCAGACTCACACGTGGGGGACATTGTTACCTTGCTTATAAGCCCTGTGAATGACAACCCCAATTAAGACAATGCCGTAGTGATTTTATAAACCACTGTAGTGCCAACCAGATTATAAAACAGTCATTAGAGATTTGACAGTACTGTGGTGGTCATACTATCTCAAAAAATGTATATCCCCACTCTTTCTGATTGGATTGGTGTTGTTGTGTCCTATTTATATCAGATAAATATGGTCTATTTTCCTAAACCTGTGTGGAGTCACTTTGTGGTGCTTATACTATGTTATTGTGTGTGTGTTGCACAAATACCTTACACATTACCTACTAAGTTAAGCCTGCCTGGTCTGTACCAAGCTACCAGAGGATGAGCATAGGTTAATTTAGGTTGTGTGCTTGGCTTGCCCTGACTAGGATTGTGGTCCCTACTTAGGGTGTATTCCTCTGCCAACTAGAGACCTAATTTTCAACAATCATCCCTACTGTAATGGTTATCAGAGCTGCAAGCGGAGACAAGAAGACCTTGGAAACAAGTAGCGACCCTTGAAGCTAAACAAAAAGGAGCGCATTCATAGAAAGAACAAAGCTTATTGAGTAAAGAAATAGCCAAATTAGAGACTTTGTCAACAAGGGTGTAGCCTATATGCTGGGTAGGATGGTTCAGTGGATTAATGCATTCACTGGAGGAATTTGTGTATGACCCCAGTTATTCAAATCTTAATCTTTGATGGGCCCATTCAGCCTCTCATCCTCCACGAGTTAATAAAACAATTACCCTTGATCTGAATAACAATAAACTCCTATCATATAGGACCATGGAATCTGTTTGGGTGACAAATTGTTCTATTATAACATATGTTGCACCATGGAAAGTTGATAGGTAGGAAACAATAATGCTGTAACAGAAAGGAGAAAGAGATAGGAGCCTAGCCAAGTTAAGTAAACAAATCAAGTAGAAAGGGTCAGAGACAAGGTCAAACACATTTACACAACAACAGCAAAGGTTACAAAGTATTGTTACAACGTATATCACGGCTAACATATAGACCAACACGCGCAAATTGAACTCCTAGAAACATACACTTCTCAGTGCAAACCCCAGAGCTAATTTTAGGTCGTGACAGCACAGAAGGAGTACTGAAGTACAGTGACATACACATGCTGGGTAATAAATCATGGCGGTCAGATGGATTTCCGACACCATCACACGAAGTCTACTGCCCTCATATAGGTATTCAACTCTTTTCGACATCTCAGACCGGGCAAAGCTATAGATTGCAAGCAATGCAGTCGTCATTACCTAGTAAAGTTAGATGTCCCACTTTCATCAACAATATACTGTTGTGATCGACGATTTGTCCAGATCGACGAGATGAGACTGTATACTGTCCGTGCAAAAAATATAAATGCTCACCAAACCACAACTGGCTTCTGCAAAGTAGACAGTCAATATAAAAGAACTATTGCTTGTGAATGATATTATATGCTTCCCAACAGACTCGGCCAAGTAAGTCCTTTTAGGGTTTTGGTAAAGACTTAAGCAAATTTAGAGAGGGATCTTGCTTTACATTACTAAAACCGAAAAGACGGTAGTCAGAGCCTTGCCATGGGTTTGGTTCGTCACGGAATCAAATGAGCTACCTGTGAATATATCTGCATGACGGTCGTTCAAAAGGACATGCCACTGGGGATATTGGGGAGGACAATTTGTACTTATTGACCCCTTCCACAAGTATAATGATTTCTCAATTCTCTTTACAGCTCTCCTAATAATTACCCAAAAATGGATAGCGCCAGGTACCCCTACTTTATGATACTAGCGGGTGTAAGTATGAATAATAACTGCAAAAAAAAGAAAAAAAGAAAAAAAGAAATAGAGTTGAAAAAAAATGGAACACTGGACACCGGACCTCTCCCTTAACTCCGTTTTGCCCCATCACTCCTTTTCTGTTCACTCCCTCCTCCCTCTTCTCTGCCCTGCTACAAGTTACATCCTTCTCTGTTTTATTTGCGTGTCCTGGAAAATAATGTAGAATTCCACCCCTTCTTTGAGGTGCCTTTTAAATTAAAACTGGGCCCCCGTACTCCTTTTTCTGCATCTCCTTAAATGTTCCTATCACGAGTTGACTGCTTCATCGACGCCGTCATCCCTACATGACCTCTTCCTTCCTTTCTGTTGTTTTTTTTGTGGTAATAAAAAAAAAGACGATTAACGTTGCCCTTATTATTTCCGTTTAATCTATTTTCTGTTTTCTACGGCTGCCCTGATGGTTGTTTTTACTCATTTAAATTTGCATGCCTAATTTTTAAACAATTGTAGTTGAATGATGTATGTTTCTGGGTGTTTGTGTTTGTTTTTGCTTATAGGTCCACGATTCCATTCGGGTTCCACAGCTTTATTTGTTAAATTGTAAATTTTTCAATGGCAAATGTATTTTGCATCAATGTGGCATTTCATTAATTAATCTATTGCTTAAATGTTTCAGCAGATCAGAAATATGGCCCATATTTAAGAAGGCCTAGTGCCACATTAGCGTATTTTTTTTACGCTCATGTGCGTTAGGATTCAAAATCGCCAGGCCATATTTAGAAAGTGGCGCAATGCATGCATTGCACCACTTTGTAACCTCTTGTGCCACCATATGCCTGTGCCAGACATAATGTATGCAAGGGGGGCTGAAAAATGGCGCAAAGAAATCTAGGAGATTCCTTTGCACCATTTTGTGCAGCATTTTTAACACCTGCTCAGACCAGGCGTTAAAAGGAGGCACACCATTATTTTTAATGGGCTTCAATGTGCTTTGCAGGATTAGCGTCAAAAACGTTTGATTCTAATCCTGCAAAGAGCCAAACTAGCGTAAACATTTTTGACGCTAGTTCCCTAGTTACCGCCATGGTGCGCTGTATCTTTAATATGGTGCACACATGTAAGGGTTAGGGAGGCACAATGGGGGGCAAGAAAAGTGGCGCTGCATTAGATGCAGCGCTATTTTTCTTATATCTGCCCCATTTGAGCTAATACAATTAGCACTATCTCAAGGCTTTTGCTCCATATTGTGCTAATTTCAGATTGTGTTTCATCTTTTTTCCTCTTCCTGCAAAGTATTTTGTAAACACTGGGAAGCCAACTTTCCTAATTTCTTCCATAACTGTTGATTCAATATTGTGCACATTCAAATTGAGACACATAGGTAATGGGGACTTTATTTTGTTCTGTAATTATGCCTTCTGGTTCCAGAACTTTACAAGACTGCCATCTTGTATGTGTATGTATGTATGTATATGGTATGTCCTCAGGAAGAACCTATCCAAAAGGCAGGGGAGCTCTGTACAGGGTCAAAGACAAACATAAAGTCAATGAGCGGTAGGAGATTTTGCTGGTTTGTGGACAGTTAGGGGCATATTTATACTCTGTTTGCGCCGGAATTGCATCGAAAAATTTGCCACAACGTGACTTGCCCCATTTTTTGGCACCCAAGCTCCATATCCCCCTACGCCGGCGCTGCCTGGTGTACGTCGTTTTTTTCCACGCACACCAGGCAGCGCTGGCGGCTAACGTCGGCTAACGTCATTGATTAAATACGGCGCCCGCATGGCGCTTCAGAATGGCGTTAGCCGGCGCTAATTTTTTTGACGCAAAACTGCATTAGCGCAGTTTTGTGTCAAAAAGTATAAATATGGCCCTTAATATGTTGTGATGCAATGTTCTTTAGGTACATTTTCAAGTGTTTCCCAAATTGGAGCAAAATAGGGGTAGTCCTGATAGATACATAGATGTTGTTCCAGGTCTTGGGCAAATGTATATGAAAAGCTTCTTGTCTTTTTTCTTTTTTTAAACATCTTAGTCTGTAGATTTACCACCTCCCTTTTAAGCCTGTACTTCCAACACTATCCCATATCTCTATACCTCAAGCTCACCCCTACCCTCCTCATCTATCATCTGCTCCTTCCCATCCATTCTGTGCCCCACTTGCTTTTGCCATCCCTCTGGATCTTCCTTCCTCCTCTCCAGTCCTAGTCCTCAAGCACACCTCCTACCCCTCAACAGCTAACTGTCCTGCAATCCTCATAACTCGCTCCCTTCTTATGTAACCTCATCTTCACTCTGGCAATCTCTCAGCATGCTCCCACATGTCAAAATCCCACCAATCCCCCATCTTGAACTCTACTTCTCCCTCCTGCTGCTCCACCTTACTTCATACTCTAAGAACTGTACTATGACACAAGCTCTGATCTACCCCTTACATGCATGTCACTCCTTACTAGCCATTTCACTTTCCTTCTCAACCTACTCTATCACTATGTGATCATTGTCTCTTTCACTCATCTACTGTTCCTTTCCAGACTCCTTCCCACTTTTCAGCTTTTAATACCCTTTATATTCCCCTAGCTCAAGTCAGTCTGATTAATGTTCACAATGATACTCTTAAACCGCTCCACCCCTACTATCAGCTTGTAAATCCACTCCCTCAAAACTTCACCCCTTCACCTCCACCATCTACATTTGTGACCTTTACTAATGCTCCCTCTCCTGCTCAGCTTCCTCGAAATGTTCACTTCCCATCTAACAACTTTCTGCCTTTAAAAATACCACTACCTGCACTTGCATCATGTACCACATTGACAACACCCTAACCTATTGCCACTCCCTCGCTTTCCAATCAGATCCATTGTAGTCTCCATCTCAAGTTTATGCTAATAGCACAATGACTATCTTCCAAATAATATGCATTGCTACAAGCGGTCTCTTAAACCTCCTTTGAATCCACTTCCTGCCCCAAAACAAAGGACAAGATGTAGAAAGACAAAACTACTGTGCCAGATCACCTTCTCCGAATCCCCTGAAACATACCCCCCTTTCAGCTTTATCTTCTCCTATACAGTGTCTTTTACCCCTCAACCCTTAGCAACGTGTCTACTAAACCGGCTAACCCATCTCCAATAGTCTCATACACGAGTTTCACAATCACACTTGTGTACTCCACCTAACCTGGCTGATCTAATTCATTTCTCAACATTTTCACACAGGAATAAAAACACTGACCTGTCACCCCTTAGCCTTAACCTTTCACATCTTCTTTGTCTGCTAGTTCTCCCTCTTCTAATCTCAGCATAACCCTCCCTTTCTCCTCTAACATCCACATGTCCTACTAATGACTTTTCCACTCCAATTTCCACCTATCCTGACCCACTCCCTCCTTTGAGCTGCCTGCTGACCCATGCACATTCAATGAAAAAGAACGGACCAAACCCTTTACATTTGATTTGAAATCAGACCTGTTCTTCACAGCTAAAACGTGGCCTAAAAACGATGCTTCACCCACAATCCAGGAAGTAAACCACCAAAATATTGAATCCATGGAGACACCAGTGATTCCTTTCTTAATTAAAAATGTTTTTGCAAGTACATGGTAGCAACATGTAATCATCAGCATGGTTTGTTTTTTCTTTATACGTTTGTGTCACATATTGCAATAAAAAATGTTATAATAGACACCTAAGGCCAAGGCCAGACCTATTGGCGTTGCCAGTGCTTGTTCTTTCATGCTTTACATTCGTCTCCTATAGTTAATTTCTTTCCACATTGCTTGATTATGCTTTTTCCAGTTTCTCCTCTTCTTAGCAGTAGACCACCTTATTCATGTGCTTAAACTGGGCTATGGTGGTTGGATGCTGCAGTCCCACCCACCAGTTAGCTGTCAGTCTTTATCAGGCGCCTGCTTCCATTTATCGTCTTGAGATTCCTGCTGAAATCTGTAGAGGTTGTTGGTGTCCAGTACATACCCAGAGGTGAGCAGCTTCCTATAGAAGCCTTCAGGATTAATGTCTTTCCCTCCTAGTTCCTGCTGGCAGTGTGCGTAGCTTTCCTGCTAGTGCTTTTGCCATAGACATACACTGTGACCCAGTGGTCCACGGGGCTGCCATTTACCTGAGCAAACTGGGTTCATATCCCAGTGTCACTGCAAAGCTCTTCATAGCTGAGTACCAAGGAAGATGCTACGATGAGTTACTTTTCACTATCTAGACAACAATCCCTAACAAAACGGACCTTGGCACTCTCCCATTAGGGTGTGGCCCTTTACATTTCCTAGTTGCATCGCTTAGTGGTACCAGGAACCTGGGTTGTTGGGTAGTTGCACCTGGGGTTTTGCTTCTGGGCATCTGGAAGTCATCATGTGATAAAGAATGCTTAGTTGTTACCATGAGTTCTGCAAGCTCCAGGGTCGTCTTGCCTCACCTCTTGTGACATTGTATGCAGGCAAAATCAAGGGTTCAAGTCTTGAAGTGGCTTTCTGTATCCTTGTCCTTCTGAGGTGCTGCTTTGTAAGACAATACGATATGCACAATGATTCGAAAGGTTGTGGTCAGGGTCTTGATCTTTCCATTTTCACAGAAGTCTGAGGCTGTTGGAACCTGCTGGGTTCTCTCAGCCTTCCATTTATTAACAGTTTCTAGGTTATTGTTTATTGAGCTGACGTTCCTTCTCTGTCAGGTCAATATTTTGCTTCCTGTGCACACCCATTGTTGCTTTTATTCTTGTTGCTTATTTAATTCTTTTAAGGTCAGCTCCTTGTCCTCTTGCATGCTGCATGGTGTGAATCTCACCTTCAGCACCTCACCGTGGTCATCCCTTTTTGCTTATGTTAAATGCTGGTCTTGTGTTCAAAGTTTTCTGTGAAGAGCTGGGTGACTTTTTGGGGGCTCGTCTTGTGCCTTTAGTGCTTCTTCAGGCCCGTTTCCAATAGGGGGAAGTATACAACATATTGCTTGAATTTTTCTTTTGAAACTGTAACTGCATATCATTGATCGAAGCCTGTTTTTAGCTCCTGACCATACTCTGAGTGTTTGTGGGAAAACCATTCCATCCGTACCTGACTTTATGAATATATGCAATGCACAACAAACAAAAAGTGTACAGGTTATGGGTTGAGTACTAGTGGAATTGCCCAGTGAACTGTTGATTCCTTTCTGGTGCTCTCTGTCTCCTAGGTATCCCAAGTTTAATCCCTGTGGCCTCTCTACCTTTCCTCTATCTGAAATTGATTCATTGAGTGACATCGGGTTAGCATCCATTTGCACCATTTTGTTAGTGCCTAGACATGGTTTCGTGAGCTGTATGTGTGTAGCACTTCTATGGAAAGTGCTGGAAGAATGGAACTCTTGGAAATCCAATAACCACCTTCTGGTTAGGTCAAAACATTGTTATGAGAGGATGCCAGCTCAACTCCTGCTTACTATGGAACAAGCAGCAAGCAATGTTAGCATGTTTAAGAACTACCAACAATATTAAATTAATGTACACAACACATTAAAATTCTCAAACCAAGTTAGAACAATTGAGAAACAAATAACAAGAAAAAAACACCAAGATCATCAAAATAAGTTAAGTGAGAACCAGAAATATGAATTTTAAAAACTTCAAAACAAAAAGCATCTTGAAAAGCACTCAGAAAATATATAATCCTCAGATGGCTTGTGCTGCATTGCTCGTCTCATGGATGTCAAGCTTTAAGTCATCTGAAAGTATTTCTGCCTGCCCATTGTTTCTGTGGTCTAGTCACAAATTAGGGCTGCACATCCCAGAATGATCTTGTTTTCCCTCTTTTTTTATTGTGGCTATGTGGACTCCTGAAGCACTCTTTCTTCTTGATCTTCTGGTTTCTGGTTCTTGCCTTTTCTCAGAGTTTCTGCTGGGAGCAGGTGATAGCCAAATGCTCTGGTGAATTAGATATTGTTGCTGTCTTCCTGGCCTGTTCCTCCTGTGTTAGCACCTGAGGTCATTGACTGCCTTTCAGCATACATGAAGGGTCTCTCCCATTCTTTGTCTAAGTTTGACCCCCCTCCTCCGAGCTCTGCTTGTGATTGTCACTGGGCTGTCGGCAGCTCCTACATTGTTTGTATCCTGTCAGTACCCCTGCCTCCTGGACTCTGGGGGCATATTTAAGAGCCCCTAAAACCTCTTTGCGTCACATTTGCTTCATTTTTATGCAAATGTGGTTTAACGAGGCCAAAAGCGCCACACCATATTTACAAAGTGGTTCAATGCTTGCACTGCGCAACTTTGTAACCCCTTGTGCCACATTATGCCTGCACCAGGCATAATATATGCAAGGGGGGCATTCCAACACTAGGGATGGCTAACAAATTGCACAAAGGAATCTCTGAGATTCTTTTGTACCATTTTTTATGCCTGCTAACTGCAGGCATTAAACAGAGGCTCCCATTGAATACATTGGACCTCTGTGTGCTTTGCAGGATTAGCATAATAATTTTTGTCGCTATCCTGCAAAGCCCCAGACTAGCGTCAAAAATTATGACGCTAGTCACCCTTACTACCATCATGGTGTGCCATATTTTAAATACGGCCCTACCATGATGGTGTTAGGGGACACTAAGGGGTGGAAATCTGCCCCTTAATGTTTCCCCTTTTTCTTCCCAGGTCATCCAATTTCTGGACCCCTTCAGGTGGTAAAGGATATTGTTTGGGCTTTTGGCAGAGCCTTCAGTACCTCTGTGTTGCTGTCAGGTGCTAGCCGGCGCCTACAGGGCCGATCGGGAGATTGTAGTCATTAAGGACTACACTTCCCATGAAGCCCAGCGCGGTAGAGATCGCGTAAAAGTCGGCGCACCCTGGAAAGGGTGTGCGTTATTTGTGCTAATGAGGCAGGTCGGAGCCTCAACGAAGTAGGAGCGGACGGCGTTCCCCAGGGGGGAATTCATCGGCGGCCCGAAAAGAGGAATGAGATTCAGCATGGCCCCCTCCTGGAAACTGACCTTTTACCGGTAGAAGGAGTTCCGAGCTGCTCCTCCTTTCGAATTCCGAGTACTAAGAAGGTGGTAAGCGGCAAGCTTGCTACTTGCCGGAGGCTATCGCCTTTCTTTATTCCTGCATTCCTTACGGCCAGGTTGGGGGTGACTGTCATAAATTGGAGCACTTTACTTTTGAGGTACCATAATAAAGGAACGGCGATCTTATGAGACATAATCTTTTGGCTTTTTGTTGGCGGCGATTCAGAATGAGATTTACTGTTTGCAGGATTCCAAACAGCCGGGACAAATAATTCTTGTCAACATTCACTGAGATATGAACGAAGTACTTCTTCAAATATACGTGACATTAACGAAAGGCTTAGTGGGTTAACTGAATCATAGGAAGAAGTACAAAATAGATTTTCTTCACCTTATTCTTTCTCCTCATGTTCGTTTCGTTATACGTTCTGTAGTATTGTTTAGGAGGAAGGGCGGTGAGACCCTTAGGTGATTATTAGTGGCCGTAGGTGGCTTGGGGCATCCATTGGTGATGCTGATGGAACATAGTCAGGCTTTGGACTAGTTCTGCCCTAATGAGTTATGGGCAGTCCAGGTCGTTTTGGTTTTAGTGAGACCTTATGAGAATAGACAGACAATGTGATAATTAACACTGTGTATTTTTCTTTACAGTTATCCCGTCCCTGCTGATCCTTCCCCTTCCTTCCCTCGCTTGATTACTCCAATGCACTGTGGTTTTTTTATCAGTGACTTGGTGGTGTCAGGAGGTGGACCTTGTTTGCATCACACCGAGTCTGAGGAGTACCTACACCGTGACAGAATAACGCACCCACGAATAATACTCCTCCTGCTCGGTGTAATGCAAAGATGGCATCTATGGATGATGTCTTACAGGCGTTAGTGTTAGTGCAGCAAGAGTTGGCAGATTCTAGGGTGGAGGCAGCGGCACTAAGGGACAAGGTAGAAAGGCTTACTAGGAATCCCTTCGATGCCTCAGCATCTACACCGCAGATAACCGTGAACGTCTCCCCTCCAATTCCTTTGGCCAGTCCGGAATGGTTTTCAGGGGACCCCAGGAAAGTTCAGGCCTTTTTAACGCAGTTGTCTCTCCAATTCTCATGTAGACCGGCGTCTTTTCCCTCTAACCTTTCCAGGGTAATGTTCGCTATCTCCTATCTCTCGGGAGATGCAGCCAACTGGGCAGTGCCGTTAGTCAGAAACGATGACCCATTATTATCGGATTGGAATGCCTTTCGGTCGGCCTTTGAGAAGGTGTTTGATCACAGAACAACCACCTTTAGTGCTGATAGAGAACTGCTAGAACTGAGACAGGGGAGGTCTGACCTGGTTACCTATCTTACCACCTTCAATAGACTGGTAGCGGAATCAGAGTGGCCAGAGGAGAAGAGAATGTCTCTCTATTATCAAGGATTAAGAGACGACATGAAGGATATCCTAGCCCAAATAGATCCACAGCCTTCCACGTGTACTGAACTTGTGAATCTTACCTTGAGATTGAATCATCGGCTAGCAGAGAGAAGGGGAGAGCGTAGAGCGGGTGATAGGCGGCCGGTCATTCCAGAAAGAGAGGGGCGACCAGTTCCTAATTCCCCTGATTTATGCGGGGAACCTATGGAAGTGGGAGCCGTTAGGGCACCTCTGTCAAAGGCCGAAAAAGAGAGTAGGAGGGTACAGGGGTTGTGCATGTATTGCGGCAGGAAGGGTCATTATGTGAGAGAATGTCCCCAAAAACCAAGAAAAAGGTTCTCCTACTCCCCCACTCAAAAGGCCGCGGTGACGTCAGGGAAGATATCAGAGAAAGAGGATTTGCCCTTTATAGAACCCCTATCAGGGTTCCGGTTGACTTCTTTAACCCTCTTGCCACCAGAAGAAAAGGCGTCACACCTGTTGTTATCCGTAGAGCTGGTGTCCCAAGATCGAAACCATCCTGTATGGGCAATGATAGACTCAGGAGCCACGGGAAATTTCATAGATGAAGGGGTGGTTAAGAGACTGGGACTTCTGAGAATTCCAAGAAAGAACCCCGAAATTGTGTTGGCAGTTGACGGTACACCACTGAAGTCTGGACCCCTTACTGAACAAACTGAGGATGTGGGGTTGGTTTTCAGTGGAGTATCTCCGGCACGCAGAGAAATAATCAGGCTAGATATAATAGAGGCTCCTCAGTATGAAATAATTTTGGGAATGCCCTGGCTAAGAAAGAGCAATCCTGTTATCGATTGGCAAGCCAAGACGGTTAGTTTTCAGTCCGTGAGGAGTGAGAAAGTCGGTTCCTTATATGATAACCCCCCCGCGTTAGCGTTGGCTCAAGGGTTACGGTTGGCCACAGTGGTGGAGAAAGCGGTGATATTGCCCTCTGTTTACGCCAAGTTCAAGGATTTGTTCGACGAAGGTCAGGCGGAGACATTGCCACCCCATCGTATATACGATTGCAAGATAGATTTGATTCCGGGAGCACTCCTTCCTTCTTGTAGGGTATATGCTCTATCAGACCCAGAAACCAAACATTTGCGAAGATATCTGGACCGTTTCCTGGAAATCGGGTTCATTAGACCATCTTGTTCTCCGGCAGCTTCTCCACTCTTTTTCATAGCTAAAGCTAATAAAGAGTTGAGAACCTGCATCGATTATAGAATGCTGAACAAGAACACGATAAGGAATAGATACCCTCTTCCCCTCATTCCGGTGTTATTGGAACAGGTGAAAGAGGCAACTATCTATACAAGGTTAGATCTGAAGGGGGCTTACCATCTGGTCAGAATCCGTGAAGGGGATGAATGGAAGACGGCGTTTAAGACCCGTTATGGCCTGTTTGAATACTTGGTAATGCCGTTCGGGTTGTGTAACGCCCCGGCGGCTTTCCAATACTTTCTGAACGATGTTCTCAAAGAATACGTAGACCACTTTGTGATCGTCTATATAGATGACATATTGGTGTATTCTACCTCCTTAGAGCGGCACATGGAACATGTTTCCCTAGTACTCCAAGCATTGCAACAGCACCATCTTTATTGCAAACTGAGCAAATGCGAGTTCCATGTACAGAAGGTTGAGTTCTTGGGGGTGGATTTAAGCCCGGAAGGGTTCTGCATGTCGACAAGAAAAATACAGGCGGTTCAAGAGTGGCCAGTGCCCACTAGTGTGAGAGACGTGCAATGCTTCCTGGGGTTTTCTAATTACTATAGAAGATTCATCTGTCATTTTTCCCACATTGTGTCACCTATAACAAGGTTGCTAAGAAAGGGAGTGTCTTTTGTTTGGTCAGAAGAGGCAGAGGAGGCCTTCAGCTTCTTAAAACAGGCCTTCTGCTCAGCGCCTATACTCCAGCATCCACAGCCAGAAGTACCTTTTATAGTCGAAGCAGATGCCTCGGATATAGCCATTGGGGCTGTGTTATCCCAAAGAAACAAGACCTCAGGACAGCTTCATCCGGTGGCGTTTTTATCTAAGAAGCTATCTGCTGCGGAACTCAATTATACGGTGGCAGAAAAAGAACTACTAGCCATCAAGAAGGCATTTCAGGAATGGAGACACCATCTCTGGGGGGCCCAACACCCGGTCACGGTATATACTGATCACCGAAACCTGCAGTATATGAAGGAGGCTAGACAGCTTACCCAGCGGCAAAAGAGGTGGATGCTGTTCTTTTCAGAATATGAGTTTGTAGTAACCTTCCGTCCTGGGGTCGACAATCGCAAGGCAGATTCACTGTCTAGACAAAGGGACGCGAGGAACGTCACTTCAAGACCTGATGAAGCAATCATCCAACCGGAAAAAGTGCTTGGTGCCCTTCATATATCTCACTTCCTAGAAAAGGTCTCTATGCATAAGTCTGCTGCTCAGTGGAAGGAGTGGGCCGAAGTAAGTCAGGACCGTACCCTTAAGCACGGAATACCGTTGCAAGGTAATCGTTTGTATTTACCAACACCTGAACTTCGAATGCAAGCCTTCAATTGGTGTCATGATGCGGTAACAGCTGGTCATCCGGGGTACACCAAAACTGCGCAAATAGTGCAACGACATTTCAGGTGGAAAGGTTGGGCTAAGGACGTTGCGACATGGGTAGCTCGGTGTGAGATATGTGCTCGATCCAAGGGAGAAAACGCGAAGAGCCAGGGCAAGCTGATGCCTTTGCCCACTCCGGAAAAACCGTGGCAAACCATCAGTGTGGATTTTGTGGTAGGATTGCCAATGGATCAGGGGTACAATGCTATCATGGTGGTAATTGATAGTCTTACCAAGATGGGTCACTTTCTCCCTTGTAGAAACCTACCTACAGCAAGTCAGACCGCCCATCTAATTCTGTCTCAAGTGGTGCGGTTACATGGTTTACCAAGAACCATTATTTCAGACAGAGGCCCCCAGTTCGTTGCTAGGTTTTGGCGCATGTGGTGCAAGGTTCTGCGCATTGAATCCGCCCTATCCACCAGTTTTCACCCACAAACCGATGGCCAGACGGAGCGTCTCAACCAAACCCTGAAGAAATATCTGAGGTGCTATGCAAAAGACGCGCAGGAATCGTGGGTGTCATTGCTATGGCTGGCCGAACTATCGTACAACAATGCTTGGCATAGCTCGATAAGGGAGTCTCCTTTTCGTGCTAACACAGGGTTCCACGCGGAGATGTTGCCCATAATCATACCTCGGGAAGTCACGGATCAACCTACTGTCCATGCTATGGTTAAGAACCTACAATCCATGCAAAAGAAAATACGATTTAATTTGGATAAAGCCAAGGAACAGTATAAGAAATGGGGTGATGTACATCGGCGTGAGGGGCCGGTGTACCAGCCAGGGGACCGAGTGTGGCTTTCCACCAAGTATATACGTTTTAAGATGCGTAGCATCTTTCATCCTCGTTACATTGGTCCTTATGAGGTGGTACGCAAGATAAACCCTGTGGCTTACCGTCTCAACTTACCTGCTTCCTTAAGAATCCATCCGGTGTTTCATTGCAGCCTTTTGAAGCCAGCTCGGTCCGCGACCCGGCGGGCGGTGCCTCCGGTGGTTAGAGACGGACAGCTGGAGTATGAGGTGCGCAAAGTGTTGGATTCCAAACTACGGGGGGGTAAGTTATGGTACTTGGTGTCGTGGAAAGGGTATGAGGCCGAGGAGGATTCATGGGAGCCGGAAGGCAATGTTCATGCCCCTAGGGCGGTGCAACGGTTTCATGCTTGTCATCCCACTAAACCTGGCCCTAGGAGGCGCTTTGGAGGTGGGCGTACTGTCAGGTGCTAGCCGGCGCCTACAGGGCCGATCGGGAGATTGTAGTCATTAAGGACTACACTTCCCATGAAGCCCAGCGCGGTAGAGATCGCGTAAAAGTCGGCGCACCCTGGAAAGGGTGTGCGTTATTTGTGCTAATGAGGCAGGTCGGAGCCTCAACGAAGTAGGAGCGGACGGCGTTCCCCAGGGGGGAATTCATCGGCGGCCCGAAAAGAGGAATGAGATTCAGCATGGCCCCCTCCTGGAAACTGACCTTTTACCGGTAGAAGGAGTTCCGAGCTGCTCCTCCTTTCGAATTCCGAGTACTAAGAAGGTGGTAAGCGGCAAGCTTGCTACTTGCCGGACGTCTCGCCTTTCTTTATTCCTGCATTCCTTACGGCCAGGTTGGGGGTGACTGTCATAAATTGGAGCACTTTACTTTTGAGGTACCATAATAAAGGAACGGCGATCTTATGAGACATAATCTTTTGGCTTTTTGTTGGCGGCGATTCAGAATGAGATTTACTGTTTGCAGGACTCCAAACAGCCGGGACAAATAATTCTTGTCAACATTCACTGAGATATGAACGAAGTACTTCTTCAAATATACGTGACATTAACGAAAGGCTTAGTGGGTTAACTGAATCATAGGAAGAAGTACAAAATAGATTTTCTTCACCTTATTCTTTCTCCTCATGTTCGTTTCGTTATACGTTCTGTAGTATTGTTTAGGAGGAAGGGCGGTGAGACCCTTAGGTGATTATTAGTGGCCGTAGGTGGCTTGGGGCATCCATTGGTGATGCTGATGGAACATAGTCAGGCTTTGGACTAGTTCTGCCCTAATGAGTTATGGGCAGTCCAGGTCGTTTTGGTTTTAGTGAGACCTTATGAGAATAGACAGACAATGTGATAATTAACACTGTGTATTTTTCTTTACAGTTATCCCGTCCCTGCTGATCCTTCCCCTTCCTTCCCTCGCTTGATTACTCCAATGCACTGTGGTTTTTTTATCAGTGACTTGGTGGTGTCAGGAGGTGGACCTTGTTTGCATCACACCGAGTCTGAGGAGTACCTACACCGTGACAGTTGCATGGGTAGTTTAGCTGTTCTGTGGTCCTATGCCCCATGTTTGTTCACTGCATTTCCGTGTCAAGTTGGTTTGGTGTGCCTAGAGTTAGGTTACCGGCTTGGTGAGTCCTCATGTAAGCAAAGACAGGGATGAAGAAGACAAACAGAAGGATGTCTTGATTGGTTACTGATAACCTTTACTATCTCAATCCTAGTGTTACCTGTACCTCGACTCCTGGTTGTTTTGCTGTGGACTGGGTGTGGTTGCTGCTTGGTACCTGATATGTAGTGCCGTTAGTAGCTTGGAGCCATATGGATAAGCGGTGGGGACAGAGCTATAGAAATGAAGAAAGGCTACCTCCAGTAATGATCTGTGATTGAATGAAGGATCATCTGTACCAGAGTGAGAACCTACCTCGTGTAAGTAAGGACTTGGATGAGGAAAACTAGGACTTGTAGTAATGAAGATCACTGGCAAGAAAGGCTGGTGTGTTCTGTGTCCAATGCGCATATCATGATAACTTTTAAAGTATTGCATTGAATGAAAAATACTATGTAATTGATTTAAATTTGAGCAACAGGTTTCTACGATCAAAGTATATTGACACGTTTAGGCATTTCGGCTTGTAGAATGAAGCGATTTAGTTCAATTCTTGCCAGCGAGAGCCAACCTCAACAAAGCAGAGAACGCAAGGTAGTGCTTAAAAGGTCCGGTGAAAGTTATGCTATATTGTACTGCATTTTGTAAATTAGATCAGTAGACGCCAGCATGCTTGAGGTTGGCCTGTACGACGAATTATCTAGATTTCCACTGCTGATCGTCCTGTTTCCCACAGTCCTTTTATTAATTATGTCTGATAGAAGACTTTACCTGGTCTACTTAGAAGCTCATGCCTGCGCAGCAAGGGCATTTACCTGAAATTATTGTTGGGTTGCAGCTAATGGTGAGTGAACAGGTGTTGCTTTTTGAGTGACGAGGTGTTGCTTTTTAAGCTGTCGTTGATCTCTCTGACTTTGTGGTGCTGAGCTTGCTCTTTAATTATTACCTTAATCTTATCTGACATCATTCAAAAAAAGTGTGTCAGCAGACTCTGTTTTTTTTGTCTAATTCATTTAATAAGGGTGATGTGATTGAGCATATTGTGAAATAAGTCACACCGAAAACAACAGGTGCTAAGAGGACATTTACCTGGCATGACAGCACTTCTGGTTTGCAGCACAACAGCCATTCTAGCGCCAATTGACACTTCATGTGTTGGTATTTATTTTAGGTACTTGGGTAAGCAAAAATCTACAGCGAATAAGAAACGGAGCAGTTTGTACAAAACAATGTTACAGATGCGTGCGCATCTCGAACAAAGAATACGGATTATATAGAGGCTCGGTTGTGATGTGGCATGTGACGGGGCACACAAAATAGTTGATTGTATACATTTCTCACATCACCTACAGTTACGGAAATTTGTTACACATATTTACAATTTGAGCAGGTGAAGTGCTTTCTCCAGAATCACATTATTTTAGATCAGTTGTTTAACCTAAGGATAGAAGCCAAACCTATGCAGTCGAAGCAAGCTATTAAACCACCTGACCAAACTTCCTCGATAGGCACATTACATTGTTCTGGCTCTGGTTGTACGTGCACGAAGATACATCGAAATGGTGTGTGCAGGTACCTTTCAAGCACAAGCCCCTCTGTGAAGAAGTCAGTGGTTGATGTATGCATCACTTTGATGATAACGTCACTACAGATCATGCAATTGGGAACCGCGAGAAATAGACACTTCCGTCCGTCTGAAATGCCTGGGGAGATAAGAAAAGTGAAGCAAACGAGAGCAAACTATTTCTTTGAAATTTACTTTCCTGCGCTGGAAAGTTGACAAAGTAACGCAAAGCAGTGCTTTTCCTTTCTTTACATTACTCTGTGTCCAGGGGGCGTTCCAGGGATGGTTCATGGAACCAATCACAGTTTTCGATGCAAAACCCTATTTGCTAAAAACAGTACAAAGTGTTTTGTAGAAAAAAAAAATCACGTTTTTAATTTGCCAAACTTTTCAGACTTTTCATGTGTGTTGCACTGTACAATACACTTCCAACATGGGAAAAGTTTTAAAATGTGTCTAGGCTTATTATTTCGTACTGGAAGGGTAACTTTCCAGTTCGTGACCTATGCTACACATGATGCAGACATCTTTGCACTGTAGTGCAAAGGTGTGTGCAAATTGTCAGGCAGTCTGATTGTATGCGAGTGCTATGGAGGAAAGGACAGTGACGTATCCTAACATTCCTACTTTCTCCACCTCATGCAACGCATAGCAGCACAGCAACTGTGGTTGCTGCACTGTATCGTGTGACAACTTTGTAAATCTAGGCATCAATTTTGCAGTCCTCCGTGCAGATGATTGCTGAACCAGACAGGTGGGATGTGTACTGATGCATGTGCACAGTATTACTTAAGATATCTTAAACACAGTGAGACTGAGGCCTGCTACAGTGGGAACCTGAGCTGATAGCCAGCACAGGGGATAATCAATTTTAAGATCATACTCAAAATTCACAACTATCTGTTTGGGATATCTACATTTATTTCCCAAGTAGAATTTTAAAGACAACAAAACCACCTCTGTGGAGTACAAAATCTACATCTTTAGGCTGTGATTTCGGGAAGTGCTTCAGCTGTGTTTCTTGATGAAGTTTCAGAAATGAGGAAGCCTCTGCTGGATAACCTTTTGCCAGATACAAATGTGGAAGAAGGAAACTTAGGTACATAGGATAGGTTTTAGAAAAAAACACCTTCTTCAAGGCATGTGTAAGACACAAGCCTAGGGACGAGTGTGTGAATAGAAAATATTCATGTTTGAAGACTGCTATTTATTTGGCAACAAACTGCTCTCTGTTGGATGGTGGACGACAAATAAATAAAATATGCTTACAGATATCATAGCAGAGAAATTATTGCTATGGCCTGGGCTTGAAGAAGTTAGAGCCAGATGTACTTATCGTTTTTCTTGTTGCAAACGGCCCGAATCGCAGGATCTGGCTGTTTGTGACGGGAAAAAAGCATTTTGATGTACAAACCCTTTTTTGCTATTCCGTAATCTATTTACTGAATCCCAGAATAGGTTTGTGAGTCGCTATTTGGAAGGGACGTGCCGATGGCGTCCTTTCTAAATATCGAGACGCAGTGGTAGGTATGTGGTCGCAAACAATCACAGTTACCACCAACTTCAAGTAGGAGATTACCCATTCGCAAACGGGAAGGGGTTCCCAAGGGCCCACTTCCGCTGTTGTAAATGGGGGTGCCAAAATTTTTACAGAGCAGGCAGTGGTACCACAGACCGCTGCCTACTCTGAAAAAATGAAAAGGAAAGTTTTCATTGTTTTTTGTAATCCTTCCCATTTTCCTTTGAGGAAAATGGGCTTCATTTTGAAAAAAAGAACTGCTTTTTAAAAAAACAGTCACAGACATGGTGGCCTGCTGGGGACAGCAGGCCACCATCCCTGTGAGTGCAGCCATTCCCTATGGGTCGCAAATTGCAACCTAACTCATGAATATTATTGAGGTAGGTCATTTGCGACTCCATTTGGAATCGCAATCAAAGTGCTTGACACTTTTGTACATTTTGTTTTGCGACTCACAATTTGTGAGTCCCAAATGGATCGCAAATTGCAATTTGCAAAGAAAATGTCACACATCTGGCCCTAACTCTCCTATGTATGATTGACATTTTCTCCTTTGTGTACTCCAGAAAGGCCGTGACTTTTTGGTGAGTGCCTAGTTGAGAGCTTTGTTTCACCCTATTCCACCCTATTTTAAGGAGCAACACATTTTCTAATGGCTGCAGCAACTTTAAACCCTGAATGTATAGCACTGTAGCTTTGTCTAGTTATTTTCTTGCAGGTCATACTTCATCACAGTGGTCACTTCTTACATGGATGTTTTAATTGTTTGTACATCTTTATGTGCAGGGAACGTTTTATAGCGTCAGAACTGTTAATAAAATATAGACTTCACAATAACAGCCTCATTCAGTGTAACAGAATCCTGTAGGTTTAACTGCATTGATGGGCTGAACAAACCATTCATGTTCATCCATTGAATACCGTGTGTAGTGCTGTGGATGTGAACTGTTTGTTCTTCACATTAAAACAGAAAATCTTCCTGATGCAAGGACTAAAAACATCTTCTTTTATAAAAAAAGTCAGGATATGAGAGAAGAGCCTTCTTGAGTATGTCTTTGTTGATCAGTATGCCATACACCACATGCAGCATGTGCAGCGTGCACAGCATGTTGATGTCACACTGATGAAAGTGAAACCAGTCTGCACCATTAAAGGACAAATGGTTTCGTTTTGATAAGTGCTCAGGGACAAAATTCACCCTCCCCACAAGCACAGAGCAGTATGAATGAGGTACTGCTGTAAAAGGGATAGTGTCCAGTTTCCAATAGTACCTCTCCCACGTGGACCTCTCTTCTGGGATTGCCCCAAGACTCCAATCCCAAAGCAGACGGTCCAACCACTAGCGACTATGGAAGATATGTATGGAGGGAGTGCCACCCAACCATGGGCAAGAGCTCAATAGCCTAGAAATTTTAAAATAGTCTTGATGGTGATTGAAGGCCCTTACCCCCAATCTGCCTCCTAGGTAAATGGAAAGCCCACTAGCACCTATGGAAAATTCCCTAAAAGAATAAAGGTAAAGTGGCTTTATTGTAAGTTATGGTAATAATATTTTAACTTAAGTTAAAAAAAAAAACTAGAAATTCATTGGCAAAAAAACAATAGTTAACATGATGGTAATCTTTGTTTTTTTATACATCATTTTTAAGGTACAGCTGGGGGAGCGGAGGCCAATAGAGACACACCCATATACATAGTTTTAGCCCAGTCCCGGCAGGCAATTATGGCTTGTAGACCAGGATCATCAAATGACCCTTGCCCCCATCTGTCTTTCATAAAGTTGTGGATACGGTCAATTCGGTGATCAACAAAATTTTTAACATGTCATTAGCCACTGGAGAGGACCCTATGGAGTTGAAACTGGCATTGATTAAACCTTTGCAGAAAAAAACCTGTAGCTGATCCAACAATATTATCAAATATGTGCCCAATCTCCCTATTACCTGCCATGAGTAAAATGCTTGAAAAACTGGCTCATGCACAATTAACTGTATTTTAACCCCAATGTTAATAGATACCTATCTATAAGTCCATAACTAGTACTTTGTAGCTCTCATCACAAGTGCAGTAACACACCTAAAGCAGTAACTCGGGGCAAGGGAGGCAGACCTAGGACCTTACCAGTAGGAAGGTGTCACTGTGACGTTGTTTCTTGTCCTGGAGATAACCACTCTACATCCAGCAGATGCAAACAGTCTTCACACAATTTACCAACAGTTTCCTCCCGATAAGTAATGAAAGATAAAACATCTTTCTTATTTCACAGTTGCTTAAATAGTTTTCACTTACATTTTGAACATTTGCACCCATAAATCTCTGTGTAAATTCCTTCATACAAAGAAGTGATAACAAGCCATAGTTGCAGTTTATTGCAGTTTCAGTTTATTGCAGTTTCAGGAACAATGTTACATATCAACATTGGAAAATCACAGTAATATTGCAATTGACTCAGAATTAAGTGGAAATACCAAAGCTATGCTCATTGCGGATTTAAATTACTGTACAAAAAGAAAAAGCAATGTTTTATCACAACAGAAGATCAATATCAATGTAGACCATCCAAGGCACATAAAGCCCAGCTCAAGTAATGCAGTCCCAGACTTTAATGGATGTTTAGGGGTTGCAGAACCCTGCAGGTTGCCACTTTATGTTTTTTTCTCTAATTCATAATTTTTTCTCTAGAATTGATTATCTTCTGCTTACTGCTGGTCGTTATCAGGACACCTTATACTCTACCATAGAACCCATTTTGGTGTCCGGTCATGCAGGCATCACAGCCTCCTTTAGAGGCTCCCATATGTTCACCGAGAGTGACTCATGGTATATGAACAGCTCTTGGAATCTGAAGAAGATAGTCTTTGGCTAGAGAAGGAGATCTAACAATTTCTAAAGAAATCTTCTCCAGTGGTCTTATGGGATGCTTTAAATGCAACATTAGGGGTTTCTGTATCAGCCAGTTGGCTAAAAACAATAAAGACATCAAAGCCTCTTTGTGTGATCATGACCAGGTGATTAAATATAAGACATCCTTATATAGACACACTAGAGATCCTTTGTTAATGACGGAGATTAAGAAACTGAAAAAACAAAACAATTCCATTGTTAGTAGGATACTACACTTGGCAGTTCTGGTCTAAAAAAGTAAGAAACTCTTCTACTTATATTAAGCTGGTAAATACCTTGTGTCTTACCTGAAAGTTAAACACAATAGCTCTCTCATCACAGCAATCAAAGATTCCCAAAGGGGGGTATTAAAACCAAAAGTCTGATATCTTAAAGGTCTTTACAGATATCTGTACTTCTCTCTACACCCTAAAGATTGCAGTTACTCAAGACTCCCGTGTGTCCTTTCTCAAACAGATTCCTATGAAGACTCCTTTGAATCTAGACAAGTACCATCCTCAGTAGACCAACTGAGTCTGGAGAAATTATTCAAGCAATCAAACTTATTCCCAAAGGGAAATCTCCCGGTCTGGATGGTCTCCCAATTGAGTTCTACAAATGCTTACATGAATCAATCAGGTTGCCTATGGAATCAGTTTTCCAACATTTTGATCTTTCTTATAAGGTGTCTGGTTTGGCCATTAAGGCTACCATAGTTGTACTTTCAAAAGAGCGAAAAGATCATCTCAAGAACTATTAGCCTATTTCTCTTCTGAATATGGAAGCAAAAATATGTGCAAGGTTTTTAGCAAAGCATTTGGAATACTTGATCCCAAGATTAATTCACCAATTTCAATCTGGAGGCCTGATTACGACCTTGGCAGATGGGATACTCTGTCACAAACGTGACAGATATCCCGTCCGCAATATTACAAGTTCCAATATATCCTATAGAACTTGTCAAATGGTGGGTAGGATATCTGTCACGTTTGTGACAGAGTATGCCATCCGCCAAGGTTGTAATCAGGCCCTGGCTTTGTGAAGGGAAAACTTGCTTGTGACACATGCGACTGTTCTACAATGTAATTGAGAAAGCCACCCTCTCCACATCCTTGGCCACAGTAGTCATCACACTAGACGGTGAGAAGGCTTTTGATAAAGTATGCTGGCCTTTTCTTGAAGCTGTCCTCAAAGGCTATAACATGAGTCCTTCGTTCACTTCGATAATCATGTCTTTATATACTGCGCCTATTGCTAGAATTAGGATTAATGGTGCTATTTCCTCTCCTTTCTCTCTACTTCAAGGTACTTGTCAGGGCTGTGTCTTATTCTCCCTCTTGTTCATTCTGGCTACAGACTTTTTGTTGGTCTTAATCAATGAATTTCCTAATATTAAGAGGGTAGTTTTCGGATCTCATATTTTTTTTTAACTGGCTGCTTATACAGATGATAGGGATAAAATGGAGGTTATGCCCCTCAACACTCATTGTCACTCTTCTTGCATTGGACAGTGTGGCCTTCAATGGCAACCAAAAATGATAAAGTATCTTGGTGTCTGGTTTTCTAGTAATCTCTCTGAGTCATTAGGAGTCAATGAATGGGAGTTCTTGAACACAATTAAGGACCTTCTATCCACTCGGTCCCCAACAGTTATATTGTGGTGGGGAGGAATAGACAGTTTAGAAGATGATGATTACACTACTTGTAATGTTTTTGGCCGTGATGATTCCTGTATGCCTTTCATCAAATACTTTTTTCACTATTGAAAAACCAACTTCAAGCTTCTTGTGGTCTGTCAAAAAGCCTAGAATGAGCCTTAAGAAGCTCACATTGCCACTTGTGGTGGGGACTGAGTTCTTACTAACTGGTTCAACTACCAAACAGTCATTCTTGTAGCTCATGGTGCATGCTGGTTGGATGTTCAATCCAGTCTAATGGCCCCCTAGTTTTTAATAGAATGCCATCTTATCTCCCCTTACTCCTTGTTTGCAGCATTATCAATGAATAATCTGAAGCTTTCCTATTCCACTTGTATTTTTTCTTGACACTATTTGCACCCTTAAGATGATGGACAAAGTCTCCTCTCTTATGATATCTAAATCCTTGGACATTTCTCTATGGAATAATACAAAAACATCAGCTCTAGTTTCATCCAAATTAGGACCTGTTTGGGCTGCCAAGGGCATAAACTTGGCGTCAGATTTGTTGGTGGATGATATCCAGCTATCCTTTCCCTACCTCCAAGTGAAATTCTCCCTATGAAACATGGACTTCTGTAATTTTCTAAAGATCAAAGCAAAATTATCTAAGCTCCACCAAGACTTCTCCCTCTTATTCATCTGGCAAGTAAAGGTGGGCATTTTGTGTCTAAAATATGTAAAGTCCTCCATAATTCATTGATTCCTCAATCTTTGCCCATTCACGATCTCTGGGCTAAGAATCTTCAGTTGTTAGGACTTTCTCCTATTCCAGACTCTAGTTGGCCACTTATCTCTAAAAATCTTCTTAATAATAAACTCATTTCTTCCTTGTCTCAGACACATTTTTATACTGCACATCTCTTATACTGGACACTGTCCAAAATCGTAAGTTTAAATTAATTGATTCTGATTTCTCTTGGTCTTATAAAGAAGCTATTGCTCCGCATGACATATTCTTGACGTTCAAACTTCTTTCTATCTATTAGATTGAAGTTCACAACCAACTTATTAACATCTTTAAGGTGTCCTCCTCTCATTCTGCTAGGTCCATATGCACTAAGTCCTCCACTCGATTTACCTGACAAAGACAGAGGCAATTAAAGGAATTTTGTTAGAGTGGAAAGCGATCAATAATGTTTCCTTGCCTACATGGTGGACATAGATTACTTACCTCATAAGTACACATAAATGTTTGTCCCTCTCTCCTGGCATGTCTGTCCCTTCACAATTACTGTGGCACCCCCTTAATAGCTTTATGTCTAAGGCATAATGGCCCTTTCCTTAATATCTGTTTTCATTGCCAACACGGGGAGTATTCATACTTGTCATGTTGTTTCCCCATTACATTCTTTCATGCTTTTTTTCAATTATTTCCCCTTTTCCTCTTTTTCTTCTTTTTCTTGCTTTGCTTTTGTAGGTTTCTGTTTATTTACTCATCTCTTTTCTTCTCCTTTATCCATTTTCTTGCTTTTCCCTTGAATTGTAATGCTGCCAAATTTCTGTTGGCCCTTTTTTTTTTATTATTTCATAGTTGATTTACCCCTCCCTTGTTAGTTACAAATTTGTTTTGCTATTATTTGGCTTTAATGCTTACCTACGCCAGTGAATTCAACTCCCAATTATGGGGCAGATTTCTGGAAAGTGGCACTGCACTATGTGCAGCACCACTTCCCCTGCGCCCCTGAGCACCTCCTTACTGGCACCATGTTTGCGCCGTATTTGAAAAACGGCGCACTATGGCGCAGATGTAGGGGGGAACAGCGTATTTTTTCATGACATTATTTATTGGCGCTACTCCTGCAGAGTACATAGGGCCCCATTCTAAAGAATGGAAGGCCCCTTTTAATGCATGCTCTTGAGCAGGCGTTAAAAGTGCCGTAAAAAATGGCATAAGGAAATCTCACAGATTTTCTTTTGCCATTTTTCCGGCACCCCTATGGCCCAGGCATAATGTAGTGCAAAGGGTTACAGAGTGGCGCAATTCATGCATTGCGCCACCCTGTAAATAAGGCGCAGGGATTTCAGCCTCATTGGGCCACATTAACATAAAAAACAATGACGTTAATGTGGCACAAGGTGGTGCAAGGGCATTATGAATATGACCCTATGGCCCTCATTACGACCCTGGCGGTATAGAACCGCCATGGCCGCGGCACGCGGGAGCACCGCCGACAGGCCGGCGGTGCCCCGCGGGGCATTCTGACCGCGGCGGCTTAGCCGCGGTCAGTAAAGGGAAACCGGCGGTCTCCCGCCGGTTTCCCGCTGCCCCCAGGAATCCTCCAAGCCGGCGCAGCTTGCTGCGCCGGCTTGGGGATTCCGACTCCCCCTCCCGCCATCCAGTTCCTGGCGGTTCTCCCGCCGGGAACCGGATGGCGGGAGGGGGAGTCGTGGGGCCCCCGTAAGAGGGCCCCTACAAGTATTTCACTGTCTGCTTGGCAGACAGTGAAATACGCGACGGGTGCAAATGCACCCGTTGCACCTTCCCACTCCGCCGGCTCGATTACGAGCCGGCATCCTCGTGGGAAGGTCGTTTTCCCCTGGGCTGGCGGGCGGCCTTTTGGCGGCCGCCCGCCAGCCCAGGGGAACACTTGAAATACCCGCCGCGGTCTTTTGACCGCGGCGCGGTATTTTGGAGGGCGGAATTCTGGCGGGCGGCCTCCGCCGCCCGCCAGAATCAGAATGAGGGCCTATGTGTCTAAATATATAGAAATGTTGATTGATCAATTGCTGTATCTTCTGCTATTAACCTTCCAACATAATTTGGCTAATTTTCTGCCTGCATTTGATTGCTCAATACGCTAGCCATGCTTCTCTGGTTTGGGCCTCTGATATTTCTATGTATCTTATACATATGTTGTTTTTTTGTCTTCATTATAAAAATTAATAAAATATTTGGAACAAAAAAGTTCACTAAATGGAAAAGTTTTAATTTTGTGAAAATGAAGACATGATTCTGCATGTAGTGCACTATTGCAAGTTATACTTGTTCTAAGAATTTACCTTTGCAGTCTATTGAGTTTTTATAGCTCAATATCCAGAAATACAAGTCCTTCATTTTAGCACTCCAAGCAGAATTTCCATTACAGTCATTAATGTTTAGAAATCACTAATCCTTGATATATTAACCTTCTGCTTCATTCCAGATCATAAAACACCATTATTGTGTCCAGAGACCACTATGCTGTCCTCTTTTTTGTTTTGATCCTCATGTTAAGCATAATCCCTTTCATGCCATGTTGGTGTTGGAGTGAACAAATCTAGACCCCATTGAATCGCCATTCTTCTATTACTGTAATTGGGAGGGGACAAAAAATAATTTCTTAATAGAAATTCAGTCAGACCCCGGATCAGTTGAGTATGGTTAAAGCAACTACCAAATAAAGAAAAGATGTTAGTGTTGCTAGTCCTTGTTTGTGGCCTATGATTATACAGAGACTTTGCACATCCATGGTTACAAGGATGTAAATGGAATGACATAGACTTGCATTAACGGGTATTTCGTATGTTTAAAACGAGGTAGAAGATTTGATCAAAGGGAGCTAAGTGTTGATTCAGTATTTTAAGAGAAATATTCTGTGCTGCAACTCACACCAGAAATGGTGAAAGATTATCCCTTTCATAAATTTTGGGTACAAAAATATTATTGGAAGAATAGTTGTATTCATGCTCATTTGTTAACCTCTCTAGATATTATAATAGTCATATTAATTTTAATTAATCTTGTCTTGCAATAGTTTATTTTCCTCCTGCCCCCTACCTTTCGATACCATTTCATAATATGAGGATACCTTTAGTTGTTTCTTGGCCTCTACATCATAATCATTATAATCTGTAAAATTCATAACCACAATGCTCCTGTCTTTGTTCACCTTTCTACTGATAAATTATGCAAAATTATTTGAAGCACTACAATTTTTAAAGAATGATATCCTCCTCAAATCTTTTTGTGCTTGACATTCATTTTATTCAGGTTCATTTTACATTTAGAAGATATCATCAATTTCACTGATGATAGTCTTATAAGAAATATCCTAGGGATGGTGGCCTTTGCCACCATCCCTAGGATCCGGAAGAACATGGCTGGAGGAAGATCTTTCTCCTAACTCGCAGCACAGAGCTGGAACAATCTGCCGCTTCACCTCAGTCAGTCCCCCTCGCTGACTCAGTCCAGGAAGGACCTCAAAACCTGGCTCTTCGACTGACCCGCGTCCTTCCATCAGCGCCTTGAGACCCCCCAGGTGAGAAGTCGTGCTTTACAAATATTTGATCGATTGATTGATATAATGGTATACGGTTTCAACATAGGAGTGAATCTACACTCAAAAGGCCTGAATCAAAGGAAACTGCATCAGTAAAATTCAGTGCAGCAATTAAATCGTAAAGATCCTTAACTAGAGCGGTTGCTCAGCTTTCCAACAATCAGTTACCAACTAGGTCATCAATTGTAAAGTCAGAAATGACTGTGGGTAGTAAGGTATTCTCAAGAGGAATTGAAACTGTCACACATTTTTTTTATTTAATTCTTGTAAATTTCAAAATGCCAGCTTCCCTCTGTAGTTCATTGATGTGTTGACTTTGACAAAGGAAATACTTTTTCCTAAAACATGGCAACACTTGTTCCATCATTAACAATAAAATGTCAATCGTTTATTACAATCACAGAAAGTCTATAGGAATTCATCAGTGAAAGAAGATAGTAAAGAAAAGAATAAAAAGCTGCGATGATTTCAGACCCAAGAGGCACCAGCAAACACTTTGGGTCCATGGATCACCTCTCATACCATTTTCAGTCTCAATTATCTCCAAGGTACTGAAACTGTAAATAGAAACCTTAGCTCACAGAAGGAAAGGAATTTCCCCTTCTCTAAAGTATGATCCACTGTATGTATGTGTCTGTCACGCCATACAGGCCATCAAAACATTTTGTTCACATTTCAATCACAATAACCCTGCCCTATCACCAATTAATTCTAGCAGAAGAGAGTTATCCTGTTTCCTGGCCATACTAAAAGAATCTTACAGTTATTGGAGCAGATATGCTAATATGAGAAATTTCTAATGATTTGCCTGTGAATACTAATGAGAAATATTGATAAACAAAACTAATATTTGAAAATAATGTGTATGGGTAAAATGTGCCCACAGGGAGTGGTCACCATGTGTATTAACAAGATGCTAAATAATGAAAATATATATTAAAATGTGTACTAATATGTCATATTTGAATGTATAACCTATGTTTTATGATAAATTCATGTTCTTAACTTAGCGGAACTGGAGGCCTAGTCTTCGCTGGGCCTTGCTTGCTTTAACATGGAGACGCGATGAGCTGCCGAGGACTGGAACTGGAGAAAAGGACCTTGAACTGTACATAGTTCAGAGAGAGTTCACTAGAAAATTCTGCAAATGTACCAGTGGACAGGAGATGATGAGGACAAATTGATACAATTATGTGTAATGTAGGCTAAACGTACTTTCCCAGAACTTGAACAATGGAAGCACTGACTGAAAGATTGCGAGCAACAATTTAGTTACTTGAAGAGCCGGATGATGTTCTCATCGACAGGAGAACCAATCAAACTAATGGAACTTGAAGCCCGAATTGACACGAACATGTGGTAAACAAAAACTATAGGTTAAAGTCATACCTTCTGATAAGGTTGACCAGTTAGCAATTAGTGGGATGGACTAAGAGACCCTAATAAAAAGTCATGACAAGGGAAGGGAATTTAGAACGAAGAGGCGAAAGTTGATGACGTCAGGAGACGCTGTCCGAAGTGCTGATAATTGGGCTTACTGTGAGCCTGATACTTGCTGATGACTGATGACCTGGAGACAAATACTGACTCGTTGCTGATCTATCTTGGATAGGTAGCTATAACAATGTGACTGACTAATGTGTGCCTTTTCTTCTGCGCTGTTTAAAATGTTTCACTCTCTTTAGATATATTTTTCCAAATTAATGATTTTTGTCTGAATTGTTTTTGCATGAAGACCCACATGCTGACGCTAATTTGAGTTAGGTAGGTTGACAAGGGTGACTTAACGGTGACTGACTGACTCACATTGCTGAATTATTTCATAAATGTTAAAGGATTTGCTGACTTATGTTGATGCTTGTTATGCTTGAGATTTTCTTGGTGAATAAATTGTTTTGTGATGATTAATAAAGCTTGATTAACAATAAAGTCGAATAAAGGTTTTGATTAGAATTGTAACTAATAGGGAATAAAAACGATTAACTTTGTGAGAGTGATGGTATTTTCTTGTTAGATGGGGGGCTTTCTTGATGGGCGTTATTGATTGTAGTGCTTATTGATGGTCCATTGGTCTACCACTTAGCTGGGATACTCCATGCGATCCAAAAGGTTAATCGACCTATATGCGCCCCCTTGCAAGTTTACTTACTAAGGACCATGCACACTAACACTGTTAACCTCTTCAAATATGAACAGGTGTTATCCATGTTGTCAAATATCAAATATGAACAGATTTCTAAAAAAAAACTTACCAGAAAAACCCATAAGAAAAAAACATCCATTTGCAGCAATATTGTGCTTTATGCTACACAACTAAGGAACATAACTGCTTGTAGAAAAAACTTGCAATTTACAAAATAATTCTTATTTTTCCAGGAATAAAATAAATCTACAGAAGGTCATAGGAATGTTGATATTCTATATGTGTCTCACCACTGTCCTGGCTGCCATTGTTTGTGTATTTTTTTTTTACTTTTGTTATTGTCTTTTTGTGCATTCAAGGTATTGTGTGGTACAGTGATCTAGAGATGGGCCTATATTGGTTCGGGGTACCACAGCTTTCTTTTATTCTTCATAGTACGACTGAAGCATACTAAGGAGCCTTACATATATCTTACAATCTATTATGATGTATTTATCCAGTGGTGATTACTCTCAGTATATTTGTCTTTGACAGTGCGGAAGTAGATGCTGTCTGTTTGGAGTTGGCTAAATTCTGAAGGGAGGCAGAAGATGAGAGACAAGATGGCAGCCACCGTAGGCGCTCTCCTCCCCTCGCGGCTCTGGGATTGCTTGTGCGCTAGTGTTGGGCATCTTTGTGTCATTTTACCGACCGCATTGCAGAGACGGTTTGCGGTCCAGTGGTTGTGCGGGATCCTGCAGCAGTGGGTCTTTGGGATCACTGTGCCTCGGAAAATCACGACCTGGGCAACGGGAGCAGGTGAAGGCCATGGCCCCACAAACGCGTGTGGTAACTGGCTGAAGCCTGGATCTAGCAAGCAAAGACTTTCTCAGTCCTTGACCCTGGGGTTAGTCTCTAGGACTGGAAAAAGTTGGGAAGAAAACGGCCCCTAAAATCCAGGGGATCTTGGAGAATAAACAACTGGCACCAGCGCTGGACGGTGATTTTGGTACAGAGGCTAAGAGTACTGGACATCATAGGGAGGGCCAACCATAACTGATATGTTAAAAAATCCTCAATCTGCAATCTACCCACTTCCCCTGGCCGGGAGGCTGACCATGGCTACTAGTTTCAAGCAATCACTAAAGCTGACAGAATGTGGCAACCGCAATGGCGAATCGGTGCCTTCTGTGAGCAGTAACATCCCGTCTCAGGTTAGTGCTGATGGCAATGAGTGTCTGAATATGAATGAAACCTCTGGGGATCTTACTTTGACTGGTTTATGTGTCTCTGCTCCCAGCTCTATTTGCGAGGGCCCATTGACTATGACTGGGGAGGGAGTGTGCCACACTATGCAGGGCCCTAGCTCTCCAGGAACTACAGCGCAAGCCCAAGACTTTGAGAATCTGCGGAGTGATGATAGGGCAGCACCAGCGCACTTTCTGATAAGTGAAGGTTCTCAGTGCCTTGATAAAATTAATGGGACCGCTTTTAACAGCAGGGTGGGGAAGAATGGCTGTTCTGGACAAGGTGAGGTTGGAGAGAACTTTTTCTCATTATCAGATCAATCCAGGGATTTGGATAAGTCCAACACTAGCTCCTCAAAGGACTCGGAGATTTCTAATAGCGTTATCGACCCCTCAACTTTTACGATGGGGCGGACTGTGATTAAACACTGTGAAGGGTTGACAGAGGAAGACCTTTCAACAGTTAACCCGGTCAAGACCAGCAAGAAGAGAAAAAATAACAAATCTGTAAGCAGGGCAAGAGCAATGTCTTGGGATTCACAACTACAGCATAACCCAGACAACGTGTTTGAGGGACCGGGGGATTCTGTTACTGACTCTGTTGGCGATGGGGCCCCTCCCTCTCTGCATCTTGTTTATCAACCTATGATGGCACAACATAAACAGACACAAGGCGATAATAAAGAAGCCAGGGCTTCTACCAAGCAGCTGCAAGTCGCAGTAAGCAAGATTGCAAAGACCTGTTCAGAGATTGGGGAGCGTATTGCTACGATTGAGACCCAGGCTAGCGTGTTAGAAGCGGAATTAGGGACAGTGGCGCAGCAGTCCACTATGCATGAAACACAGATATCCAGTGGATAATAGAGGATTTAGAAAACTGGCATTGTAACAATAATTTGCGTATCTTGGGGATAGAAGAAGGAGCGGAAGGCCAGGACCTAAGGGCTTTTATAGTTAGAATATTTAGTGCTGCATTCCCTGATTTGGCCGGTTGGGACTGGGAGCAAGAGATACAAAGAGCCCATCAGTTCCCACTGTACCTGACAAAGCAACGGGCGGTGGGAGAAGCTGCGGAAAATCAACCACAAGCTCAGGCCATTATTGCTAATTTTGGTAATTATCTGCTGCGACAAGCAATTTTTGAGAAAGCTCACCCTGACTTAAAAATTTATTGTGAGGGTTTTACTTTTTTTACCCGCCCAGATTCTTGCCATGCCACAGTGGAAAGACATTGGCACTTGAGACAAAAGATAAACCCCTTTCAGGAGAAGGGGGCAGAGGCTTACTTATTGAACTCTGCTTGCCTTAAGAAGACATATAAAGGCACAACTCGGGTTTTTTCCTCTGAGATTAAGGCTTAAGAGTACTTACAATCCCTGACTTAATTGAGCTTAATCGGGAAACTCTTAGAGTGTATTTGATTATTTGATTACCAGACTAATGTAGTTTGTGGGCGGTTATTGATATTTGTGGTTATTTATTTTCTTTATTTGATCACTTGTTTTCTTTGGGGTTTTTTTCTGTAATTTTTGTGGTAGTTTTGATTTAGGATCCGAGGATAAAAGAGTTTATATTGGGGTCTTTGAGGGGAGGGGGCCTTTTCCATCTTACAGACCTTCAGTCTGGCTGTCTCATTTGGTAGGGTTGGGGGGAGGGTTTGGGGTGACGAGGGCTGGGGAAAGTGTGATTTGGGTGGATTTGGGAGTTAAGATTGGGGGGAGTGGATTGGGTTGGGAAGGGTTGAAGGGGGAGAGATGTGCAGTGGAGCATTGCCTGAATATTGCATATTTAAGATTAGCATTATTATGTACTTGGTGGTTGTTGATAGTGGTTTAAATGGGACATTGCAATAATTTGCGTATAACTACAATAAATATTTGCGGGCTAAATGATCCTATGAAAAGGTGCCTTGTAATACATGGCTTAAAAACACAGAGAGCGGATATAATCTATATGCAGGAAATGCATGTTATTGGCTCTAAAAAATATCTGCTGTATTTTCCTGGGTATCAACTACTGGCTTAATTGCACAACATAATTTTTTAGAGGTTGCTAAGAAATACGTGGACAAGCTGGGTCGATGGGTGATTTTGGAGTGTTTTATGGGGTTATCTAGATTTACCCTGTGTTCAATTTATGGATCTAACTTTGATGAATCAGAGGTTATTACCTTCCTGAATATGGAGCTTGTAGCCTGGACTATGCCACTTATTCTCTGTGGGGATTTGAATATACATATTGTGGCCAGTATTCCCTTGCAGAGCCAGAAACAGTATTTGGGAAGAAAACCAAAGGTCTTTCAAGCTTTACAAACTCTGGTGCAGAGTCATGGACTTGTGGATGCCTGGCAGCATTGTAGGGCTCCTGATCTTGGGTATACCTTCTTTTCTTACCCACATAGGAAGTCTGTCCATTTAGACTATTTCTTCTTATCAGCTTCACTGTGTGAAAGGCTTTTTGCTGAAAAATTCCAAAGATTCATGTCTGACCATAACTCCTTGTGGTACAACTTTCTGTTTTAAGCAAGGAACAACATTTTAAGAGCTGGCCATTTAATTGGGGACTATTGTTGGATCCGGCCTATGTTGCATGGATGAAAAAGTGGATACCAGAGTTTCTGAAATTTAATAAGGGGACTCCCCCTCCTGGGGTGCTCTGGGATGCTTTAAAGGTAGGAATCCACAGGGGAACCTTAAGTTATGCCTTAAACCAGGAAAAGCACCGTACTTTAGCTATTAGCGCAGCCCAGACTGAGCTGGCCCTATTGGAGCTACAGATTACGGAGCTGTCTAGGAATAACTTCCCTATGCAAGATATTTTAGATCACATAGCGGCAATGAAAGCCAGAGTTACTCAGATGTATCTAGATCGGGATTTCATTAAAGCTCAGACACGCAGACAGGAATGTTATGAGTTTAGTGAGAAGGTGGGTAAGCTTTTGGCATATGAAACTAGACAAAAGCCGTCTCTGGATTTTATTACCTCAATTAAGGATAATGATGAACAGACTTTACAGGGGAATCTGGCTGTATTAAAGGTTTTTAAAGACTATTACTCTGCACTATACCAGCAGGAAATTCATGACCCTCATGATTTTGCAGAGAGGATTAGTCAATATCTGAGTAAGATTCCAGGACCAAGATTGCATGAGGATGAGAGCTGTCAATTAGCTACCCCTATTACGTTATTATTGTTAATATTATTATTACGTTATTATTATTAGAGATCGCTGTAGCTTTAAGTTCTCTGCCTACTGGGAAGCCCTCAGGGCCAGATATGATTCCAGTGGACTTTTTAAATATTACATGATGGATTACAGGCTCCGGCCCCCTGGCTGGTTGTTAATATTATCGTATTTTTAAAAAAAGATAAAGATCCATTATTACCTGTCTCTTACTGCCCTATTTCATTAATAAATGGAGATGCTAAGCTATATGTTAAAGTTCTAGCGACTAGATTGTGTCGAGTAATTAACAAGCTAGTTTCTCCATGGCAGCATGGTTTTATCCCTGGGGGAGGGACTGCTGATCATGTGAGGCGGGTTATCGCCATGGTAAATGCATTTCAGGCTACAGCAACTCCTATGTCATTAATTTTATTAGACACCGAAAATGCTTTTGATCGGGTGAATTGGGTGTATCAATGGCCAGTATTTCTTAAATGTAATATAGATCCTGGTTTTATTAGGGCTGTCCAGGGCTTATATCAGAAGCCCACGGCACAAATTCAACTAGCTGGGGTGGCTACTGAGCCTATTTTAATTGCAAGGGGCACAAGGCAGGGATGCCATTGCTCACCTCTGCTCTTTGCACTTTATATAGACTCTTTAATTAGAAGGCTACTTGATAACAACTTGATTGCCCCTATGATAATGATTGAAGGTACGTTTAAAATACTGGCGTATGCTGATGATACAGCCATTACTTCACCTGATCCAGGGACGTCGGTAGAAGAAATAGAAAAGTCAATGGCAGAGTTTGGTGAGGTGTCGAGGTACTCATTAAATAAGGCTAAGTGTCAGATAATGGTTAATGACTCGGTCTTTTTTTAAGACAGTAGAAAGGTGGAGCAAGTGACCTATTTAGGTGTTAGATTACGACTAATCTTGAGCGGATTGTTGAGAGTAATCTTGCCCCAGTATTAGCTAAAACTAGAAAGGAACTGCACTGTATGAATAATTTGCACCTTACGATTGTAGGGCGGTGTAATCTTATTAAAATGCTTTTCCTGCCTAGGGTTTTGTACTTCTTCAGAACCATCCCATTGGAAATTAGCAATGACTGTCTCAAACATATGGAAAATTTAGCAAATGGTTTTATATAGTACTTTTCTAAAACGCGGCGGGCATATAAGTATTTAGTACTTCCAAGAAAGAAAGGGGGTGGGCAGCACCAAATTTCCACTTCTACTATTGGGCAGCAGTCCTACAATATATTCAGCCATTAATTATTCAAGATGTAGGTAATAGAGGAGGTGGTGAACTCTATCCAACTATATATAGCATGATATGGGGTAATAATGCTAATGCTGTCTTTATGAGAACAGTTGAGCCCAGCTATTTAAAAAAAGTTAAATTCAAGACTGTCCGGTCTGCATTTAAGGTTTGGTCTTGTATTAAAAGTAGAATTGGAATTGGTTGTCTTAATTTTTATACGCCTTTATGGATACGCCCATACTCAAGATTTTTTAGGATAAATTTTGCGCTAAGTGGGTACAACGGGGCGTCATACGTATCGGGGATCTGTACAAAGATAGATATATAAAATCATTAGATTAGCTGAAAGCTGATTTTTTTGCTTGACAGAAAAGATTTTTTAACAGTTTTGCAAATTAGGGATTTCTTGCTGTCTTCATCTATATATGGCCTGCTTGGGGATAGAAATCCAGTTTTGGAGGTTTTAGATAAGTCAGTTGATTGGCGGGTGCACTCGCCATACCCACTTCTTTTGGACCTGATATCTGATGACTTGGGTAAACACGCAGATTGGTGGGGATGAAGTATTGGTGTCTCAGAAGCTTCTTTTATGGCCTCATTAGACATGGCCCAACGGTTTTTGCTTTCTGCTGGGCCACAAGCCCAACATTGTAAAACAATATTTCATCTGTATTATACCCCACTAGGGGTAAGCTGAGGGGGGTGGTATGCCCCGCTGTAATAGCTCAGCGGCAGATTTAATACACATGTTTTTTAGCTATGATATGCTTCAAGTGTTTTTTACCGATATTGCTAAGTATTTATCAAGGAGTATGCATCAAGAAATTGTGATAACTCCTCAACTTCTATTATTGGGGATTGATGGAGCAATGTGTGTAGGTCAGCCTCAGAGGTATTTGTTTTTAGCTATGTCAGTGGCTCGTTGTTGTATTGCTTCAGACTGGCTGAAATCAGCTTCACCGACCTTAAATCAATGGTTAGCTCGTCTCTGCTCAATGTTTTATTTTGAGATGGGTTTGTATGCGCGTAAGGGTCATCTCCGTAGAAAGATGGGAAAATTAATTTGAGTCCCATTAGCACAATGGTTAGGTCGGTCATAGCTGCTTTTCATGACGAAAATATGGTAGAATGAAATGTATGCACTACCGCAGCACTTTATTCTCTGTGATGGCTTTGAAGATTGTAGTATTGAGTATTGCTTGTTTAATATGAAGAACTACTTCATATGTATTTATATGTATTTTATTCATGTTATATACTGTGCATCTTTAAATAAATAATTTTTAAAAAAGGGAGGAAGAAGATAGTATTTTTTTTACATCAGCAATAATCTTTTCAGCTGTACTAATGACTAAAGCTAATTAGCTGTGCCTATTCCTGCCTTTCTTTACACAGAGATTATTGCTTTTTCAGGTTTCTGTTGGGCAAAGGAACAGTTGTAAGCCATCCTCATAGTTATGAAAATCTACCGCTAACCACCAACAAATTAAGAAGAGGTCAGAATGGTGCAAAGGACTCTGCATTCATATGGAGAAGAATCAGTGACCCTGGAACTAACACATACTTTTGATTTCCTACCAGTTTGACATTGAGAAAAAAACACTCATATTTTATCATGTCCCAGACTAAAACTGGATGGTCATCAGAGTTCAAGATGGCTGAGAAGCCAATGGTGTTCAACCACAATACTGAAGTTTTACAGGAGATATTAGAAAGAAGGTATCAACATGATGCGTTATCAAATTTTAATGCTGACTTGCACTTATATCAACTCTACAATATCTAGATACAATATATTTGCTCAGTGAGTAGATTCACAGTTAAAATAGTACACCTAAAGCCTTTACTTATGATCACCTTGACAATATGATGGTAGTCAATATTGTGAAGTTAATATATGTGCAGATAGGTAATGTTCACCTTGATATTGTGATGTAAAACAGAGACCTATTATGGCTGGAAGGGATGCCTTATTTTTATATACAACTATTAATAAATTTTACTTTACATTCACCAGTGTAGTTTCACTTTACCTGCCTAGGAGGAAGCCTGATTACCAATTTACCAAGCTCGATTATTGTTCTACAAATCTCCTTGTCTGTGCTGTTATAGAGTGCTTTGTGATTTTTGTTTGAAGCTGAGCTGTAGCAACTGGCATGATGTTGAATGCATTTTGTAGATATAAATAAGGCTTCTTTAATAGCAATGTTAATTACGATAGATTTAAGTTTAAGTTGCATAAAACAATTAACAGGAAAATGGTACACTTATAAAATGGTGATAGAATGTCAGCATATATAGATAGTATGACATTTTTTGCAAGCTAGAAGTTGGAATCCCTGAGGCTGTGTTTGTTGCTTAATTTGAAGATATGGCCATCTTCGAAACTAGAGTACTTTTATTTTTTACTACCCAATGTGTTCTAGGGCACTGCATTGGTCTCTGCCTAGCAATTTGATCACCATAATCTTATTCATTTTCAGCTATAAAATGCTTGAATGATATATATTTTCTGTAAGCTTTTTGATGTTTGAAGTAAGATTTATAATCTTTCCAGCATGTTTTAAGGATCTGCTAAACTATAAAAAGCAGCAGGATTTCTATTTCCTTTATTTTTACCCATTATTGTGTCTTATCCTCTAAGATCCATTTTGAGTCTCTTATTGAATTGTTTTGCTCAAAGCGTTTTCATTTTCTGCAGTTTGGATTTTATTCACCAAATCTGGGGTACTTTTGAGATTACCTCTCTATGTTTTGAAGAAGCCGAAATCATTGCCCTCTGGTCTGTTTTTCTAATCTACCTGTCATGTGACTCCAATGTAATCGCTCACTGTAACTCGGCTCTATCTTCTCACACTTTCCCAGACTCATTCAAGCATGCTTAGTCCCTTTACAGTGAAATTCTGCCTGATCTCGTTTTTACGATTTGTTTCTAAAATTCTACCACACAAGGATGACACTGAGCACTTCTGCCTAACATCTCACTAAGATTTAAGGCTTCATTACGAGTGTAGCAGTCTGAGGACTGTCACCATCTCATTCACAGTTAGATCGCCGCACTCCAGGTGGTCTGACTGCCACATTACAATCCTGCCGGGTGGACCTGCCAGAGGACCGCCATCCCTGCTAGAAACATGGTTCCCAACAGGCTGAGCACAGTCTGAGTTTTACTCAGCCAAGCCGGCGCTGAACTCAGCATCACCTGGCTGATTACAACACAGCTTTCCTCTAGCCTTTCCATTATGGGGACCCCGGCTTGGAAAGGCTGGTGGAAAGCCAATGCCAGGGGCCACAGGGGAGCCCCTGCCCTGCCCATGGCGGCCCTGCCCAGCACCATCAAAATGGGCACTGTCTGTTTTGCAGAGCAGACAGTACGCATTCCAATGGTGCTGGAGTGCTACAATATTGGCCTCAACTCCCTTAAAGGAGCCATGAGCAAAATTGTAGCACTGTTCCTGTTGGTCAGCCCGGCAGGAATGTGTAATACAATATTCCCGCCGGTCTGACCAACAGGAACATTGTAACATGCTTGGGAGGGACACCACTGGTATGACGGTGGTGTCCTCCCCACAAGTTTGGCGGTCAGCTCATCTGACCACCAAACTCATAATCAGGCCCTAATTCACACCCTTCTGCATCATGACTCATGTGGCAGAGTTGAAACACTGTGGGAGGTGTGCTCTGAACAACATAACCCAGGTGCTTGGTTTTGGTTGATGCTGACTTTTCATCTGTTGATAGTGAAAAATGGGCGACAAACAGGGGAAGGCAGAATCTCAGAACCAACACCACTGGGAAATAGTGATTATTTATTTTCCAAAAGCCTTTCTGTGAATAACTTTAAATTCTGAAAGTTTTTCAAAAACACTTGTCACAATGGAAGCTCATAATTCATTTATAATTTATTGCCACTAATATCAATCCTGCTTTTATTAGTGTTTTGTACATGTAATAAAGGTGTCTGCTCTGAGAAATATTTTGAGGGGTCTGTTTCCAGTGGTCAAGATCGAGATCCTTACATTATGTCACTACTTTGTTTTTAATAAGCGGGTGAATACTTTTTCTTGATAACAGACGATATAGTAACATCATAAGTGATGCAGTTCTGTGTTATGAGAGGATAGCTCCTAACTTTGTCTTGAGACTTCCCTTATGTTACATAGTTTTTGCATAGTACAAATTCATCAATTCCTTGGACTCTTGGCATTGCAGCAAGTAGCTAGAGGTAGACGGTCATTGTCAGGTTATGGGTTTTCCCAGTGGAAAGGGCTAAGTTTTTGAGATCTTTCGCCTTATCATTTTTATCTTTGATTAGTTGGATTGTGAGCAGTGGACAGTCCCTAATGAGGATCATCCAAAGAATGTGTCTGAAATTGTGTCAGTAAGGGTGCACCTCACCGTGTGAGAGATATCAGTGTGTATGTGGATTGCGGCTGATCTCTGCATACTTTTCAGCCTAATCTGTGATTTACCAGACTAGAACAATTACCTTTTAATAATGAGAAACAGAAAGGAACAGCACCTATTATCATCTTCATCTGCAACATTGGAGATGCACTTTCTCCAGAAAGATATTATTTTGTCTTTCCACATTCAGTCCTATGTTCTACCTCAGATGTAGTTTTAGACTAGACAGTAACCAGCACATGAGTGCACATGTACCTGGACCTTTGGTATCAGATGCAGGGGCCCAAATTTGCTAATATAGCATACAAGCATAGCAATGACATCACACGGTATTGCAATCAAAGTTGCTGCTCTGCCATGCGTCAAAGGGAGAGAAAAAAATGCACCACCTAAATCATCTAAGATATAGTGTATTTTGTTCTCTTTTTCTTTTCTGGCTGCAATGAGCCGCATACATACATCCTTGTGCCATAGTGCAAGGGTGTATGTATTCCCTAAAGCGTAGGTTTTGTATTGGATTGTGATCCTTCCAGTGCAAAAAACTGTCCTTTACGACATTTCCCACTTTGTATTTGTGCCAAACAATGATGCACACATGCAAAGTTGGAAAAATGAGAATTGAAAGCATTTCTCATTACGCCTACCTTGAGGAGGCATAAGGTTTTGACATATATTCATGGATGTTAGTAAATAGGGATTTGCATAAAAACACACAAGTGTTTGCATAGGAATGCCCATGTAACACCCATGGAATGCCCCCTTGATGCAAAGTACAACAATGTAGCACATAGCACAACTTTAAATTACTTTGGAGAACTTTTCAACATATGTCCAGGTTTGCCCTGGATAGCAAATCCGACCCCAACACTTTGTACCATGTTTGCATCACTTTTGTGATGCAAAGCTTGAGTAAATCTGGGCCAGGATCACTCTACATGTCCTCTGAGTGTTCTTGCTGTTTTCAGACTTTCCATTTTCAGCTTGTGACGTATAAGCAGCCATGAAATATTTCCCATGGGTTTAATACATCTGCATGTTTGGTCAATAAAAGCACCAAAATATTACCTTGTTACCTTATGACCTTTCCTGGCTACAGAAAAAAAGAGTGCAGTCATATCAGCCTCCTACTGAAGACCCTCTTGTATCCATCCTGGGTCCACCAAATAGTTGGGTGACCTTGTAATCTTTGGGAGATCAGAACTGCCCCATCTTACTAAGCTGCTTTCAAAGTCTAAGGCAGACCCACCTTCCTAGATTTAGAAGTAAGGCCTGACCTATACTTTTTCTCAATCACTTGTGTTTGGATGCCTCTAGTGGTGACCTACCTTATGTCACCTAGTTACAACTCTTAGTGGTTTGATTTCATGTGTCTCAACTTCATCTCTAGCCTAAAACTTGGCTGATTAGGCTCCAACAGTAATATGGAGTATCAAAGGAAAACTTTTTAATTGTGGATTGAACCAGCCTAGTGCTACCTAGTACTGGCTTTGAGTGTTTTCTGATTCAGCACCATCCAGTCATAGTTTAAGCAATGTATTTTTACCTCTTTGTTCAAAAATTGATTTGGGAAAACAAATTTCTGTTCCTGAATTTGAAAGAATGCACAAGTTACTCCTTGGGTGCTAATTGATAATAGTAAGGCCTTATCTGCAATAAACCTTAATACTGTATATTTGTTTTTCCAAAATATTTTGCTCTGATGAGCTACCCAAGCTGTAATTATCGGAACCAACTCCTCCGTCATTCCTAAGTATTTTCTTTGTACATTATCTTCTCTCAATCAACTGAATTCTTCACAGTGTACTTTTACTACATTTACTTTACTTTGTCACATAATGCACATCACATGCTGACTGATTTATTCCTCCTCTCTCCTCTGCATGTAGAGCCACCTTTGGGGGCACTAGATCAGTCATAAACAATGACTTCTACATGAACCCATCCTTTTCCACTCCGTACAGAATGGGATGATAGTGACGTTTGCTGAGCCCATCCCAACCACTGCTTATGAGAGACATGGACGTCAGACTTGGGCACTGGGAGGCCTATAACTGACACCTCCCAGGCTATCATTAATCAGTTTAGCTGGACTATTACACATCTAAAGCAAATCAGGAGCTCTGCAAGGGAAAGCCCTACTAGATTTGTGCATAGATGCAGTTGTCTACCACTCAGTGACAAGCTGCTGGACACTAGTTCAGGATTAAACAAAAAAGTCATTGATTGAAAGCTTGAATTATGCTCAGCCGCTGGTAATTACTTGGGCTGTATCCTATTCCATTGATTTTTTGCCCACCATTTCACTTCAGATTAGACATGTCCATATGCGAATCAGCCATGGTCTTGATCCAGTAGCAATAGTCCAGCTCAATCTGCAAAGACAAATAGTATCTGAAGCAGAGCAGCAGCAAACAAAGACCCATTACACCCTAGTTGGGGCTGTTCAGTTGTTTGCAGTTTGACTGCAGTGGCACAGCGAGCAAGGGACACTTGTCTGGGCATACAAGCTGCACTTAGAGCATTACTATGAAGTAAACAAAAAGTGATATGTAGGAGGATTGAATTAATGTTAGTCACTGGTAATTGCTTAAGGCCACATCTCAAACCATTATTTTTTGTCCACCGTGACACGTTAGAGTAGACACAGCCATATGCAAATCAGCATTGGTAATTCTCCAATAGGAACAGTCCAGTCTGAACTGCCAAGGCAGGTCCTTTCCATACTGGAACAGAAGCAACCCAAGACCTTTGTTCAGAGCAAAGGCTAGCCTTTGATCATATTACATGAGATTTAATGACACTGTAGGCATACTCAGTTAATATGTTTTGATGGGCTGAAAATTAGGGGACTGAGCTCCAGATGACTATATAACTCGCCACCACTGGATGCTACCTTGTTCAGTTACTGCTCTCCCAGCATTTCTCTCTCTTTTAATTTCTTATGATGTACAGGCACCTTGGCCCAAATCAAATCTCTTGACTAGCCAGTTAAGTTGTCATGCTTTCTTCCCATTATTTGGTATTAAGTGTATTTAAAATTGAATAGCCAACTCATTACTGTACTCATCAATTAATTTAGGGCCTGATTACTCTGTCATAACAGTGACAGATGTCCTGTCTGCAAAAATCTAAATCCTATTATATCCAAACGGATTTAGATTTTGGCAGATGGGATATCCACAACCATTGTGACAGAGTAATCCTTCTGCCAAATTCTAAGCCAGGACCTTAATCTTTAACCTTGACATCTGTGGTGCTTTCAGTGCATTTCAAGTCTGTTTTGATTGCTTCAGAAGCAGAATTACCAGAAGTAACAGGTACAATGACTGGGCACAGAATGAGATTTTCAATGGAAAGGAGAACAGCCAAATTTTTCCACCGATTTATGGTAGAATGACTCACTCAGCTAAACTAGGTATGACCCCTTTAGTCTTCACCTTTTTTCTGGATAGATTGTATTTGCATCTATCCCATCCCTTACAAACATACTTCTGTATTTAAGAATCAGTGAGGGATGAAAACCAAGAACCCTTAAACTGCAATTTTGTAAATACAAATAATTATTATTGTTATAACTATGACATAACTTTATACACAGCATGCTGATCTCGCAGGGATAGCTGTTTGCTCTTTGACGCTAAATTTATCACAAAAGTGCATGCTCATCCCAGGTGGATGCTGCTGGCAGATGTGAAGTACTTCTTCAGGTTGGTTGGTGAATCACATGCAGGGACACGGCAATGGGTATTTCAAGGGGCCCCCTCCTCATTCCTTGCAGGGAGCTTCCAAAGGTTTTGTTATGCCACTGAGGCAAAGACCATCCCAATGACATACAAATAAGGCTCATGCTACACTGAAACAACTGAAACGCAAAAAAACAAAAAAGTAATTTGCCACCAAAAAAGAGATTACAATTGCAGATGACATACATTTGACACAACACATGTAAACAGAGTGTATAAAAAAAGATGGCAAGTGAGACCAAATTGAGACCACTAATAAACTGTTGAGCTCAACAGAATATCGATACATTTAGAGACATTGATCTTGAGAGGAAAACAATGGTGGAGTAATTCCACAGATATAATAAATCTGGATATTCTGACTCAGAGGCCTGTAGTTAATAGCAAGAAGACTGAATGTGTAACTATCTCTGATGGAACCCTGAATGATAAGTCTTTTCAAAATGGATATAACAATAAAGTATAAACCCTGAGACGCCAAATAAGATTTGTTCTAGGGTTTTTTTAAAGTAAAATTCATAGCAAGACATATCACAACTGTGGTTACTAAATTGATAAATGAAGACCAGATTGGCTTCAGAAGCAATAGATTATATTTCCTTAAATAAAAATCTGGCATCACTAACTTTCTTAGACCCAGATTTGTATTGCAGCTGCTTTACCCCCCAGGCAGTGATCAAAATCCTCTGCAATATTCTCTGGGAAAGTATTATGTAAGACAAGATGCAGGCTTATAAATATCAAGCTCTGCTTCCTCTTTGTCCCTATGGAAAAGGAGAAATTTGACTATAACTTTGAGTTGTTGGTTCATCGTGTTCCTCACCTGTGGTCCTAGCAGTTGATTTTCCTCCTGAATTTGTGCCAGGTTTTCCCTTTTTCTTCTTTTTCCTGTCATTGTCTTTGGCTTCTTGCCTCTCTCCACCCTGCGCTGACAACATTTCATCTCCAGAGATCCTGGTTTCAAGCTTGTCACACTCCACTCATTGTCTGAACCCCTTGTAGGCATTTCCAATTGAAAAGTCTCCCAACCATCTCTGGATTCCTTGCTGCTTGTCTTTAGGAATTCTTTTGCCCTGCAGGGCTTTTCCTCTTTGGGACTCCTTCCGGAAGGTACTAACTGCTAGGCACTTCCTGTGTTAGCTGCACTGTGGCTACAGGAAGGTGGTCATTCTTATCTCTGACAGACTAAGGGGCTGGTTACACGTTTGGCAGTTGGAACGCCAGACTGCCATAGTGGCAGCCGTTAAAAGACCACCATGTTGGCAGTCATACAGACCATCGTATTACGAGTTACATAAGCAGGACCGCCAAACCCAGTCAAAAAAGCCACATGGCCAGTACCATGGAGGGCAGGAAGTAGGCAGTCCAACCACCAGTACCGACAGCCTGACAACCAACCAAAGAACGTGTCAAAAGTCACAGTGGCGGACACCCATGGTGGGCTGCCAATGGCGGTCCGAACCACAGCGGTTCACTTTCAACAAAGTAATACACGCCACATTGGATGGATTTGGAAATAACACAGGTGACACACATTGCCACAACTGACACACCTGTAAAGCAGAACATAAAACACACCCCTTCACAAACCACAATCCTTTGCATCCCCAATGCCAAACAACCAAGCCAGAGAACGTCAAAATATTCCCAAGCTGTAGTTTAGGCACCCCCACAAACTTCCGTAAGTACATATCCCACAACCTTAACACACTCCTATTTCCAATTACATCCATTTACACTTCCCAACTCCATTAACTCACCATCACCTGTTCCTGTCCCACTACTTATTTTCTTATCACCACCATGTCGCCCAACAAAAATCTCTGTTTCACTGAAGATGAGTTAAGAGTCATGGTGGATGGGATCATAAGAATAGACCCTCATTTATTTGGAGTCCAAGGCCAGCACACTACTATCGTCAGGATAATGGAAATGTGGCAAATGATAGTCAAGAGAGTGAATTCTATGGGCCCCACCCTGCGCACAAGGGACAACATCAGGAAGAGGTGGAACGACCTCAGGGGGAAGGTACATTCTGTGGCATCCAGGCACTAGCTGCATGTCTAGAAGACTGGCTGTGGTCCACCCCCTCTGCCGTTACAACTCACATCCTGGGAGGAGCAGGTCTTGGCTATCTTGCATCCTGAGGGCTTGACAGAAATACCTGGGGTAGTGGAGCCTGGTAGTTCACAACACAAAAATATGTCACCAAAATGTTTTGTCATGCACGGTCACTGCTCACCCTTTGCCACTTTCACTATCACCACTCTCATCAGCCCTGTGTCCACTTGTTCATAGACCATGGTCTAGCATCCCACATGTGAAGTAGACTCACCTGGTGGAAAAACATAGCTGTATATTGTGTGTAGCACAGGAATTGACAGCACTACAATTCCCAGCAGGCACTGTTCTACAATAAAAAAAAAACAGAACAGTGTATCCTACTCAACATTACCTTGATTGTCAACTCCCCATTGGAGTGTACGCACCTGAGAGGATAACATAGGTATAGTGTGTGTGTAGTATGTACACTGAGAGGACTGCTAAGGCTAGGAGGCACTGGTACTGTCACTTCACTCAGCAAACACTGTGTCCTCTGCTCCAATGACCCTTGTCCCTAACTCCCCATTGAAGTACACTTACCTGGAAGGATGACATCTGTATAGTGTGTGTGTGTAGTACAGGTACTGACAGGGCTGCTAAGGCCAGGAGGCATTGCTACTGTGAGTCCACTCAGCCAACACTGTGTCCTCTGCTCCAATGACCCCTGTCCCTGAACACACCAGTAAAGTGTACTCACATTGAAGGATGACATCTGTATAGTGTGCATGTAGTACAGGCACTGATAGGACTGCTAAGGCCAGGAAGCACTGGATCTGTCACTACAAACACCAGAACACTGCCCCCTTCCCTGAAGACAACAGTATTTCAAATCGCAAAAGACACACCAGCTCACACAAACAACACCCACCCACAGACACAGCAACACTCACAACTTCCCCTGACACCCACACCACCCCCAGCATGACACACACACCATCAAGCATACCTACAGACACCACCACAACAGTCACTGACACAGCCAACACACTCATCCTACCCACAGATACCAACCGAGCAGAGCACCAGACATCCACCACAAGCACGACATTCGCAGACACCACCACTACAGACACACATACATCAACCACATCCACCATACCTGCAGTCACCAACTCAATAGACACCCACACCTACCATGGCATCCTCCAGCACCTCCACCCTTCTCAAGCCCAAGACACATAAATGCCCTCACTCATCAACCCAACAGACACCAACCACACACAGGCATACCTCCCATTAGCATGTACCCACGACATCCACACCTACACATCAGACCATCCCAGTGTCCAAAAAACCTATTTTGTTTCACCTTAGACTTTGCCCTGCCACTCCATCCCATACCCAGAAGAACCCCACCCAGATCCCAGGCCTCCCCTGTCCCCACTGCAAGTCAACATACCTCTCCCCAGGAAGAAGAATCCCACCGTTCTCAAGAGGAAGATCACCCCTTCCAGGCCAAACCCCATCTCCCAAATCTGATACCCCCACCCCACCCCGGATGATCCCTAAGTTGCCTGCCTGCCCCCTTGATGTCCCTTCCTTTGGAGGTTCCCTGGCAGTTAGGAGTCAAGCTTAGCACAATTCTGTGCTACCTTTAGGATCATATATATGGACTGGCCAATGGCCTGTGGACTTTATTATTATTCTATTTATTACACACAAACAGTTGTTTTTTTTGGGGTACACATTTGTCCTGCAATTCCTTTTCTAGCTTCATGGTGTTCTTGAGTGACTTTGGTTGTGGCTCCAGTTGTGTGTGTTTCAGCCTGCTTGCTGCTCTATGTGATGTGGTTTGCAGTATGTGAGGTTGTGTGCAGTGCTATTGTCTCCCAAGAGAAGGGCATAGCTTATGTGCATAGGTATGTGTGAATAAAAGCAATGATGGTGTGATTGCATAGTGCACTGTATTGTATGGCAAGTATTTCTTTTTGTGTTGTCCAATGTGGGCATGTGAGGTATTAGACATATCCCCCTGATATGGCTTATGTATACATGTGATGTGTGTTTTGTTTGTGCAGACACAGAGTGTGTTAAATTATGCTAGCTGTGTTTGCATTAGACTGCGCATTTGTCCATTTTGTTGTGTGTCCCTTGCAGCCTGTTCCTGTAGAGGTGTGTCCCATGCAGTAGGAATTGTATGTGCTTTGTAGATTTGCCCTTTCCCTTGGGCAGATGTGCATGACATTTGGTTTTAGTATTGTTTGTCCAAAAGACCAATTTGGGGCCATTTCCTGTGCACAGGTTAATGACGGGCCTGTTCAAAGTGTTATATGTCCCAGTGCAGTCTTTTTCCCTGGGTGTCCCAAATGGCCCCATCCCAATTGTGTATGTATAGTTGTCATGTTGTTCTTGGTCTATTTGTCTCTCTGTGTTTTGTGCATGCCATTGTACTGTGATCTGTGTGTCCATTGCAGGGTTGTTTACTGGTGATGTTGTTTGTGTTGCATGACACCTCGATACATATATGTGTTACATGAAAGAACATTCCCTGGCCAATGGTGAATGTGGATGTGTGAGATGTATTTATATGTGAGCTGTAAGTGTGTTGTTTTTGATGTGTGTGACAATGTTGTGTAGCCTTCAGTCTCCCTGTGCCTGGGCTGTGTGCCTATGTGTATTTGTGTAGTGTTGCAGTGCAGTGTGAGTGTGCTAGCCAAAGTGTGCATATTATGTCTGTGCATGTGTCAGTGTTGATGTATATTTGTGAGTGTGTGTTGTTTGAGATGTGTACCTGTTTCCTGTGGTGTGCCCCCCCATGATGTGTTCGCTGGCGCTACGAGCTGTTTTTAAGGTTGGTGATGCAAGTAGGTATGTGTACCTATGGTTGTTGGCATCCACGGTGACGATGATTTTGTTGTCTATTGGTGAGCAGCGGCATGGCGGTTGTGAATGGCGGCCCCATACCTGTAAGGCTTCCTGCAGGTGAGTGTCTCCCTTTAAACTGTCTATTTCCATCTTTTGATACGTGGTGGTTGGACTACCACGGTCACATTGGTGGTGTTCAACCTCGTAATGAGTCCAGCGGAAACACAGGCTCCGCCAGCCTGTTTGTGTTTCCTTGTGACCGTGGCTGTCTGTGCTACCTGGTGGTGCAGGTGGACCGCTGGCGGTCTTCTGTTGGTTTGACTGCCAAACGCATAATATGGTGGTCACATCCGCCAGACTGATGACAGTTGGACCACCACCATGGTGGTCCCGGGACCACCAAACTCATAATGAGGCTTTAAGTCTGTGAAGACCAGACCAACCAGGCTCAGAAACAATGCCAGATAGAATTTGTTGAGGCATTAAGTCTACTGAAAGAGAGGCATTTGACTTGGTGAGCTGGAAATTTTATTTAAAGTACTTCATGTAGAGGACTTTCCTTTCTAGCTCAGTAGGTCAATAGCTAACTTATATTTGGGGCACACACATTTGATGTACTGAATGATAAAATTACCAAATATAGTTTAATCACTAGAGGAAACATGCAAAGCTGCCCTCTGTCCCAGATTCATTTATCAGGCCTCTGGCTATTGCTGTTACGTTACAAAAGATGTCCAGATAAGGCCAGCCTTACCTTGAGACCTCAAGCTAAAATGATATGCAATGATATGGTAGTGATGTGGTTTTAGATCTGAACTTCTTTGTTATGGAAAAAGTTATTTAGTTGATTGCTTCTTTCACTGCAGTTGGGGGTTATAAGATTAATGGTTTCAAAAAGGAGGCTCTACTTTTCAACGCAGGTTCACATCACTACCCCCCTTCTTAGGCAGACCTATAAAGAACGGATATGGTATCTAGGCATTAGAGTCTCTGAGAACCGTGACAACCTTTATAAAATAAATTAATAGAGAAAATTAGGTCTTTGTTAGAAAGGCCGAATAACTTCAACCTAACTATCTAGGCAGCACTTGGTCATTCAAGTGAATGTAATTGCCTTAGTGATTTTTCCACAACTCTTCCCAGGATCTTGCTTCATTTTCTATTTAAAATAATTGAGCCAATGATTAGAATGTTTTGTGTAGCAAATGTAGCCTAGAATGAGTATGAGAAAACTATGTTTACAAAGGGAAGAAGGCTGCTTAGCTGTGCCACATTTCAGGTGTTGGTATTTTCAAGCTTATCTATTAACGCATGTATAATATTACATCCAATCTAAGCATTTTTTATAAAGACTTTTTGGATTTAATTAGAGGTGATCAATTTTTGTTTCTGGCACACCCATCATTAGGGATTCACAATCCCAAGCTTGTATGCTATTGCACCATAAATTCTTTTAGCACCAAAAAACAGCAACAATTGTGGTTTCAGATTATCCCTTTGGTTCAAGCTGAAATGCTGAAAGCCCATTAAGTGCAATCTGTAGTGAATAATCCCCTCTCCTGCTGCTCCAGAGGTGGGAAGTTATTTGTTTAGGTAACAATGGAGGTTGTTCTATTAATGATAAAATGATCTCCAGGAAATATGTACCATACAGAATACTTTTGCAAAGGAAGTTACACATTTTTCTATCAGCAGACATAGGCGGTCATTACAACATTGGAGGTAAAAGCCGCTTACCGCTGTGCAGAAGACTGCCAACACACCGCCGCGGCCGTAGAAAACCGCCACAGCTATTATGACCCACAGCACTGAATCCGCCAAAATTCAGACACCCACACAAGTCCGCCACACCAAAGGTCAGTGATAAACTGGCGAAAACAAAACCGACACCGTCACGCTAACAGAAACACGCCCACACTATCACGACACACGAATCCACGCAGCGGTCTTTCAACTGTGATATTCCATTGGCGGTACACACCTGTAGGAGGCTGGACTGGCTTGTAGTGAGTACCAAGGGGTACTTGCACCTTGCACCAGGCCCAGTTATCCCTTATTAGTGTATAGGGTGTCTAGCAGCTTAGGCTGATAGATAATGGTAGCTTAGCAGAGCAGCTTAGGCTGAACTAGGAGACGTGTGAAGCTACTACAGTACCACTTAGTGTCATATGCACAATATCATAAGAAAACACAATACACAGTTATACTAAAAATAAAGGTACTTTATTTTTATGACAATATGCCAAAGTATCTTAGAGTGTACCCTCAGTGAGAGGATAGGAAATATACACAAGATATATATACACAATAGCAAAAATATGCAGTATAGTCTTAGAAAACAGTGCAAACAATGTATAGTTACAATAGGATGCAATGGGGAAACATAGGGATAGGGGCAACACAAACCATATACTCCAAAAGTGGAATGCGAACCACGAATGGACCCCAAACCTATGTGACCTTATAGAGGGTCGCTGGGACTATTAGAAAATAGTGAGAGTTAGAAAAATAACCCTCCCCAAGACCCTGAAAAGTGAGTGCAAAGTGCACTAAAGTTCCCCTAAGAACAAAGAAGTCGTGTTAGAGGAATAATGCGGGAAAGACACAAACCAACAATGCAACAACTGTGGATTTCCAATCTAGGGTACCTGTGGAACAAGGGGACCAAGTCCAAAAGTCACAAGCAAGTCGGAGATGGGCAAATGCCCAGGAAATGCCAGCTGCGGGTGCAAAGAAGCTTCTACTGGACAGAAGAAGCTGTGGTTTCTGCAGGAACGAAAAGGGCTAGAGTCTTCCCCTTTGGTGGACGGATCCCTCTCGCCGTGGAGAGTCGTGCAGAAGTGTTTTCCCACCGAAAGAACGCCAACAAACCTTGCTAGCTGCAAATCGTGCGGTTAGCGTTTTTGGACGCTGCTGTGGCCCTGGAGGGACCAGGAGATCGCAAATTGGACCAGGAGAGAGAAGAGACGTCGAGCAAGACAAGGAGCCCTCTCAGCAGCAGGTAGCACCCGGAAAAGTGCCAGAAACAGGCACTACAAGGATGCGTGAATCTGTGCTCACCCGAAGTCGCACAAAGGAGTCCCACGTCGCCGGAAACCAACTTAGAAAGTCGTGCAATGCAGGTTAGAGTGCCGTGGACCCAGGCTTGGCTGTGCACAAAGGATTTCCACCGGAAGTGCACAGGGACCGGAGTAGCTGCAAAAGACGCGGTTCCCAGCAATGCAGCCCAGCGAGGTGAGGCAAGGACTTACCTCCACCAAACTTGGACTGAAGAGTCACTGGACTGTGGGGGTCACTTGGACAGAGTCGCTGGATTCGAGGGACCTCGCTCGTCGTGCTGAGAGGAGACCCAAGGGACCGGTAATGCAGCTTTTTGGTGCCTGCGGTTGCAGGGGGAAGATTCCGTCGACCCACGGGAGATTTCTTCAGAGCTTCTGGTGCAGAGAGGAGGCAGACTACCCCCACAGCATGCACAAGCAGGAAAACAGTCGAGAAGGCGGCAGGATCAGCGTTACAGAGTTGCAGTAGTCGTCTTTGCTACTATGTTGCAGTTTTGCAGGCTTCCAGCGCGGTCAGCAGTCGATTCCTTATCAGAAGGTGAAGAGAGAGATGCAGAGGAACTCGGCTGAGCTCATGCATTCGTTATCTAAAGTTTCCCCAGAGACAGAGACCCTAAATAGCCAGAAAAGAGGGTTTGGCTACCTAGGAGAGAGGATAGGCTAGCAACACCTGAAGGAGCCTATCACAAGGAGTCTCTGACGTCACCTGGTGGCACTGGCCACTCAGAGCAGTCCAGTGTGCCAGCAGCACCTCTGTTTCCAAGATGGCAGAGGTCTGGAGCACACTGGAGGAGCTCTGGACACCTCCCAGGGGAGGTGCAGGTCAGGGGAGTGGTCACTCCCCTTTCCTTTGTCCAGTTTCACGCCAGAGCAGGGCTAAGGGGTCCCCTGAACCGGTGTAGAATGGCTTAAGCAGAATTGGGCACCTCTGTGCCCAACAAAGCATTTCCAGAGGCTGGGGGAGGCTACTCCTCCCCTGCCTTCACACCATTTTCCAAAGGGAGAGGGTGTCACACCCTCTCTCAGAGGAAGTTCTTTGTTCTGCCATCCTGGGCCAGGCCTGGCTGGACCCCAGGAGGGCAGATGCCTGTCTGAGGGGTTGGCAGCAGCTGCAGTGAAACCCCAGGAAGGGCAGTTTGGCAGTACCAGGGTCTGTGCTACAGACCACTGGGATCATGGGATTGTGCCAACTATGCCAGGATGGCATAGAGGGGGCAATTCCATGATCATAGACATGTTACATGGCCATATTCGGAGTTACCATTGTGAAGCTACATATAGGTAGTGACCTATATGTAGTGCACGTGTGTAATGGTGTCCCCGCACTTACAAAGTTCAGGGAATTGGCTCTGAACAATGTGGGGGCACCTTGGCTAGTGCCAGGGTGCCCTCACACTAAGTAACTTTGCACCTAACCTTTACCAGGTAAAGGTTAGACATATAGATGACTTATAAGTTACTTAAGTGCAGTGTAAAATGGCTGTGAAATAACGTGGACGTTATTTCACTCAGGCTGCAGTGGCAGGCCTGTGTAAGAATTGTCAGAGCTCCCTATGGGTGGCAAAAGAAATGCTGCAGCCCATAGGGATCTCCTGGAACCCCAATACCCTGGGCACCTCAGTACCATATACTAGGGAATTATAAGGGTGTTCCAGTAAGCCAATGTAAATTGGTAAAAATGGTCACTAGCCTGTTAGTGACAATTTGGAAAGAAATGAGAGAGCATAACCACTGAGGTTCTGATTAGCAGAGCCTCAGTGAGACAGTTAGTCACTACACAGGTAACACATTCAGGCACACTTATGAGCACTGGGGCCCTGGGTTACCAGGGTCCCAGTGACACATACAACTAAAACAACATATATACAGTGAAAAATGGGGGTAACATACCAGGCAAGATGGTACTTTCCTACAACACCGCCGCGCTCAAAATACACACACATTTACAAAACACTACCACATTCGACAATTCCAAATACACACACCGGATACACATACACACACTACTCCCACACACCCAATACAATATAAAACACACACCCACAAACCCCTACGACCAAAAAATTCAGAAAGAAGGCCAGAGAGAGACACCATTAGCAAGAACAACAGCATCCACAGGCACACAATACCATCACCCACACAACTTCCACGCACCTCACACAACACACCACTACATATCAGCACACTGATCACAACCCACTCCACCCCACACATCACCTACACCACCCCATGGCACGGCAAAGACAGCCCAGGTTCTCGGAGGAGGAGCTCAGTGTCTTGGTGGAGGAAATCGTCCGGGTAGAGCCACAGCTATTTGGATCACAGGTGCAGCACACCTCCATTGCAAGGAAGATGGAGTTATGGCGAAGAATAGTGGACAGGGTCAACGCAGTGGAACAGCACCCAAGAAATCGGGAGGACATCAGGAAGAGGTGGAACGACCTACGGGGGAAGGTGTGTTCCGTGGTCTCAAGACACCACCTGGCGGTTCAGCGGACTGGCTGTGGACCCCCACCTCCTCACCCACAACTAACAACATGGGAGGAGCAGGTCTTGGCGATTCTGCATCCTGAGGGCCTCGCAGGAGTAGGCGGAGGAATGGACTCTGGTAAGTCAAATCTTAATTATTACATCCCCCACCCTACCTGCATGCTATCACATAACCCCACCCTCACCCCCAGCACCCCAACTCCTCACATATGTCCCAACATCACAAAACACCCATCCCAACACCAAGCCCTGCATGCAACAACAGAACATGGACACCCATCACTAAAGCATGCCCACTGCACATACCCATACAACCCCCTAAACCACCATCACACAAGCTCCCACACAGGAATGAAAGCACTGAGGCACACGGCCACCCACCCATTGCACACCATGACACACACAGATGTAATAACCATCCTTTTATACCCCTGCAGGACCCCTACCCAACGTCACCGGACAGGAGGGTCCACACCACCAACAGAAGAGGCCCACAGTGATGACAGCACCTCTGTCCAACTGGATCTAGATGATCAGCCCGACCCTTCGGGGACATCAGGACAGTCGGTTCCCCTCACACTGGCACAGGCTATCACAGACCTTCCCCCCTCTGGAAATACCAGCACAGCACCCACCCAGTGGGCCCATACCTCCGTCCCCAGGACACGTCAATCAGCTGTGTGTCCACCACCACAGGGAACCCAGGATAACCCACCACCCCAACAACAACAGGGACCTGGGGGCAGTGGCAGTGGGCACACGGTCCAGGGGACGGAGGCCCAGGAACACAGGGGAACTGGGAGGGCTGCTGTGTGACAGGGGGCGGACAGGCCAAGGGAACCCACTCTCCACAAGGCCCTCTCCTCCATCATGGGAGCCTACCACCACTCCCAGGAGACGATCGCAACGGTACTGGCCAAGTTTCAGGAGACCCAGCGCCTGCAGGAGGAACAGTATATGGGCTTCAGGGAGGAACTCAGAACCATCAGCTCCACCCTGGGCACCATTGTAGGGGTGCTGAAGGAAGTACTCAACACCAGGAGGGACACTGTGGCACTACAAGGGGTCCCTGACACTAGCATGGACGATGAACTGCCCGCCACCTCCGCCGGCGCAAGGGGACAGGAGGCACCACCACAGGACCACCACACCAGCACCCCACCCCCTGCAGAGGTCCCTGAGATCCAGGACAAAGACAGAGCACGATGCCAAGACCCCCGCCAAGAAATGAGACCACCCTGATTGTCATCCTACTGTCCCACTTTGTCACCCTGTCCATACTGAAACTGCCCCAGCTCCACTTCCTATGCCCATTTGGGCAATGCACCTGTGAGACTAATAGACTGGACTCTACCATGGACATTCCCCCGCCATCACTCCTCACCACTTCACCACCACCTCCAATATTGAGCACTTAAATAAATACAATTAAAACACAAAACAATCGGCAGTCTGTCTGTGATTTCGACATAGTGTATTAGCAATTACAGTGACAAAATGCTCTTTCAATAGTAATGTCAACATACCTATGTCACACAGCTCAAGTCCATGAGGAATCAAAGCAGATGTCACACAGTGGGACCCACATCTTTGAAATCGTAAGGGAAAGTGACAACTCAGTGACCATACACTGGGTGAAAACGACAGACAGTGGAGAGGTGGCAGTGTTTAAGTACATGTAGCAGGCAGGTCTGTACTCTTACCTGTGTCTCACTGGAAATATTGCTGGATCACTGAGTCCCTGTTGTTCATGTCTTCTTCCTCTGCTTCCTCGTCTTCACTATCCACAGGCTCCACAGCTGCAACAACACCGCCATCTGGACCATCCTCCTGCAGAAAAGGCACCTGTCGTCACAATGCCAAGTTATGAAGCATACAGCAGGCCACGATGATCTGGCACACCTTCTTTGGTGAGTAGAATAGGGATCCACCTGTCATATGGAGGCACGGGAACCTGGCCTTCAGGAGGCCGAAGGTCCGCTCGATCACCCTCCTAGTTCGCCCATGGGCCTCATTGTAGTGTTCCTCTGCCCTTGTCCTGGGATTCCTCACTGGGGTCAGTAGCCATGACAGGTTGGGTTAACCAGAGTCACCTGCAAATGGCGAGGGACAAGTATTATACACACACTAACCTGTAGGGTAACCCCAGACAACCATTCCCACTGTCTTGCTTCCAGGTGCTCATCTAATAGCCACACACGGTGCCTCTGGAGTTGACCTATCACATAAGGGATGCTGCTATTCCGCAGGATGTAGGCGTCATGCACTGAGCCAGGGAACTTAGCATTCACATGGGAGATGTACTGGTCTGCCAAACATACCATCTGTACATTCATTGAATGATAACTCTTCAGGTTTCTGTACACCTGTTCACTCCTGCGGGGGGACCAAAGCCACATGGGTCGCATCAATGGCACCTATGACGTTGGGGATATGTCCCAGGGCATAGAAATCACCTTTCACTGTAGGCAAATCCTCCACCTGAGGGAAAACGATGTAGCTCCGCATGTGTTTCAGAAGGGCAGACAACACTCTGGAAAATACTTTGAAAAACATAGGCTGGGACATCCCTGATGCTATGGCCACTGTTGTTTGAAATGACCCACTTGCAAGGAAATGGAGCACTGACAGCACCTGCACTTTAAGGGGGATTCCTGTGGGATGGCGGATTGCTGACATCAGGTCTGGCTCCAACTGGGTACACAGTTCCTGAATTGTGGCACAGTCAAGCCTGTATGTTATTATGACATGTCGCTCCTCCATTGTCGACAGGTCCACCAACGGTCGGTACACCGGAGGATGCCGCCATCTCCTCACATGTCCCAGCGGACGGTGCCTATGAAGGACAACAGCGAGCACAGTTTCAAACAACTCAGAGGTACGTATCCACATTTTACACAGAACACCAATCATACACAAAAGGTGGCCTGTATGTGTGTTGAGTCTAGGCCTAGGTATGTGTGACGCAGTTGGAAATGAAGCCATGTGGGCCCCTGAAATGGTGCCTGCCTGACCTGTAAAGTGGGACAATGGGATGTGAGGTACTGCGCTGGCGTTGTACACTGTCACTGTAGGTGGTCCAAGACCGCGGCGCAATGCTGCATTGGTTAACATTGGACCCTATGGGTCCCAGGAGCCAATGACGATCTGCGCCGGAGGTGACGGCACGCACCGCCGCGGATGTGACCGCCATTTTCTATCTGTTCAATCACTCTATACCTGATCTTCGACAGGATAGGACCTACACTGCAAGTGCTGCTGTGACCTCAGTCTGGAAGAGACAATGGCCCGAGTGTCTGGGGAAAGGGCCCCTGCCTTCACATCAGAGGAGTTGGAGAAGCTAGTGGATGGGGTCCTCCCCCAGTACACGCTACTCTACGGTCCTCCAGACAAACAGGTATGTACACAGGGAGCATGTTGTATGGCCTATGCCTGTGTGAAGAGGGCTGGATGTAAGAAGGAAGGGGGGTGAGTGCTGTGTGCATGAAAGACGGTGAATGCATATGCCACATGGCAAGGGTGGGGATGAGGGCCAATCACTTTGACGGTGCAGTTGGTAATAACTTCTCTTTTTCCCCTGTACATTTCATGTAGGTCAGCGCCCACCAGAAGAAAGATATTTGGCGTGCCATCGCCAAGGACGTCCGGACCCTGGGGGTCTACCACAGACGGAGCACCCACTGCCGGAAAAGATGGGAGGAAATTCGCTGCTGGAGCAAGAAGACGGCGGAGGCTCAGCTGGGGATGGCCTCCCAATGTGGGAGGGGTGCCTGTCGCACCATGACCCCCCTGATGTTCCGGATCCTGGCGGTGGCCTAACCGGAGTTGGATGGGCACTTGAGGGTATCACAGTAGCCACAAGAGGGTGAGTACACTCTCATTCTGCTGACTTTGCGCGCATTGGAGGTGTCTGGGTGGGGGAGGTGGGCTGTGGGTTTCCCTAGGCCAGGGCGAGTTCCGTAGGCAAGGCCCCTACGTAAGGCAGGCCATGTGGCACCCCAGCCCACCTCTGTAGAGTGCCAAGTACACCTAGTCATGCCCCTGTGTCATCTATGTGTGCAGATGTCGTCCATAGCCTTGAAGGGCATTTCCCAGGAATTGAACAGTGGAGCCCAAGAGCGCGGCGTAGTGCAGGGGGCTTCTGTGTCCGTCGTGTCCGCCAACGGAAGCCGTAATGCATGCACTCAACATGTCTCTCTCCTGTCTTCTCCCCCCTTTTTCTGGTCTCCCTGGTCTTGTGTGCATTAGCATCATCAAGCGGAGGAGCAGTGGCACCGGAGCACGAGGGAGCTGCATCCCACATGGCCCTGGAGGGCGACACTAAGGAATCTGAATTCACCAGTGGGACGGAGGGCGAGGGGAGCTCCACGGCAGGGACAGGAGCTGAGACCAGCGACACAGACTCGTCCTCTGATGGGAGCTCCCTTGTGATGGTGGCAACATCTGTGCCCCACGCATCTACAGGTACAGCCGCCACCCCCCCTACCCGCACCACCCTCCCAGCAGCCCCTCAGCCTTTGCCCCGTGCCCACTCACCCAGGAGGGTGGGCATCACCTTCGCCCCAGGCACCTCAGGCCCTGCCCCAGTCACCCCTGCTGCCCTCAGTGAGGAGGACATTGACCTCCTCAGGTCCCTCACTGTTGGGCAGTGTACCATTATGAAAGCCATCCAGGGTGTAGAGAGGCAGTTGCAACAAACCAATGCATTCCTGGAGGGCATTCATTCTGGTCAGGCGGCCCTTCACCAAGCTTTTCAGACTCTGGCCTCAGCACTGATGGCAGCCTTTGTCCCCGTCTCTAGCCTCCCCCCTCCATCTTCCTCCACCCCGACCCAATCCCCTGTACCTCAGCCTATCCCAAGCACACCTACAGACCAATATGCACACACCTCAACACCCAAGGGTTGCTCAGGCAAACATAAGCACCACACATCCCACAGGCATTCACGCAAGCATCACACACATGCAAACACACCAACATCCACTGCCTTCACTGTGTCCCCCTCCTCCTCGTCTCCCTCCTCTCTCCCAGTGACGTCTACACTCACACCTGCATGCACTACATCTACAGCCACTACGTCGCTCTCCAGCACACCCACCACCACACCCCGCTCACGTGCAGTCACCACCCCACTACCATTCACACGTCCCCTTTGTCCTCTCCCAGTGTGTCTGTGACGCCCCCTCACAAGATACACAAACGCAGGCACACACCCACCCAACAGCTATCCACCTCATGACAGCCTCCAGCGCATGCACCTTCACCCAAAGTCACCAAACGTACGCCTCCTACAACCACCACCTCTTCCTCCACTCCCAAACCCCCTCCAGCTACCCGTCCCAGTGTTCCTAAGAAACTTTTCCTGGCCAGCCTTGACCTCTTTCCCTCACCTCCCCCACCCCGTCCATCTCATAGGTCCCGAACTAGCACCTCAGCCACAACCTCTCCGGGACTAGTGGTGCCTGTAGTCACCGTAATCTGAAGTTCACTGGCCACCAGGGCAGCCAGTGTGGCACAGAGCCACAGCACAGACAGTCCCCCACCTGTGAAGCATCAGAAGTTGGCCAGTGCCCGGTGGGAGAGAGGGAAGACTCCAGCCACCAAAGCCGCTCCCAGGGGTCCTGATGGGAGTGTGGAGTCAGCTGTGACACCTTCCAAGGTGGGGAAGGCCACAAGAAACCCGGCAAGTCTGGGAAGAGCAGCACGGCAGAGAAGACCGCCATCATCGCCGCTACCCAGGAGGCCACCGCCAGAACCAGCCCAGCTGCCAAAGGAGGCCACCGCCAGCACCAGCCCAGCCCAGCTGCCCAGGAGGCCACCGCCAACACCAGCAGCAGCCCAGCCCAGCTGCCCAGGAGGCCACCGCCAGCACCAGCCCAGCTGCCCAGGAGGCCACCGCCAGCACCAGCCCAGCTGCCCAGGAGGCCACTGCCAGCACAAGCCCAGCTGCCCAGGAGGCCACCGCCAGCACAAGCCCCGTTGGGCCATGAAGGACCGCCAGCAAAAGCCCCGTTGGGCCATGAAGGACTGCCAGCAAAGGCCCCATTGGGCCATGAAGGACCACCAGCAAAAGCCCCGTTGGGCTATGAAGGACCGCCAGCAAAAGCCCCGTTGGGCCATAAAGGACCGCCAGCACAAGCCGCGTTGGGCCATGAAGGACCGCCAGCAAAGGCCCCATTGGGCCATGAAGGACCGCAAGTAAAGGCCCCGTTGGGCCATGAAGGACCACCATAAAAAGCCCCGTTGGGCCATGAAGGACCGCCAGCAAAAGCCCCATTGGGCCATGAAGGACCGCCAGCAAAAGCCCCGTTGGGCCAAGAAGGACTGCCAGCAGCTGAGACCCTGCAATGGAGACCGCCATCTCAAGCACCGCTGCACAGGGCACCGCCATCTCAAGCACCGCTGCACAGGGCACCGCCATCTCAAGCACCGCTGGCACATGAGCGGCAAGGGCACTGACGCAACTGAGTCCGTCACAGGGTGAATGAAGCACTCTGGGCACAAAGCCCCCTCCAGAACCAGTGGAGAGATACATCCACTCCCTCTGTCCTTAGCAGGATGAAGCACTCTGGGCACAAAGCCCCCTCCAGAACCAGTGGAGCATCCACTCCCTCTGTCCTTGGCAGGATGAAGCACTCTGGGCACAAAGCCCCCTCCAGAACCAGTGGAGAGATACATCCACTCCCTCTGTCCTTAGCAGGATGAAGCACTCTGGGCACAAAGCCCCCTCCGGAACCAGTGGAGAAGCCATCCACTTGAGAGACTGTGGCTTTGCACTCCCCAGAATGGAACAGTGGGCAACCCACCCACTGTAGAGACTTGAGAGACTGTGGCTTTGCACTCCCCAGGATGTAACAGTGGGCACCCCACCCACTGTAGAGACTTGAGGGACTGTGGCTTTGCACTTCCCAGGATGGAACAGTGGGCAACCCACCCACTGCAGAGACTTGAGAGACTGTGGCTTTGCACTCCCCAGGATGTAACAGTGGGCAACCCACCCACTGAAGAGACTTGAGAGACTGTGGCTTTGCACTCCCCAGGATGTAACAGTGGGGAACCCACCCACTGGAGAGACTGTGGCTTTGCACTCCCCAGCATTGAACAGTGGGCATGTGTCCCCCTCGTGGATTTGGCGTTGTGCACTCATCCGGCTGAGGTGCCCCCCCTTTCCCTCCCCCTGAGGTGTCTGTTTAGTTGCTGTCTGATGCCCCTGCAGTGTTCTCTCTATCATGGTCGCGATCTTGTGTGGGCCTCGCCCATACCGTGTGGTCCCAGTGTTCCACGGACTTTCTTAGAACACTACTTGGACTACTATGCTTGGTATATATTATGTACGTGGTGTATATATCTATTTCTGCCTACTTGCTTTTAATATATTACAATGGTTACACTAATTTTCTATTGTTTTTGCATTCTTCCAGGGGGTTAGGGGGGTGTAACTGTGATGTATTGATATGCATTGTTTGTGTGTTGTTGTGGGTGAGGGTGGGGGTGGGGGTGTTGCTTGTGTTTGTCCCTGTTTTTTGCCTTCCCCCTCCCCTGTGTTGTAGGTGCAGTACTCACTGTGGTCTTCGCCGCCGGCGTTCGTGTTCCTGGTAGAGGAGCAAGAAGATAAAGGCTGGGAAAATGTGGAGCTCTGGTTCCATGGCCTCCTCGTTCCTCGTGGAGTGTGTAGAGGTGAGCGTTTTCCCTTCGGGATTCCTGTTTCCGCCGTGTTTTTATCCGCGGTGAATCCGCCCCGGAAAAGGTGGCGGATTGGCCTGTCATAATAGTGTGGGCGGTACATTGTCTTCCGCCTGTCTGCTGGCAGTGACCGCCGCGCTGTTTGTTTGTACCGCTGTGGCGGTCGGAGTGTTAAAGTGGCTGTCTTTGTTGGCGGTTTCCGCCATTGTCGTAATTGCAATTTTTTTACCGCCGGCCTGTTGGAGGTCTTACCACCGCTTTAACACCGACCGCCAGGGTTGTAATGACCATCATAGTTTTGCCATTAAAAATCCATCACTGGAGACTGAAAGGTTGAAACCATGGGTAGCTCATTTGTTTAAAGTCAGTGGTGTTCGAAAGGGGGAGGTGGGCAGCCAATAGGCACAATCTATGCAAAAACATAAAAGGGGCTTTTAACACCGTGAGGAAATACACGCAAAATTTCTGAAAAAGAAGGGGTATTGATTGTCCACACATTTTATGAAGAAGCATCTTGCCATAAAAATAAACGCTCTTCACCATACCAATTCCAAAGAATCCAGATATATGCCAAATGACTGGTCTATTAGAACCAGTATATTTGTATTATTGTAAGAAACATATAATGGATCACAGTCCTGGATTTCAGAGATTCAGGATCTGGCAGCATATTATATGGACTTTTCATTGTCATAAGCAGTGCTTAATTTGAAAAAGAATGAGGGCTGGTTTTCAAAGCTCTGCTCAGAGGCCAGGCCATTACTACTAAATGTTAATGTGCTGAAAGCATAGATTTGAATCCATCTTGTGCCTCTTTAATGCACAACAAAACACTCCCTGCCCCTTTATCTCACTCTTGCAGGGTCCTACTTTCTCCCTTTGTGATATTTTTCCATCTTTTCCTCTTGATCAATGTCTGATGAGAACAAATAAGTGCAGGTCCCTAAAAATGAGTGCTGGTGGGCCCCACCAGCAATCATCTGCTTAAATTAAGCACTGGTTACAAGACTTTTAGGAGAGCGAAAGTGAGGCTTGTGAGTGGTGGTTCATATCAGTGCTGATAACCAGCTCAGTAATGGACACATATTGAAAGATGGAGGAACCATCAGATTTTCAAATGTGAATTAAGAAAGTTTGCCTTGTTTTTGAATGGGAAGATACCTATATGAAGCATATGGGGCATCAAAGAATTTTCACAGAATTTGGGATTGATAAATGGATTATATCAATGTTAGTAAATTAATTTATCTATCTGCTAATTCTCTACTTTGTAATTTACCAATTGTTAAAGTTTTGTAATGAAGTTTCACTTGATGTAATTAATCTAATCACCCGCTTTTGATATGCTCTAACCAGGAAGCCTAATAAAAAATTAAAATAAACACATAACTAAACAGGGGGAAGGACGTTTTTCGGCTTCTTGTGCACATGCCATGAAATACTTGATCAGAGACAAACTGGTCTCCTGCCACCATTGTGCCATTCCTGCTGGAGTACTGTGTTAGGCTTGGTCTCCCACAAAGGAAGGAAGCAACAGCCGGACCATATCTGTCACCATCCATTTGACAATAAGGGGTTGTGTACTGTTGTGTGCCAGTCACAATATAATAAATGAAAAGAGGGTTATTTTTATTATTCTGACTTCAATCTAAGTAACAGTAGGGAAGGAATTGGACTTTTGAAAGGTTTGATTTACTATTCCTACTACAGTCTAAGCAAAAGTAGGGAAGTGTTGGACTTTGGAGGGAATGGATTGAACAGAATTACTATTCCCACTCTGGACTACGCAACAGCAGAGAGAGTGTTTGACATAAAAAGGATTTCACACTGGAATGCAAATCCTAGTAAATTAGTTTTTGAACACGTATTACAAAACATTGTTAAATTACAATATACCAAAATTATATATATTTGAAGAAATATATGTGTCTCAGTATAACTTCACCGTATCGCAGCCACTTAGAATGTGGTGAGCTCATGGTGGGGTGGTGAAACCCAAAATATTCCAGCAAACTACGATGCCTACTCACTCAAATTTACTTGAATAGTAGACCACGAACCATGGCTCATATTTCTCAGCGTGCCTTTATTGATTCAGAATGGCAGAAAACCTCTACATGTTTCGGAGCTCCAGCATATGAGCTGTGGTTCGTGGCCTACTATTCAAGTAAATTTGAGTGACTAGGCACCGTAGTTTGCTGGAATATATACATATGAGCCCCACTGAGGCTGATCTCAGTCCGGGGATCCTATCCCCCAGGGCCCAGTGAAGCATTTATTATGTTCTTGGGGAGGGTGGCCCCCCTCTTCGGGCTGATCTCAGCCCCAGGTACCCCATCCCCAGAAGCCTGGCCTAGATATTTTATTTTAGGGGGACAGGCCACATACGGCCCCGGGGCACGGCATAATTATTTATATTTTTTCACAGAGTGGGGTGAGGGGGGCACAGTCCCCTCACAAGGCCAATCTTGGCCCCAGGGACCTCATTCCCCAGGTCCCCACCATGTGACCTGGAGGCCCATCCCAGGGCAGCCAGTCAAAGTACTGGGGACCGTGGGGGGGAGCCTGAAGGCCCCCATGGTCCCTGCTGGCAGCCCACCTGCAGGAGCCAACATTGCTGTCACAGAGAGGGAGCTGCTAAACCAACTCCTTCTCTGTGTGAGCAATTTCCTCTGTCGTCCTGCCTGCATCTCTGTGAGCAGCAAGACACAGGAAACCTCTGCTTGCCATGAGAAAGAGCTGTTTGACAGCTCTCCCTCGCTGCGAGCAGAGTTCTTGCATTGACTTGGTGGCAGCTGTCAAAGCTGCTGCCAAGCCACAGCAAACAGCTATGTCCTGGGGGTGGAGACCCTGAAACATAGCAGGAGGTGACAGTCCCCAGGACAATCAGTCGCTCCTCGATGGGGGCTATACTGCCCCCCTACAAAGAAAAGAGCCCTGGGGTGGTGGTGGTCCCTGAGGCTGCTGGGTCTGAAACGGATCCTGTTTCTATTTTTTTATATTTGCCCCGTGGCGGTGGTGGTTCCTGGGTCTGCAGGGAGCCACTCTGCTCCTCGCGTAGAATTACACTGAAGCCCTGGGGAGTTGGTGGTCCCCAGTGCTGTGGGGGGGGGCTGTGCACCCCTCCACATAGAATTACATAGAAGCACTGAGGTGGTGGCAGTCCCTGGGGCTGTGGGGGGGGAGGGGGCGGTAGGCCCTCCCACATTAGGTTTGGTTTTAGCCCTGGGGAGGTGGTAGTCTGCTGGCTGTGGGGAGGGCTGCACAGCCCCACCACTTAGAATGACATTAAAGCCCTGGGGAGGTTGTGGCCCCCGCACACATAATGTTTTTAGCCCTGGGACGTGGCAGTCCCCAGGGCTGCGGGGGGCCAGCCGGCCCCCCGGCATTACAAATATGAATGACCTCAGGACTTGACTCACCTGGGGTCTTAGGGTTTAAGAAGCATGGGAGTCTATGTTTAATTTTTTTTTAAGGTTTTGCTGTGGATTCATTCCCCCATTGTGAATTCACAGCAAACAATTTTTTTAAAGTGCTTTTTAGCCCTGGGGGTCCCTCTAGGACCCTAGCACAAGAACTAAGGGGTCAAGGTGTCCGTACCCTGGACCCTTTTCTTTTTTTTACCTTTTTCTGGGACTCGGCTTCAACCGATTCCCAACATGGCAGCCAACACTTCCTTTTTGAAATGTTAGCAGCTAATCAGATCTCAGCACGAGATCGGAAGGAGTCACAAATCCTTTGCTCACCTATATACACAAATTAGGATTTTCTTTAATTTTGCTAAAACATACTGAACAGATTTATACCAAATCACAAAAAGAGTGCTTTCTGGACCAGGCCCAAGCTTTAGCTGAATTTGCTGCAATTCCGTCCAGTGGTTTCTGCGCTATTTCTGTTCAAAATCCCTATGGAAAAATGAATGGAGAGAAAGTGTTTTGAGACCCCCCTTTTTCTCATCACCTGCTTGACAGATAACCCACCAAACTTTACAGACAGACGCTGAAGTGAGCATTGTAAATTTTTGGGAAAATGTTATGAAGATGCATCACACGGTGCCAAAGTTATTAGCAAAACAAAAACAGCTTTTTCTATAGAAACTTGGTCCTAACTATAACTACCTAGTGGCGATCACCACTAGGAAATATGAAAAATTGACATGTAAGTTAACAACAACAAAGTAATCAAACTCACTAACTACAAAAAAAATCACAGTAATGAAGCGATTATTTATTTAATTTCAATTAAAACATAAAAAACACAATGTCACAAACATGCACCATCAAATATACAAGTATTTTTAAACATATTAAATATAAAAAGATTATACATAACTACTGACCAATTACGAAATTACATATAAATATCAATTATTGGGAAAAATATATAAGACTTTAATTTTATTAGCAACCTACTCGCCTAAAAAACACACATTAAAAATGCATGTTTAAATAAATTGTTAAAACTAGAATACATATTACAATAAATAAAACATTACAACAATTACACAAAAATTAATGAGTTACGTATTATACCTAATATTACTCAAACACAATACATTTAAAAAATAGCGATCCACTACTAAATATAACTTACTATTAATCGTAATAATAACACAAAAAAAATTATATTCAAAATATACCACTTACAAATAGTTAATTAAAAAATGGAATTAACAATTGTAAGAAATTAAGCTGGGTTGTAAACTTCAGTCAAACAGCAACCACAATCCGAGTCAGGGTAAATGTCAGGCAAACCCTAAATTAACCTTTGCTTACCCTCTCGTAGCTTGGCACAGAGCAGTCAGGCTTAACTTGTGTAAAGTATTTGTGCAAAACTTCAAACAGTAAATCAATGAAAACGACACACAAAACGATACTGCACCAAGTTAGAAAAATATCTCTGACTTATAAATATAACAAGACCAAAACAACAAAAATCCAATAAGTAGAACTTGAGATATTGATTTTTAAAGGTTTTAAGTAGAAATAGCACTAAAAAGCATAAAGCCCTAAAAGTGGTAATCTGGTTGCGCCAGACTGGAACAAAGTCAAAAGTTCATGCTGAGTGCGATGGAGCACAGGCCAGCTACAGGGACTCACTTAGGTCTGCTGGACTAAAGTACCTTAATGTGAGGTTACTGCGCGTGGCGAGGATTCGGGCCAAAGATGCATCGATGCGAGAACCTGATGTGTCCATGTTAAGGATCCCATCGACAGGGCATACAATGTGAAGACCATTGCTGAGGATGCGCTGTGGAGTGGAGGCAAGGTGTTGGGCTCCGATGAGCGTTGAAGCTGCAATGCGGAATTTCTGCGTTGTCTTCGAGACTGCTGTTGATGGAGGTCTTGCGCCAGGATAATGCATCACACAGTAGCGGTTCTGAAAGCGCTGCATCCGTCCCAAGTTGCAGGATGCAGCAGCACTGCAAGTGTTTTGCAAAGGGTCCAATCCACGCAGCCGAGGTGATGCGTTGGCTGGAGCAAATATCCTAGGCCCACTTCTAAGTGTCCAGGACTAGAGTGGCACCATTTGACAGGGCAGAGTCACAAATGGCAGAGTCCAGGTGCAGAAGCAGTGTGGTTGGAAGTCTTTTATGTCCCTGACATAAAAGACTTTAAATCAGGAGGCCAGTCAAACGGCCCTGGGAGTCACTCTAGGTCCAAGTGATGCAGGTCCAGTCTTTCTCACCCATGCAGGGGAAAAGCAGGCAGCAGGGCAGCACAGCAAGGCAAGAGTCCAGCAAGGCAGCAGTCCAGCAGTGTGGCAGTACTTCAGCAGCACAGCTGTCCTTCTTGCTGGGAGAGTAGTCACTGGTCCAGAAGTGTACTGAAGTGGTGGTGTCAGAGGTCCAGTACTTATACCCAGTTGGGCCTTTGAAGTGGGGAGACTATAAATATAAAGAAAAACCTTTGAACTGCACAGAGGTACTGCCCTTCGTGCCCTGGCTCTGGACTCACTACAGGGGGTTATGCATCTCTTTGGCTGGGGAAAGAACAAAGCCTCTTCAGGTGTAAGTGAGGCAGTGCCCTGCTCCTCCCTCCCATCCTCCCAGTATGGCCCATCAACTGCCACCTAGGCTCCCATTATGTGTAGTTGCTGGGGGGAATACACAAGGCCCAGCTGTCACCCACCCCAGACAAGTAATCAGAGACAGGCATACTTTCTAAAGTGGCATTTTCAGAATTGCAATTTAAAATATGACTTCCCCATAAGTGGTGGTTTTAAATTGTGAATCCAGAGACACTAACCCCAAAATGTTTCTCTCTTCCAGATTGTGAATTACACTTATAAGATGTAATAAGGTAATCCTAGTGTTATCCTATGCGAAAGATAGACCTTGCTGTAGTGAAAAATGACTTTGGGAGTTCTTCACAACCAGGATAATCAACACTTAAAAGTACGTCTTGCCTTTTAGATACATGTCACACTGCCCTCTGGGTTGTCTAGGGTCTGCCCTACCGGTGACTTACATGTATGAAAAGGGAAGATTTGGGCCTGTCTAAAGTGTAAAACAGTACTCACAGGTTCTGCAGTGGCAGTCCTGAAACATGGTTAAAGGACTACTTGGGTGGGTGGCACAGTCAGTGTTGGAGGCCCATGTTAGAAATGGGGTCTCTAGTTGGCAGTCAGTTTGCACCCTGTCAAAGTAGGGACCCTTACTCTAGTCAGGATAAGGGAGTCCCACTCCTAAGATAACACCTGCCCAGCCTCTTAGTAAATTGGCATGGGCATTCAAGATTATCTCAGAGGCAATGTGTAAAGTATTTGTACACACATACACACAGTAGCACAGTGGAAAGACCACAAACATACTCCATACTAGTTTAGCAAAATAGCCAATATGTATCTGAATAAAACAAGACCAAAATTACAAAACTCCAACATACACAAACAAAGATATTAATTTTTTAAGATTAAATCCCCATAAAGTGCTTAGAACCACAATAGCTCCAACTGGGGCTATTGTGATGTAATTGACGGAGTCGTTCCCAACAGTCCATCACCACTCCCGAAGGAGTGCAGCGCCAGTTACGGAGTCGCACGGACCCCAGGTACAGTATCTTAGAAACCAGGAAACAAAGATGTTGCATGGAGTCGGGGAGGTGAGACATTGCTAGAGCCGGTGCAGCGTTCGTTCCTTACTGCTACTGGGGAGAGCAGGCGTCAATTCCTTACTGCGAGGCAGGGAAAGTGAGGCATTTGTTCCTTAGGGTTGCAGGGAAGATGATGCAGCATCGGTGGCGGGGCGCCGGTTTCTTACAATCTGGTGGGGTCTATGAGTCTAGAAGGTAAAGACGTGATGAGGTGACTTTTCAGTGTCACGGTCACACCACGGGGACACAGGTGCCATGGCAGAGTCAGGTGACACGGGCGTTGCTGACACAGCACTCGGGACTCACAATTTTGCCGGACTTCAGAGGCACTGTGGCTGCTTTGAGCCAGTGGTGCCACGCCTGTGGCATCAGTTACGGTTGTTGCACTTCAGGGGGACCACACCTTTGGGTGTAGGCAGTGGCACAGAGTCAGGCAGCGGTGACAGTTCTGGAGTCATCTAGAGTTGATGTGCCTGGTTCTTCTTGTTTTTAGGCCGCTTTTAACTCCCAAAGACCCAGGAACTGGAGTGGGCACCACCTGGCAAGTCAGGGTCCTCAACAAGAGAACCCAAAGGCTGGCAGATTAATTCTTTGATGTCCCTGAGATTTTTTAACAGGAGACACGATCATTCCAAGCCCTTGCAGAAACTTCACAAGCAGGATACACAGTCTTTGTCCTCTCCAAAGCACAAGCACCAACTGTAGGCCAACCCAGAAAAGCACACACAGCCAAGGAGCAGTACTCCTCCTCACAATCCTTCAGCTCTTCTCCTTGGCAGAGTCTCCGCTTGATCCAGAAGTGGGTCAGCAGTCCAATATGTATACTTGTTTCTGCCTTTACAGTAGGCAAACTTCACATGAAAGCCTTTGTAGTGCACAAGACCCTGCCTCTTCCTGTCCTGGTCCCAGACATATTCCAGGGGCTTGGAGACTGCTTTGTGTTAGGACAGGCACAGCCCTATTCAGGTGCAAGTGTCAGCTCATCCCTCCGCTCTAGCCAGGAAGACCCATCAGGATATGACGGTCACACCTTAGCTCCCTGTGTGTGACTGTTTAGAGTGAATTCACAAACAGCCCAACTGTCAGTCTGACCCAGATGTGTATTCATCAGCCAGGCAGAGGCACAGAATGGTTCAGCAAGAAAATGCCCACTTTCTAAAAGTGCCATTTTCAAACAGACAATCTAAAAATCAATATTACCAAAAGATGCATTTTCAAATTGTGAGTTCATAGACCCCAAACTCCAACTCTATATCTGCTCCTAAATGGAAATTACACTTAAAGGATATTTTAAGGCAATACCCATATTATCCTATGTGAGAGATAGGCCTTGCAATATTGAAAACTGAATTTAGCAGTATTTCACTATCAGGACATTTAAAACACACCAGTGCATGTCCTACTTTTCAAATACACTGCACCCCACCCATGGGGCTACCTTGGGCCTACCTTAGGGGTGCCTTACATGTACGAAAAGGGAAGGTTTGGGCCTGCAAGTGGGTGCACTTGCCAGGTCGACAAGCAGTTTAAAACTGCGCACACAGACACTGCAATGCCATGTCTGAGATATGTTCACAGGGCTACTCATGTGGGTGGCACAATCACTGCTGCAGGCCCACTAGTGGTATTTGGTTTACAGGCCCTGAGCACACATAGTGCACTTTACTAGGGACTTACTGGTAAATCAAATATGGCAATCATGAATAAACCAATCACCAATACAATTTAGATAGAGATTAAATATGCCAATTGGGGACAAGCAAATATTACCAAGTTTATGGGAGGGAGCACAAGCACTTTAGCACTGGTTAGCAGTGGTGAAGTACCCAGAATCCTAAAGCCAACAAATCCAGGACAGACAACATAGGTCAAAGCAGGCAAAAAGATGGGGATGACCCTGCAAAAAGGGCCAGGACCAACAGCCCACAAGTAGCCATGTGCACATGTAGTGCACTTTACTAGGGACTTCTAATTAAATTAAATATGCCAATTGGGGGCAAGCAAATATTACCTAGATTAGGGGAGAGAGCACGATCACTTCAGCACTGGTTAGCAGTGCTAATGTGCACATAGTCCTAATACCAGAAAAATAGAAGTCAGAAAAATTGAGGAGTTAGGGAAAAAGTTGGGAGGAAGAGAGGACACCCTAAGACTGTCAAATTAACAATCAATTATACATCTTTCTAGCCAGCTACGACACTATAAATCACTAGCACCATTAAAAAAATACAAAAACACTTAAATTGCAAACAACAGTTGTTCAAATTATTAACAATTATTTCAACAATACAAATACTTAAAATTAACATATTAATAAAACACATTAAAATAATGTTTACAAAAACAATATTTTTACAACTATGTTATTGAAACTGATCTTGCCCTCCAGATACAGATGTCTGTATCAGGAGTATGTCTCTATTTGTGTGAGGGCTGATGGGCTGACAAAATAGTCTTTGTATTTTTGTAGGTGTTCTCTACTAAGATAAATGTTTTTACATCTGGGTGATTGGCATCTTTCTCCTCTGTGAGCTTATCATTGCCTTAGAAAAAAGTTCATTTTAGATGAGACTGGATTACAAATAGTACCCAAGTGTGCTATTTCTCACAAAGTGCTGAATACCGTTACAATGTAAAAAATTTTGCTAACCAAGTTGCGCTTACCTTAGCAAAAAGAGACAAGCAGAATAGCACACAAGCTCTACTTAACACATGTTGCTTATTGCTAGGCTGTGTTTTGTTTCTCTAATTCTTTCTGCAGCAAGTAGAGCTGTCTTGCAGTTGTAAATATCACTCTTTTAATTTCGACTACATAGACAAATTACAAGCATTGCTATCTGACGCAACAATACTTTTAATGCATATATTTGTGAAATGCGCTAGCACACATTCTAGTGCAAGTTAATAGCCTTCAGGGATTTTTTATATTACAGCTCCAGTGTTTACTTTTTTCTTAACAACATTATTTAGCACAGCTTTAGCCACAAGAGCATTGAGCACTTTAAGGAGTATTTAAGGATAAATAACATAGCAATTCAAGCAAAATGCAACAAAGAAAACCTGAAGGAGATATGCGCTACAACAGGCAAAAAAGCCTGGTACAGCATCCAACATGTAGAGGCAGACAACCTTTAGTCTAGAGTAGGGATCCCCAATGGGTAGCTCAGGAGAAACTGTTAGCTCACCAGTACCCTGGAAGTAGCTCCCTGAACTGCAGCCCAGCAGAGTACTTAATTCAAATTCAGAGGCTCTATTACAACCATATTAAAGAAGGTGACTTTGCAAGAAAAGAACAAGATTTTCTTTTGATATGTTAACCTAAATTGAAAGTTTGTATTTGATTGCAAGCCACTTATGTTAAGAAACTAACGTCCAGATGTTGTTAAACAAAAGTAATGAAAATACAAAACACATATCAGATGCTCTTCAAATGACAGCTCATGCTGAATCATGGAGATTGTTTGATTTTAGTATTTCCTTTGTTCCAATGGGCACATAGGGGGTCATTACGACCCTGGCAGATGGCGGTAATTTGGGGAAAGGTACTGCCAACAGGACGGCAGTACCTTTTCCCAAATTATGACATTGGCGGTTTGGCCCAAGCCAAACTGTCAATGTACCACTCCATCCGCTAGAGTAGTAATGACCGCTGGACTGGAGACTTAGGTCCCCAGCCAGGCGGCTGTCACAATCCCACCCTCGGGATTATAACCCCGCCTACCACCATGGTTTTCGTGGCAATCGTACCGCCATGAAAACCGTAGCGGTAGGCACTATCAGTGCCAGGAAATTCCTTCCCTGGTACTGATAGGGGTCTGACCCACCACCCCTCCCCAGAGTCCTCCCCCACCCTCCCCTTCCCTCTGCCGCACATTTACACACCTACAAACACACACATACACACTTATACACACAGGCATACACACATTCACCCACGCATGCACACATACATACCCACACACCGCAACACACACTAACATACATTGTCACACACACGCATTCACAAAACACAACATATACGTACACTCACATTCAGTCATTCATGCACGCATTCAACGCGACTCACACCTACATGCACGCATACAATAACAGACACACACACACACAACACTCCCACCCCCCTCTCCTGTTGGAGTACCCGACATACCTGCTTGCAGGGGGTCCTCCGGCAGGAGACAGGATGCAACACTGCCAGCAAAACTTCACCAGGCTGTATCATTGCTCATGATACGGTAGGCGGTATTTTGCTAGTGTGGCGCTGCTGCTGGCAGCAGCTCCACCTTACCGCCGTCTGCCGCCATGACTGTAGACGGAATTCCGCCAGCCTTCTGGCGGAATTCCATCTACAGTCATAATGCATGTGGGCGGCTGGTAGCCACGGCAACGGTATGTTGACGGCTGTCGCCGTGGTGGTAACCGGCACTTACTGCCAGTGTCATAATGAGGGCCTCAGTGCTGCTGCTGTTATTTCAGTAGACATATGGAGGCATTATAATATGATAATACTTTCCCTGGCACTGCTGCTAGCAACTCTGTTTTTCTATCGGGTTGGTTGGTGTTGTACTACAATATTGAATTTTAAATGTCCTCTATCCAATGTATTGTATCCAGAATGTAGGCTACCACAATATCATGAAGGCAAGTATATAAAGGTAAGTAGTTTAATTTATGCTCTTAACTCCACATCAATCAATCAATCAATCAATCAATCATAGTATTTATAAAGCGCGCTATGTACCCGTCAGGGTTTCGAGGCGCTGAGAGGGGGGGGGGGGGAGCGCTGCTGATTTAGCGGTCGAAGAGCCAGGTCTTGAGGAGCCTTCTGAATGCGAGGAGGTCCTGGGTCTGGCGAAGAGATGTGGGGAGAGAGTTCCAGGTCTTGGCGGCGAGGAAGGAGAAGGATCTGCCGCCGGATGTCTTGCGCTGGATTCGGGGTACGATGGCGAGGGCGAGGTTGGCGGATCGGAGTTGACGTGTTGGAGTGTAGAAGTTAAGTCTGGTGTTGAGGTAGGAGGGTCCGGTGTTGTGAAGTGCCTTGTGAGCGTGGGTCAGGAGTTTAAAGGTGATCCTCTTGTCTACCGGGAGCCAGTGGAGTTCCTTTAGGTGAGGGGAGATGTGACTTCGGCGGGGTATGTCGAGGATCAGTCGGGCGGAGGCATTTTGGATGCGTTGGAGTCGTTTGATGTCTTTGGTTGGGATGCCTAATTATCTAAACATCTAATTATCGGGAAGTTGTACATATGGAGTTGTGAAGTTTAGAATAGAAAAACTCTATTTACCAATATAAGTACCTTCATGATAACGTATTAGTTAATATTCTGCATAGGATATTTCGGCATCACTCAATATTATGGCATACATCTGGGTGGCCACTTCTAGTAATTCTGCTGGATGTAGCCACTACAGTGATTGTCTTTGATGTGGTAACTATTTTCATCAATCAAAAGTAGCTCCCAGTATAGAAAATGTTGGAGAGCCCTGGTCTAGAGAGAAGAAAATAAACAAGCATTTGCAGTGCAATAGGTTTCGCATTTGCTTGAGTTAGAATAATTGGTGATGTAAATGCATAACTAGACTTTCCTTGCTGCATAAATTGGTCAACCCTTCCACATAATTTGGTCCTCTCTGCACATAATTCCAGTTGCCCTGTATATAACTAAAGAAATTCCATTTACCTTCCTCCTCTATTTTTTTTCTCCAACAAATTGTATTGGATTTTGCAAACCATCGTGCAAACTTACAACAAGGCTCATGATACGGTAGACAGTGTTTTGCTGGCGTGGCGCTGCTGCTGGCAGCAGCGCCACCTTACCGCCATCCGCCGCCATGACTGTAGACAGAATTCTGCCAGCCTTCTGGTGGAATTCTGTCTACGGTCATAATGCAGGAGGGTGGCTGGTAGCCACGGCGACGGTATGTTGGCAGCCGTGGCCGTGGCGGTAGGCGGCATTTACCTCCAATGTCATAATCAGGGCCTTACTGCTGTGGCCTAGCAACACAAGAATCCCCAATACAATAATTGAGGCCCATATTTATACTTTTTGACGCAAACCAGCGCTGGCGCTGGTTTGCGTCAAAAGATTTAATGTGATTCCTACGCTCCAGGTAGGCGCATTATTTAATGATTGACATTAACCGGGCTGGTCAGAGTAAAAAAAAAAATACTCAAACCAGGCAGAGTGTAGGGGAAAATCGGGGTTGTGCTTAAAAAAATGGTGCAAGTCAGGTTTGAGTAAAAGATCATGGCTCAAACCGGACTTGCGCCATTTTTTGACGCACAACCCCCATTGAAATGACTCCTGTCTTAGCAAAGACAGGAGTCATGCCCCCTTGCCCAATGGCCATGCCCAGGGGACTTCTGTCCCCTGGGCATGGCCCTTGGGCACAGTGGCATGTAGGGGGGCCCAAATTAGGCCCCCCTATGCCACTTTAAAAAAATTAAAAAATTATACTTACCCCAACTTACCTGTACCTACCTTGGGTGGGTCCTCCCATCCATGGGTGTCCTCCAGGGGTGGGCGAGGGTGGCAGGGGGTGTCCCTGGGGGCATGGAAGGGCACCTCTGGACTGCTTGCATGGTCAGAGACCATGGAAGTGAGCCCACAGGTCCTTTAACGCCTGCCCTCACCCAGGTGTTAAAAAACGGCGCACATCAAGCTGTGCGCTGTTTTTTAAGGCCCGCCCCCTCCTATGCGTCAAAATGATGTGGGAGTATAAATAAGGTGCACAGGCCTTAAAGTCATTTTTTGGGTGGGAATGCCTACCTTGCATGTCATTAACGCAAGGCGGTTTCCCGCATCCAAAAAATGACGCACACAGAGGAATTCTGACGTCCGCGGTATCGGGCGTCATAGTATAAATATGGTGTTAGGTTTGCGCTGAATGTGCGCCAAATTTTTGACGCACATTCGGCACAAACAGAGTATAACTATGCCCCTGAGTATCCTCATCCAGCTAGCGTAGCCCAGGCCCGCAACAGTGAGGCCACAGTTAAACATCCATTATATCAGCATGCCATGCTAGTACCTTGCATCCAGCACTAATCACTGCTGGGGGCTGAACAACTAGCCCACCCCCCCCAACCCGCTGGTGTGGCGTGTTAGTGGTATCGGTGTATCTTATATACCTGTGTGGGCGAGCAGTTCAGCTGACAGGTGTCAGCTGTGTGTTCCTCCAGTGGGCTCCCAGTCGGGTCCTGTAGGCATCTCAGCTCAAACTTAATCTTCTGTGGAGCCTTTCAGTGCCAGGACTAGTGATTCCCAAACTTGCACACCATCTAGGGTGCCTATTACCTTATGTGCCTCTCTTCACAGAAGTGTCCCTTCGCTTTCTGCCCACTTCTCCAGCTCCTTTATCCAGTATTAAAAGGAAGGGTGTTTCCATTTCCTCTTGATTTCCCTCTTAGCTAGTACCAAGCCCAGGTCCTGGAATCTACTTGTAATTTTGTTCTTGGTAGTGTGTGGATACAAGTGCAGCAAGCAGTGAGCTAGTTCAAGTGAGATAGGTTTTTCAATAATATCGGCAAGGTGCTGTGTGGCCTTTGTCCAATATTGATTAAGAGCAGGACATGACCACATCATGTGTATGAAGGACGCCCCCACCTCTCCTTAACGGTAGCAGGCGGCTCCCTGCGTGTGAAGGATAGAAAAATTGATGAGACGAAACCTGGCATTTCTGATGCTTCTGGGCATTCTGTCGAATATTTCCTCCCATGCCGCTTCCGATACAGTGGTCCCCAAATCTGCCTCCCATTTGCTGCATAATGTTTCATGGGAACTGAGAATCTCAGCTTGTAAGTGTCAGTATAAGCAGATAACTGCCTTCACCGTCCCGACTGCCTGCAGGATGTAAGAGCAGCACGTATGAGTATGTGGTTCGGTATCTCCCATTCCCCAATGCCTGTGTATTATTGTCAGAGCTGCCCCGTGGTTCAGGAATTGCCCACCCAGAAGATTAAATTCCGCACTCAACATCTCAAACGGAGTTAGTATCCCATCTCGGAACAGGTCACCCACCTTAAGCACTGCCGCTGCAGTCCACGTCCTCAGACTGTGCCAATTCCGCTACCCTGCCTCAATAGTGGCAAGACCAAGAGTGGGAGCTCTGGGGAATAGGGCCATTGAATACCTGATTTTTTCATGACTGCTCTCCGGTATTTTCACATGGCCGTAAATGACTGTAGGCTCGGCGCAGCGGGGGTATCAACTCTCAGGATTAAACCAAGCAGCACCCTGTATGTGGGGACAAACCCTTCAACGTGCCCCTTCTGCTGTCTCCTATGCGTCAACCATCTAGCAAGCCACTGTAGCTGCGTTGGCAAGTATTACAACTCGAAGTCTGGAGCTGCTAGCACTCCCCTTTAAACCGGACCTCGGACTGAAGCCCATGCCACTCGACTTCGCCCTCCGCCCCATATGAATGCCGTACTAATTGAGGTTAATTCTTTGAAATAGGATTGGGGCACCCATAGCGGGAGCGTGATGAAAAAGTACAATAGCTGCAGCAGTGCAACCATTTTCAGGAGATTTACCTACTTCCTATAAAAATATAGCCATTATTTATTATATTTATATATATTATTATTTTGGGGTACCCTCCAACCTAGTGTGGGGGCCCAGAGATGGAATAGACAGAAAGAGCATGTTGTGCTGACTGTTTTGATGGAAGTTGCATTGTCCTAAGACCACCACATGGGCAGTTATGGGCAAAAATGTTTTGTGAAAGGAATGCCATTCAAGGCATTATTGAGTGAGTTTCTGAGTGCAGCCAATATTGTAGTATGTTGACTGTAATGCTCAGAACAGCCCCTAGAGGACACCACAATAAAAATAGCATTTGGAAGAAACATGGCCATGTAACCATATAGCCAGCCTCTAGAGGGTATAACCACATGAAAAGAGAATGGCAGAAAGTAATGCAGCAGCGTAACCATATATTTAGCCCCTACAGTGGGTAGTGTATTACACATTATCAGGCCTAGCAGGACTACTGCAATATTATTACAAACAAGGCCCTTAAAAACATAAAACTACTCCAGCCATGAGAACTTAAAAAGACACTGAATGGTGGGAGAAGTTACTATTTTGGGGTCTGGCCAACCTAGTGTGGGGACACAAAGATGACCTAGATAGAAAGAGTGCATTGTGCTGAACGGTTTGGTGGTGGTCCCTTTGTCATAGACCCACCACAGACTGTTATGGGCCAAAATGTTTTGTAAAAGAAATGCCCTGCAAAGCATTATGGGGCGAGTGTCCCGAGTGCAGTGAATATTGTAGTATCACCTCTCCCGCTGTGCCGGGAGAGCCACGTTGAGGATTTCTGTTTTTTTTTGTTTAAAATGCCCCAGTTTGTATATTTTTCAACTGCTAAACTTGTATGCAAGTCATACTCATGTAAAGCGATCCTCCGATCGAGTTTGCTCTATATGAATCTTCACATACGTAAATGGAACTCATGTAAAGCGCTCCTCCGATTGAGTTCGCACTAGATGAAACTTTAAAAAAAATGTTAAAAAAATAAAAGAGAACCCCCTCCAGCTTTCAGCCTTTGGGTGAGGACACCACAAAGAAACAGCAGCATGCCCAAAGACAAGGAAGAAAAAGAACCAACATACGGTCATGGGACACAAAGCAGAGAGGCAAAAGAAAAACATAGTGCGCCACACTGAGGTTTATGGCAGATCATGCAATAATCTATGTAGCACGGTCAGTCTCCAAGGCGGTAACAAAGCAGCCTCAAGGCAGTACAAACGTAAAGCATTTCCTTACAAAATCAAGAGAATTTTGAAAGGCAGGACAAGGAACGAATGTAAGTGACAGGCATGGGATGGGTGTGGTGAAATCCCACAGAAGTAGCCTACAACATGTCGAGAGATAGGACATGCACGCTTCCTAGGCTTGACCTAATGAGTCTCTGCTTTTTAAAACAGTTCAGGGATACATTTGAATTCTTCAAGGAATACTATTCTAAGCTCTAGGGGCTTAGCAGAAGAAAGCCTCCTTCAATTAATTTAATTTCTTTAAGTAAATGGATTTCCAGAGCGCATCGGGATTTACATTGTGAAGATCTGGAACCACCATCCCATATTCCTTCGAGTAAGGTGGTTGACTGATGTCTACTGAATAAGTCCAGTGGGTGTGGAAAAACTAAGGTTTAATGTGATGCTATACATTTAGCCTCAGGAATTCTTGAATTTACTATCTGATTTCACTGCTGCATGATCTAACACAAAAAATGCCGCTTTTAATGCCCAAAGTGTATTACCTATAGATAACAGTTGCATAGAAATACACTTAAAACTCTATTTGTTTGGCGCATGTTCACAGCCAAAATGGCTTCCATGAGCTGATACCTGATGATTATGGTTATTAAACTCAATGGTGCTCATTTCATGTACATAGAAAGGATAAAATAGTGAGTATGCCAGCTGAAATTCACATCTAAGACCACACACTTAAACTAAGAAACCTTCAGTGTATGCCCTGGGACACAAGCAAGTGCACCGATTGCTAAAACAATTTAAAAGCAACAAAATCAACAGCCTTAATCAAATAACCTAAGGGAGTAAAGCAGAAGGACACATGTCTAGTGATAAAACAGCCAATCATAAGAGTCGATTGTGTAACCTTATAGATGTAGGTCACTAGGGAGATTGATCATATTACAGTCTGATGATGCGACTCAACAAAAATGACCTGGCCTGTTGAACAGAAAGATCTACTTGATATAAAAATAACTAAATAGCACATTCTCCCAGAACAGGGACACTGAGCTGGCCTTTGGACACGTTGCGACGGGGGGTGGGGGTTGGGAGGGCGGAGTAACCAAACTTGGTACTCTTCCCACTCGTCTGTGTTAATTATTTACCTGCCCTAGGTCGGAGTGAGTATTCTGCAAGCAGCTCTTCCACCATTCTGGCGGTCGGCGCCCTGGGCGTGGGCTCGGTTTGCACATCCTAAAGGCCTACTCTGCAGGGACATAGCCTATGGTGGTCTCTCAGTACCAGTGCTAGTGCGCGGGGTACAGCCAGTGTGATGCTTAGGAGAGGAGGGAGTTGAATTCCCGGCGGCCTTCCTCTTTATGCGCAGTGGGTAAAGGCCTCCACAGCTCTCACCAGGCAGTCAGTCTTCTAGCACACCCCTCCACAGAATGATCCATCTGTGCTGTTTTTAAGATGCTGAGAGAGATGACCCTGCTTTCCATTACAGGTGATAAGTGGAATGGGCATTAAAGCGCACTATGATATTTTCGAAAAAGACGGAATCAGTTGCCTTGGTTACCTCAGTGGGACCTCTGGCCCTACCAGCTGGCAGCAAACATCCCGGGTCAATTAGAAAGGGAGTGCAATCCTTCAGAGCGGGATCCAGCCAGCATGAGGGATGGACAAGTGCAGGCAGCCTGAGCTCTGCACAGCTCACTGGGCTCGGCGCTTTATCATGGCTTCAATATGTCACAAGACAATGTGCTCCCGGTCATGCCACTTTCACATACACATCAGCATAATTCTCTTCCTTCGCTGTTTTTGTTTCAAGAATTTCAGCCGATATGTAGCAGCCCGGAAACCCTCCCATTCATTCGATGCCATTGGGAACGCTGTAGCCTGCCAAGCCAAGTTTAATCCTAGAATCTCTTTGTTTATTGCCGTAATAAATTGCCCTGGCACGAGAAATCTCTCCCTTTACGCCTGCATATCTCATTCTTCAACATGGTCTGAGGTTGACAGCTGTGAAAACTGCTGAGACTACCCCAGTGAGCTTCACCTTGTTTGCGGGAAGAAGAAAAACATGACTCCTACACAGAAAATGTATATAAAAATTTAATGGACTTTTCTTGTGTGGGTATTGGACTTCCATTTTTCCAACAGGCGACTCCCCCTGGAGACATAAGTTTGATTTATTTTTCATCCTCTCTGCTGTTGCCTCCTTCTGTTAGGCAATCTGCCTCTGTTTGTTTTCTTCAATGAATCAACGGCAACATAATACAAATCTCCGGGAGTGAATGGTGAATTTAACCTCTGATCTGCTGGAATGATCTGCCTGCAGGGCCCCACTCCCTTAGACCCCTCCCTGCTTGCAACAAATTGACCCTCGCAGAAAGAACTGAGTAATATTGCTTTCCGTGTGGACAATGTAATCGAGCTGGGACAACAACTTGAACGTGTCCATGCACTTTTGAAGCATCGCTTTACCTCTGCTCTTGATTCGAGCTGCCTTGAAAGGCACGATTAATCTGCTCCCTGCCTGATACGAGCACCGACGTTATGAACGAGTTACTTTCACCTGTGGTGCCAGCAGCAACAGCCTAAGAGAGTAATATAGTGCAATAGTAATTATGAACAGGGGCCAATTCTTTAGGGGCAGAGTTTGACAGCTCATGCTATTTTTAATATATTGCATTGAACGTACATGTTTGCAAAAAAAAAATCATCAAATATAAACAAAATCAAACAAAAGTGGGTGTTAAATGAAGATACACACAATGCAAAAAGAAACCAAAAAATGCAGCGACCACGATCAGCATCAAGAGAAATTAACTATAATGAAAAAATCCATTATGAGGAACCATACCTTACCTTGGAGAAAATCTAGGGGTGTGGCTTTGCGAAGGAACATGGAGCTGCACCAGAGTGAGCTCTGGTAGTGGTATGCTCAGCTATGACAAAAGTCCCTCACAGGCACAGAAAGGAGCTCTATTACTAATAGGCAGAACTCTGCATGTACTGCCTGTGTGGTCGTAGACCTGGCACTTTTAACAGGCGATGCCAACAACCTCCCGCTCCTCAGCTCCTCTTTAAAATGGCAGCATCAACTCACTTTGTGGTCTGAGGGCTGATGGCCAGGACCATCCATCGCCAGGCACCAGGGAGAGGTGGTGCTTCACCCAGGCTCTCGGGGGAGGGTGTCTCCCCTGATCCAGACTTGTGCCCTAAGGTGGCCCTTCAGAAAATGATCAGGTCCAGGTAGTGCCTCCTAAGCATGGGTCGGATTCATCTGAGACCCTTTCAGACAATGGTTCTGCTGTAGGAGTGTTGATCTGGTGAGAACAGTGGCCCTGGCACCCTGGCTGGTGTCACTGCCTTGAAGTGGCAGCTTCACTCTCGATCACGTCCTAGAAGAGGACTTCCAAAGCCACTCTGTGGGCCTCCTAAAAACTGAGGTGAGGCAGAATTTTGCCAAGGGCCGTTATGGGGGGAGGGGCACTGCCGGGACTGGACTCCTGCCCAAGAACAACTATGTTCCAGGTTTAACTCGTAGCTCGAGCAGTCCTGAGTCATACCCCTCAGAGCAGGCTGGAGCTTGCAATAGAAAGACATTATCCCTCACCCCCACCAGTAATCTCTGCCACACTTCCCTTAGTGCTGAAAGATACCCCACTGTGATCTTGACTACAACACTCTGCCCAGCGAGTGCTGAAGGGTGAGGCGTGCCCCCTAGTTGCGGATTAGCATGACCTTCGCAGCTTCAATGGTGTCTTAGAAAATGATTTTGAAGCCCTGCACAGGATCTCCTGGACACTCACACAGAAGCATAGCAGCACACTTACAACCCACCTGTGTAGCTTCACAGTCCCCACTTCTTCTAAGGGCTTGAAGGGTTGCCTTGCACCTGCACTGATATAGCCCAAGAGCACGGGTACTCAGGGTCCACAAGACAGCCCCTTAAGAAGAGAATCAACTGCTAGTTTTTAAGATCGGCCTCGAGATTGGGCAGAGCGCCTCGCTATGACTCTGAGAGACTGGATTTAGTCTCCAAACTCCAAAAAAAGATGACAACCAAACCTTTGCTACTGGTTGGAGTGTTTGCTGACAGGGCCTGAATCACCTCAGACCAGCAGTCGTGAACCCTGACTGGAGGAGACTGCAGGGATCTATTTGACGGAGCACTGGATCTGTGAGTGGTGGCCCAGTCATTTATAACTCAGGAACAGGACGATCAGGGAGCACCTCTGCAACTTCCTGGTTCTCCACACAAAGTGGGAAGACACTCAATATGTATTAGCTTCTTGTGGAGCACCATTGGGATGCTCTTGGCATCAAGAGGACTGGATTGCAGTATTCGTTTGACTGATGAGGTTCTGTTGCTTTCCCTAATAGCACTCCTTCTGGAAGAGTCTCCCCTCATTCTTCTGGAATGCCTGCAGCCCCTACTACCTGTTTGTGCTCCCAGGAAAAATCTTCTTTAAGGGGCAGACAAATCTACTCACTTGACTTTCACTGGGTGAAGAGGGCTGGTGCACAACACTATGATAGGTAGATCCAGAGCAGGCATGAAGTACATTATAAATGTTGGGTCTGACAGTTCTGGCCCTGAAGACATCATCATGCCCAGATATAAGCCTAAGACCCCTGGGCCATCAGCATTGACAGACTCTTCACAGACAAAGATGGATAAAATCTTGACAGCATGCATGGAAACTAAGATAATGCTTCAAAGAAATGTTTATGCATTTGCCATAGATCTTGGCCTTTTACAGCATGATCAATGCAAGTTGTCAGACAGGGTTTGTCAGACAGAGTCAACTCTTCAAGAACTTCAACCGCATACAATGGATTTACAGAAACAAATGCAAGATTTTAGAGAGCGGATGTGCTGGACGACCCTGCCAGCCACATAATGATCATTCCGCTGGGCCTGTACATTGACGCTGGCTCCTCATTGAGCCGACGGCAATGTAGCAGTGCGGCAGGTGCAGCAAATCGGGCAGTGACATGCACGACGGGGCTGTGCATGGGGGCCCCTGCACTGCCCATGCGCTTGCATGGGCAGTGCAGGGGCCCCCGGGGGGCCCAAGGCACCCATTCTGCCAGCCTTTCCCTGGCGGGGAAAACTGTCATAGAAAGGGTAATGGAATCAGGTACATTATCCAGCAGGCAGCGCTGCTTACCGCCACCACTGGCATGGCAGACCAGACTGCCATGTTCATAATGAGGGCCTTAATCTTTTGTGGGGCCATAATCTGGCCCTGAGAGGCCATGTGTCAAAACCTCTCCCTCCAATCTATCCAGCCAGACCCTCAAATGGCAGAGGGCTGTTGTTCCAGTTGTGTGCCCAAGGTTTATAGCCATCGCCGGGGAATGCACAGATGTGCTCCCTAGCCGCAAGTGTGGAATAATGTTGAATTTAAAAAGGCACACAAAGCATTTTAGAGCAGAGAAATGCTAATTTTCTAGAAGTGGCAATTCTCAGTGAGTATTGACAAAACCACAACATTATGAAGCTGCTCCACTGCAATCCACTATGGCAGTTAGGAGTAATGGTAAACATTACCCATGTTAACCTATGGGCAGAGCAATCCACATTAGAAGTGAAAACATACATGGCTATTCTTCACAAGCCTGCAGGGGCAGGCTTGACACATGTTTAAGAACACCCAAAGGTGAAAACGCTCCCATACAGGCCTGCTGTGACAGGCTCAGTCCATATTAAAACATCATTGTGCAAGTGCGTGCACTCTCGCCTACAGTGGCAGGCTCAGTACGTGTTAACATCTTTGTGCAAGTGCACCTATGCTGGCCTACGGATGCAGGCTCAGTACATGTTAAAACACCATTTTGCAAGTGCACACACACTGGTTAGCGCCACTTCCTAACATATGTATGAAGACACACATGCTTTCCTACTGTACTTACAGTGGGAAAGAGTGCAGGGCCCTAAGGCCACTAAAAAAAAGAGAACTAGCAAAACCTAGGGGAAGAGCCGCCCTCCTAGGTAGGGAAATCCACATGGGAGTTCTTCTGTACCAGGGCATGGAACACCCTTGTGTACCTGCCCTGCCCTCCACCTACCGCCTGCTCTGCCCTTCAGGGGGTGATCTAGGGGCAGCATAGGGCCTACTCAGGGATCGCACCTGAGTGGGAAATGCCACCTTGAGTGCAAGTGCAACTGCGTCTCCACCGGCCTGCATGGTCAGGCCTAACGCATGTTTGACAGGTTATTGTGGTGCGTGGAACAATCAGTGCAGAGTCCCACCAGTAGCCAGGGCCTTACTCAGCCCCAGGTATGTGGTGTACCTTTTTACAAGGCACTCCTCTATACAGCACCTCAACCAATCACGTAAGTGCCCCTTCCTGGCATGTGTAGGAAGGACACACGCACTTTCCAACTGCAGCACAGTGGGAAAGTGCACAGAGTCCTAAGGCCATGCAAAGAAAGTCAACCCAAAAAAATGGTAGAAAAAGCAAAACGTTTTAGGGAAATTCCCCAAGAAGAGCCATGTCCATCACACCCATTATAGTACTTGACCTGTTGTTTACTCATATGACATCTAGTAACTGTAATTCAGCAACAAGAAGGGAACAGTCTGGACTCATCACAGTGAAGGGCCTTTTTAAGAATGGAGTTTAACTCACATTTGATTAATTAACCCAACTGGTTTCCGACCTGGATTACTTGTAAAACATAGGGCAGCATGAGCAATAATGTGTTCATTATGGTGAATAACTAATAGAGCACCTCACACACAGCTACATGCAGACACATTTTAACACGGGTAGTGGCCACAGGGCTATCATTTGGTTATATAGATCACTATTGGATTTGTGTCCCTCCCGTTAATTAATCTGAAACTCCACTGAGAGAAATGCTTAGATGATCCCCTCAGAGAAAAAGACTAGGAAAGGCTTCGCTAATACCACAGAAATGTCTCCTGTAATGTGTGACTCCAGCAGATCCAATTCTACCAATTACACAGTACCTAGTTGTCCCCATATTCTGTCAGTTAATTATCACCGCATAGGTTGATGGTTTGCTGTCTCTTACCTATCCGAGAAGGCAATCCTCTTCCGTATGATGTGCGATTGTCCCTTTATAGGCAAGTTTTGGCAGATGGTTGGAGAAACATTAACAAAAGTAGTAGTTATGGGGAATTACACCACACCAGACGCTTGTCTCCTGGGCCTTGCCTTTCACCCTAAACAGAGTAAAGCTAGGACAAAATTTGCTCACCTAATACTGATCCTGCAAAGAGAGTGATAACGATGCACTGGAAATCCGCTGCCGGCCCACACATCTGACAATGGGAAGCAATGGTTAAAAACTTTATAGCCAATGAAAGCCTGGCGTTACACAAAGAAGATGCCTGTGACCTCTGCAAATATCCTCTTGTTAGGGAAAGGGACAAAATGTGTAGCCCTACATAAGGGCTACAAAATGTGTAGCCCTACATAAGGCCATTAAAGATGACACAAATGTCCCATAATGAATGAGGCTATGAGCCCTCTACCCTTTCGATGACTCAATAGAAGAGGCCCAAATTCATAGGTCACATGGCAGCTAATCCCTTGTGGGTCCCACTATTAATGGCCCTATTAACATGCATCCCCTCCAACCATGAGTTCCACACTATGCTTGAGAACAACATACTCCACTGACCTACTCCGCAACTTATATCTTACCACATCTAGTCAGGGCTCCTCCCCATTTGAAATATCAAAGTACTGGTCAGCCATTATGGTATTGTTGTTGAATACGAAAAGCATGCCAGATCTGTGTTGTATCAAGTTTAATAGTCTGTAAGCAACCTATTACGTTGTTAACTGTCCCTATCACAAGATGCAATTTTATTTATGAATGAACTCTGAATATGTACAGTTCTTGATTTCCGATGCAATGCCAATAAAAACCTTTTTTTTTTTAAACGAACAAAAGTTGTCACAGCTTTTTTTAGATAACTGTACAATAAACTATTGGTAAATTTAGGATTAATAGGGTTACGATCAAGATTAGGGTTAATTATTAGGGTGAGAGTTAGCTTTGCTTGTTAGTTTTTTTATCATTTGCATAGTGTAGCGCAAACACTGTCAGACACATTACGTGTCAGTGCTCTGTACAGACATACATATATTTAAAAAAATAGAACAAAAAGGGTAAAATGCAAAGTCCCAAGTAATACAAGGAAAATAACTAATGGTGGCTCGCAAGAGGGAAAAGGAGAGGGGTGGCGCATAGCAGTGGGGGGGGACAAAATATAATAATAAAAAAAACAAAAAAAAGCATACCTTTCTTGCTGCGCCGCGACAATCCTCGGTTCTCGACTGCAGTGTAGGCACAGGATCCCAAACTCCCCTGTTTCCAATCCTAACACTACTTTCATGCTGCAGGCAGCATAAAAGCATGTTTAGGATTGGACGGAGCGCCCAGCCAAGGTGCTCTGAGGCAGAGTGAAAGTCTTTGCTGCTGCCCCCAACCCATCAATGCAGTACCTTCATTTTCTGGGTTGGTGAGAGCCCAGTGCTATGTGTGTTTCGCCGGCCCAAGAAGGCCGGCCAGACATACATGCACACTGGGGGGAGTGCTGTGCACTCCTCCTCCATGCTCGTCACAGCCCATGGCCCGATCCTTTTACAAGAAATTGATAATAAACACAGTTTATTATCATTTTCTTGTAAAAGATTTGCAGCTGCTGCACAGCAGCTGCTGGCAGGGGAGGGGGGTGATGCTCCTCCGCCATAGCTGCCCCTGAAAACAACCCTAAAAAAATGTTCCCTTCAAAAATTCCAGCTGCCAAAAGCACCTGATGACTGTGAAACCAAGTCGGGTCCCGGAGTCAGGTCAATATCCTGTGATTCTGGGCAAAACACTTAGGGGCTTATTTACATCACCACCGATGCGTCAGATTTCTTGCATTGCCCTGCGACCCCCTAACAACGCCATGGTAGCACTGTATTTACTATACAGAGCTCCATGCCCCACAGTGTCCAACAGATGCATTAGAAATTCTGACGCATCTGTGGTGCTAAAATGACACATTGCTTGACAAGCTAAAAAAAAACAACTCTACTCAATCAGTGCATGGAAGGTCGCCTTTCTAAAAAGTCTTGAGTCACTGCTCTGAGCAGGCATTACATTTTTGTCGCATTGAAGGTGCAGAACGATGCAGTGATGTCTAGTAGATTTCACTGTGACTGTTCTGCATGGCTTCTAACAGGGGAATGCCTACCTGACATACCAGAACCATTGCACCAGTTTGTAAATATAGCGCTCTGTAGGGGACTGCTTTGTGCCACCATTGCGTAAAAGACAAAAAGGGCGCAACTGTGGAGCAAGGGGCTTGTAAGTAAGCCCCTTAATCTCCTTGTGTCTAAAAAAAATGAATGTGTTCTTATGTAATATATCTGGTGCTTCTATAAAGCCCTCTGGCTCAGTTCACGCAATGATAAATAATTAGCAGGAGTATGACAATAAAGCAGATTCCGATATAACCATATTACAAATCAAATTACATCAAAGTGGAAGTTTACAAGCATCTGCATACTGACATGCACAATCAGACTAGAAAAACAAGCATTTAGGTAGGATTTAGTACATAAAAATGTCCCCTACGTTAATTCTTTAAAACCAGCAAATGCGGGCCTGTTCAGATAGTTAGTTGTTACTGGTTCGATATGGTAGCTCACAACCTCCCATTTGAAGAGAACTTCTCTTAAAGATCACCATTTAATGGTCTGAACTTCATTGTAAAACCCTGGAGCTGAGATTCTCAAAGGTGTCACGGAATGCAGCGCAGCAATTGAAAATGCTTCGCTACATTGCGTGACAGTTAGAGAGCATGAGAGGACCATATTCACAGAGATGTGGCTCTCTCCTTCCCACTCCTTAGCGCCGGCGCTGATTTCAGCTGCAGTGCGCCAGGCACAGGCCTCAGCGCCATAGTGCTAGGGTGTGTGCCTGATTGTGCCATACGTTATGTACAGGAAGAGTACCCTTTCTGTACAAAATACTATGGCTAGACAAGAGAAAAACCTTTTCCTACTTTATAGGTGTGCAACACACATGCAAAGTTGCAAATGAACGGAGAAATACAAAAAATTCTCCTTTTACCACCTGCTTTTCAGCTGCATTAATCTTTGGGCAAAACCCTGTCTAGTAATATTAGTAGATAGGGTCTATATCAAAAAGCATGCATGGTTGCATGGGAATGCCCAAGTACCACTCATTTAATGCCCCTTTGGTGCAAAGTAATCCAAAGCAGTATTTCACAATGTTTTGCGTTACTTTTATGTACTTTCCAGTGCAAAACAAGTTTTGAACTAAAAAGTGAATCAAGAAAAAATATTTTGTGCTGGTTAGCATCACCTTTGTGATGCTAACCCAATCCAAAATGTTTGAGAATTCCCCCCTTCGTGTTTTCTTTAACTTCATCAGACTGGTACATCAGAACCAAGTCATGGGTAACTTTTCAGATCAAAACCAGCATAGACTAGCTACCAGGGGCTGTATTACACTTATGACACACTTTCCTTGTTTGTGCCATGGTGCACATTTCAAAAGGTGTGCCAAGTGCAAACAAGGAGAGTGAGCCGTATTTGAGTGAATGCACTGCCCCAAGCACTGCCCTGAACTCGTGCAGCCCTTGGGGCAGCACATTTAAGAGAAATATGAAGCAGCTGTTTAAAAGCTGCTCTGAGTGTCTGTGTGCAGGTTGTGCCCCAGCTGTACTTTTAAGGGGGATTCCAAACATTAATAAAGTCAAAACAAAACACCAAAAGAATCCCACAACAATTTATACAAACTGAGTATATTTTAATAAATTATTTGACATCAGACCTACAAAAATCGAATTAGTAGAACCAGAGGTATGCAATTTGAAAGGTTTTGTAAAAACCTAGCGCTAGGAAGCAAAAGCGCCAATCGCTGTTATCTGGTCGCAGGAGGCCAAGTCCCAGTCATAAGTTCAGTGGAGTATGGGCTGTATAGAGGACTGAGTTCAGACTGCTAAAAGTACAATATAGCATGGGCACCGAGATGCAAATTGCTTGCATCGAGCTGCGCGGGCAGGCTTCAAAGTTCAAAGAACCATTGAAGAGCTGTGAGGCGAGGGCCAGTGTCACTCAGCGTTGCAGTTGATGACCATCAAAAAGGCTTGTGTGGCCATGCATCATCATGGAGGAAGCCAGCAGGGCTGGGGAAGACTTGTGCAGTGATGCGTTGTCACAGGAGACGAGATGCATCACACTGGGCAGGCGTTGAAGATGCCATCAGGGTTTGCAAGGATTTGCAATAAGATCTGTCCATGTTGAGGACGAGCTGTGTTGCGCTGGGCATGAATAGATGGAGAGCTGCATCACAATGTGTCGAGATGCGGAAACCTGCGTTGACATCGAAGAAGCCTGTTAGGTCCCTGTAGCTTTGAACAGGGGGTCAGCTGACTGGCTCTTTGTGATTTTTGAAGTACCGGTTCTACACAGAGAGGCTGGATTCAGCAAAGCAGTTCATAACAGTGAAGAGTCCTGGTGCAGCAACAGCAGGTCTTGGGCAACAAAGCAGTCCTTGGGCATTATGGCAGACTTCACAGCTGGACAGTACTTCTTCCTGGCAGAGTCTACAGGTCCAGAAGTGATCTGAAGAGTTGGATCTGAGTGTCTACTATTTATACAGAGTGCCTATTTTGAAGTGGGAAAAGCTTCTCCTAGGAGGAGTCTGGAATTTCTTTCCCCGCTGCCCTGGCCCCAAGCTGGGGCTGCAAAGCACTAGTGCAAAACCCTTTGTGAGTGTGCTGATGCTGAGTCTTTGTGATGTGCAAGCATGGTAGGTGACATCTCCTCCCCTTTATCCTGACAGAGATGGCCCATCCCGACAACGTATGTCCCCCCTTCGTCTCACTTTCTAGGAGTAATTAACAAAGACCAACTGCCAGCTATACTTAGTCATGTGATTCAGGATATAGGCTGCTGGCCCCGAATGTTTGAGACAAGAAAATGGCAACTTCTAAAAAGTGGCATTTTCAGAATTGTGATTTTAAATCCAACATTACATTAAAGAGGGTTTTCAATTACAATTCTTTAGACACCCAATTTGGCATCCCTACCTGCTCCGAATTGAAAGTTATCACTGTATGTATAAAGTAAACCAATTATCCTATAGGAGAAGTTGCCCTTGCAGTAATGAAAAATGAACTCAAGAGTTTTTCACTACCAGGACATCTAAAACTTGACTGTGGTATAGTCTCACTTTCAGTAGAGCCCCTCCTATCATGAAGGTCATCAGAATGTGACAGTTTATGTTTTTGTTAATTGCAGTTTTAATAGCTAAATGCAGAAAACTGCACTGACACTCAGTTTGAATGTGAACTTGCTTGTATTTTCAGAGATCAACTTAGGTGCCATTTGAATTTATTCATATGTTAGAGAGATAAAATTGATGTTATAGTGTAGTTTAGACTCTAGACTAATAGTGCATATAGAAAAGACATTGAATTTCTACTCATTAATGAGTTAAAAATGTATGCAAAAGTGAGGGAAATGCACTTCTTTGTTGTACCTAATGAAATGCAGTAACACAGCTTTACCATTTAAAGTAAAATGTATTACTCATATTAATGAAATATTAATGCTGAGTCTATAGGTTTGCATATTACATGTGTTTTACTAAAACACATTGAATAAACCCATTATTATGAATACATTGTGTTAGCATGAGTGAGGCCTGTTAAAGCTTGCAATGTGTGACAGTGCTAGAAATGCTGATTAATTTCCTAATGTGAACTTTCTTTTAGGTTCTGTTCCCCTGAGAAGCTTGGCTAGTAGGTAATAGGCTCCGTTGTTTAAGGATAGAGAAAATGTAGCATAGTGTCCTTGACTAAAGAACATCGTGGAACATGGACTGACATTGTATACAATTGTTTCAAATGTGCGTAGAGTCACACAGATGGAAGATGTTCCCATGATATATCAGGGAAAGAATTGGACTTTTTCAATTTGGAGTCATATGATCAATTTCTATTGGATGATGCCCATTCAACATGACATGAACTGATACCTTAGAGGATTCAGAATGCTTTGGGAATTCTAAAATATTGATGGACATTTGAACTTTCGGCAGTCTATGACAGATCCTTGCAGTCCCCAGATGCTGTCCTGATGCCTGCTGATCTTGATGCTTTGCTGATGAAGATTATCTGAATGCTGTACTCTTGGAGAGGTATTTTCCTCTCTTCCATTTCCTTTGAAATGTCCTTTTAGATTTAGAAATCTTTTTATTTTCCCGTTCAGAAGACTCTTGACCAAACTTTTAATACAGTGACACTTTCCCTTTTTTCTTATCCTTTGCCTAACTTAGTTAGTTATCTGCAGTCTGAGATGATCTTTTTGCAAATTATTTTTGCCATTTTTATGCTCTTTGTATTTTGCTTGCATGTGTTTCTCCCCACAGATGTATTTCCCTGATCTGGTTAGTTGCAGGGTTGACCTGTGTCCAGCTAACGATCATTGACACTGTTGATTTGAATTGACGAATGATTGTTAATTCAGAGGAATATATCATCTCGGTAACTCAGATATTCTTGTAGATAATATGCATTATTCTTCTTGAATGCTTACTTGTATTAATATCAGTTTACCTAAATCTATTTCCACGCCTTGGGCAGCCCTTGGTGATTATGTATCTTTACAATTTGTTTTTGCACCTGTGTTTGTAATAAAATGTTAACTTTATTTCCTGATTGAAGTTTCCCTTCCATGGTCGCATTGGTCATGGTGTTTACATTATTTGGGGTGGTATTGAAATTCTGTTGATGGTTCTACCACACTAAATACTGGGTCCAAAGATTCATCCACATCGAAGAACATTGATTCCTGCGAAGGATGAAAATGCTACAACAGTTCTGGCAGCATACAAAGGTTTCGTCCCATAAGGGGGAGAATTCATTTTTGTTTAGTGTTAGTGAAATAGGATTGACCCCATGCAATTGCCTGGTCTAAAGATTGTTAACCCCAAAATCTTATCCCATTGTTTGGTCCGAGGATTGATGAAAGTTCCAGGTTGTGCCTACAAGTCACAGGAGTGTGAATATAAATAGGGTTTTGCGCGTGCAATGCTTTCGCTTGAAGATTGCGTGAAGTGTGATTTTTTTGTGGAATCATCATACTGAAAGTGATTGTGGTGCTTTTTGCTTAAAACTGTCCGTGGTTGTTGTAGTTGATGACTGGTCAGTCATGGCCTAAGATCCTGGTATAATGCACAAGTGTAAAAGAAACTTGGTTACGTTATTGTCTGCAGTGGGGTACTTGTCATGAGACATCATTGACATTGCCAATAGTTTTCCTTGAATGAGTGTGAGTTTTTGGAGGATCTATACTAGACCTGGGAAGAGCGCCCGGAGTCGCGCTACGCGGAACTCTGTGAAGTGGCAAAAAAACTCTGCCACTCTATGGGGAGGTCCATTAGTGGCCGGAGTTCTTCGTTGCACCTATTCGCATTGCATTTGAAATCAACGCGAAGTGCATCCTCGTGTTCAAATCTTTTTTAGTGTTTTTTGTGACTTTTTGAGTTTTTGTTTATTTTTCCCTTTTTCCTTCCTTTTCCTCTTGCTTCCTTTTCTTTTCTGCTACCCTACCCACCCAGCACCATGGCAGAGCGGCAGCGGGGCAACAAGGGCCGCATGCCTTGTGGGTGGCGCCGCAATCAGGGGGTGCAGCCTTGCCCGATCTTCAGCGCGGAGGGGGTGGCTGCACTTGTTATTTATGTGCAGCGCCACGTCCCCTCATGCTGGCAGCAGGCGGCTGGCCTGGAAGCGGGTACCCTCTGTGGGAGTATCGGCAGCACTATGCAATGCTTTAGTTCTAAATTTAGATTTTCTTAAGGAAATTTGGAATAGGGATTTTAAGGGTATAGCCAACTCAACGATAGTTGATCATACTAGTATAGTACCATAGGTGATCTGATTTAAGTACAATGCTCTTGCATTTGGCTGTTATATAATAATTTTGTGGAGATTAACTGTACCACTAATGTATTTTTTTATTCTTCTTTCTAATCTTACATCAGTGCCCAAGGGCAAGAAGAAGGAGTCGCCGACCACCAGCACTGATGCTAATGGTTCTGCTCATCCCAGTAAGTCTTATTATTTAATATTAATATTATTATTTCCATAACTTTTACCTCTCCCCACTTTTATACTACTTTTAATTTTGCCTTGTTTACTTTTTCTATTTTGTTTTGTTTTATTAATTCCTGTTACTCCTGCATTATCTTTTTTTTCTGTCTTTCATTGACTATTTTGTATTCCACCCCTTTGTTGCTCTTTAATGATCGTCAATCATAGGCTATAACTCTGCCCCTCTATTACTTGAAGCTTTTGGTTGACTTGTCTGCCCCTCTATTACGCAAAGCTTCTGGGTGGCTTGTCTACCTGGCTTTTCTAACATTCCAACAAAATGCCAAGTGTGAAATTTCTGACAGAAGATACTGCAGTGCTAACCGAACTGTAACAATTGTGGTTGCATTTTTTTATTTTAAAAATTAAGAATGGGATCTGGCATTTAAAAACTGTGTACTGTCTTTTTATAGCCACACCAACCACCAGTGGAGTAGGAGGAGCTGGCTCAAGTTCCACCACTGCAGGAGCAGATGGAGTAGGGGGAGATGCGGTGGCAGGGACAGGAGCTGGTAAGTCAAATTGCTTGCTTATTGACAACTACTGTTACTTACTAGCTACAAGGGCATTTTTGTGTTCTGATTCATGAACCCCCTGCATTATAGCTACAACGATGGTTGAGTTACTTATGGCCTCTTCTAGATGCAACTTAGCAAAAGCACACAGAATGCATGCTAAAAATCATGGCTTGATGGAAACGGGAAAGAACAGAAAGTTAAAAGAAAAGGATGGGTGAAAAGAGTGAAAGAAAAGGATGCATGGGTGGATGAAAAAGGATGTGTGGATGAGTATTGGTATTGGGTAAATAGATGGATGGGTGAAAGGATGATTGAAAGAAAGGGTGGATATTGTGGGTACTGAATGGACTGTTAAAGGATTGTGAAGTTGGGTGGAAGAATGGATGAGAGAATGTAAAGCTTAAATCATGGTGGCTATGGGTGTATACAGTATAAAGGGTAAGAATGAAAGGACGGTAGAATAATTGCTTGGATGAATAAAGAAGGGAGCCCTTTTTTGAAGATAGATCTGTGATACCCTTCCATTCTTCTACAGCGAAAGCTCTACCTACCTGCCTAATCCATCTGCCTTACTCTACAGTAGAGTAAGTCAAGTTTCTTTACTTTTCTTACTGCCAAGCAAATCAATTTGTTGGAAAGAATTTGTGATGGTGGGTGAGACCAGTGAGTAAAGTGGGACTAGTAAGAGCCTGGTTTGATTTCAAGTTTGAAGTAGCCAAATATAATCCGTATAGCCCATTCCTTTCCCTGTAGTGCAGTGCATTACCCCCCCCCCCATCTACTTACGGCAGACAGGAAAATGTATCTGCATTTTATATTGGCATGTATGATGTATCCTATTTATTCATCTGCCTCTTTGGAGTCAGAGTAGAAACTAAACTAAGTGAAAGGCATGTGGGGAAGAGCAGGGCCATTGAAATTAAAGATAGATAGTCAGCTACAGCTGCCCGAGTTGCAGACAGTAGCAACATACTTGAAGCACTGGCTGGCATGCCTCTAATAATTTGGCATAGCAACTTGTACTCCATAGTTTATAATGCCTTACTCATCATAATGAGAGGTAATTCTTTTTTATTTTTCCACTAACTGTGTCTAATTAGTTACTAGAAAATCCTTTAAAAGAAGAAAAATTAAATCACCAGCTTTTTAATCTGGTCTTATTCTTCCTTAATTCTTTTCTACCAGTTAGTGTTTCTTATGTGAGGCATATGATGGTAAACAAATACAATTTTGGCCTTGTGACTCTCCTAATTATAAATGATAATCACATCAAATTCCATCAACCCTATGGGATCAGCAATGTAGTGCTATTGTGCTACCTGCTGTCTATCATTTGAAGAAGTGTTTGTTCAGACCATTGTTCACAATTTGTCTTTTGTTATTCTTCATTTTCTCAATCTAGCTACTCCTGCCCAATGACCACCACCAGGAGATAATGGCCTGTCCACGGCAGCAGGGGCTGGGGAACATTCAGGCTGAGTACCAGAGCCTGGTGATCCTGGGGGAGGAAGAGGCTGAAACAGCTGCCTCAGGCCCAGGACCCAGCAGAAGAGGACACCAGTCCCCAGCCTCCCGCCCACTACATTGCCAGCACTGCCACCAGCAGTCAGGGTCCCTGACTGCACTTGCTGCTGCATCCTCCTGCCCCACCAGGGCATTTCAAACACACATCCTACAGCAGATGGACCATTTGGAAAGCTGGCTCACCAGGATAGAGAAGAGGATCAACTAGCTCCAGACCCATATAGACAGTGCCCATTTTAAGGTGGGAGTGACTTGTTGTAGGTGGGGAGGGAGTTGGGATGGGCCTCAGGTTTGGATTTTTCAGTGGACTTTTTGGGGGTGGGGTTATATTTTTTTCAGGGAGAGGGGTGGGATTGGTGTGGGTGGAGGAGGAGGGTTTTATATTATGTAAAGAATAAAGGGGAATTTTTAAATGCATTTGTGTCTCAAATCTTTATTTTGGTGTTTTAGACTTTAGTTTGCACTGATGTCTTTTAGTGTAGCCTGTTATTTCTAATCTGCTAAAAATGTATGTCATTTACTTAGACCCTTGCTCTATTGCCCTCTGCAACTATTATTGACCCCTAAGGGATGCTCGCCCTTGCCTATTTGGCCTACACAAACCCAATACAGACAACATCTTCTTCAGTAGGAGAAATACTAACTAACTCAAGTTCACTTCAAACCATAGTACTTCTCCTTCCTGAATAGATAATGTAAGGGAGTCTTAGTCTTAATGCAGGGTTTTGCCAGGATGGCATCTTAGGGGGTGACAGGTAGGTAGTAGTAGGCTAGCATGCTAACAGGGAAGTCATAACTTGACAGAAAGTGCCACTGCCACCTATGCAAACTCCAACTACAGGAGTAATCAAAAGACTGTTGATCACTGTCAACTCGATTGAAAGAAAATACACAGTAGGTCATCATCACATCTCATAACTGTAGGAAGACTGAGATCAGACTACCACAATGACAGAATTGACACACAGCAAAGAAGAAGGCCTGATATGATAATAAAATATATGAATATCAATTTCTTCTGAGCAATGGTGAGGAGCTATAGTATAATAAAAATGAATTAAAAAAATTACATCATGGAGTCAGAAGCGGGCTCAAACTCAAAAGTGTTTGGACCAGGTTAAGCAGTTATGGAACACGCACACAAGGCATGAATGAAGATGTTGATGGGGCCAGTGTGGAATATTGCTCAGGTAAGAGAAGGTAGAAGGTCATGCAGTGAGTTGTTGTTACTTACTTGCTTTCACCACACCTGTCCCAGGAAGTGTGTGATTCATTTATGGTGTCAAATTAGGTCACACCTCAATAAATCACGCAGCCCGAGGGAAGATGGTTAGGGGCTAAATGAATGGATGGGAAAGGGAATTAAGGGATAGGTGTGACAAAGACAAACTCTACACAAAAGAAACTACTGCAATATTCATTGTGCCACTGAGTAGCACACCATCATCAATCTGTTGTGGAAGGAAACAGAGGGAGAAGTAAGAATTATGATACAGTTCAGTAAATTCATTGGAAACAGTTATTTTGCCCCAGAGAGACCCCAGATAGTATATCCTAAGTGTTCTGTCTTCTAGTTTTGAAATATTGAAGATTGGATGTAACCCACCCAGTTCTATAAATTATGGGGGTGATTCTCACCCTGGCGGGCGGCGGAGGCCGCCCGCCAGAGTTCCCCCCTCCAAAATACCGCTCCGCGGTCGTGAGACCGCGGAGGGTATTCTGGCTTTTGCATTGGGCTGGCGGGCGGCCGCCAAAAGGCCGCCCGCCAGCCCAGTGCAAAAGAGCCTTCCCACGAGGACGCCGGCTCAGAATTGAGCCGGCGGAGTGGGAAGGTGCGACGGGTGCAGTGGCACCCGTCGCGTATTTCAGTGTCTGCAAAGCAGACACTGAAATACAAAGTGGGGCCCTCTTACAGGGGCCCCACGACAACCCATACCGCCATCCTGTTCCTGGCGGGAGAACCGCCAGGAACAGGATGGCGGTATGGGGTGTCAGAATCAACATGGAGGCGCAGCAAGCTGCGCCGCCATGGAGGATTCTAAAGGGCAGCGGAAAACCGGCGGGAGACCGCCGGTTTTCCGCATCTGACCGCGGCAAAACCACTGCGGTCAGAATGCCCTGCGGGGCACCGCCAGCCTGTTGGCGGTGCTCCCGCCAACCCTGGCCCCGGCGGTCCATGACCGCCGGGGTCAGAATGACCCCCTATGTTTGTTAAAAGAAAAATTATACTATATTGCCAAATTGGGTGATGTATCTACATTCTTCCTGGCATGTCTGTCACTCTGGTGCCTGTCTGAACCTGCCCAGTAGGGAAGCTGGAGTCTTAAGCATTGCAAGTTTTGTTTGTGCAGGAGAGGACTAGGAGAATGCCTGTGTATTGAACAAAATAGTAGCTGTAATATAGAATACAGGAAAGGACAAAAGAAAGCAAGGTAAGTTCCATGAAAAGTCAGGAGGATCCAGGAATGTACCATGAGAACTCAGAGGCAGAGCAAGAACATAAGAGTAGTTCCTTATTTGAGCTAGCAATGCAGCAACCACATGCTCAGCAGCATTTCTAATGCAACACACCTCTCTCTAGTTCACAAAGCTAAGTGAGTACTAGGCCTCAGAGTCTTCACCATCATCATGGGTTGCTTGGAAGTTGAAAACGTTCTCCTTTCCAGCTGTTGAGGTAGTTCCGGCCTGAGTCCTTCCATCTTCCTCCTCCAGATTCAGAGTAACTCTGTTCCAGGCCCAAACTGAGCAAGGTAGACTTCTGAAGTGCACTGCTGTTGAAGAACAAATAGAGAAACAGAAATTGAGTATTTCTATGTAGATTTTTGTTTTGTAAGCAAAGTGTCTGGTTTACTACAAGGAACCACAATAAAAGAGTAGACCCTGCAAGTAAATTTCACTACTTTTGAAAGGCCATTCACTTTCAGGAAAAAATGATCACCCATCAGTCCTCAAATACTGTAAATCATCATTACGGTTTTGTTGAACTCGCTCCCTCTCAATCCACCTCTTGTATTGTGAAACATCCCCTTCAGAAAAAGGAATGATAGCAGGAAGATTTTTTTTGGGTGTGGATCAAGCAGGCCAGCACAGAGGTACTCTTTGGACAAGATGACGTAATTTTGCAGCCTTGCATTACAAGTCAAGCAATAGTTTAGGCTAGTAACCAAAGGCATTCACTTCTGGGGTTTCGTTCGCACCCCTGAATGCAAACTTTTCAGATACTTTCTTTAGCTGCTCCTGTAACAGATGCAATAACGAGATAGCTTGGCCCATTATACTGTCCTCCTTGCTAACTTCCCGGATGAAAACCTCAAAAGGGAGCAGCATCTGTGTGAGGCACTTCACTAGGCCCCATTTTCCGCATCCATGGTCATAGTTCTCCCAATTGCATCAGCTCCTCTTTCAATGACATAGTCATTGATCTGTTCGTACTGTTCAAACATAAGTTGCAACATATAGTAGATGAGTTCCAACATGTTTGCACCTCCTGTATCAGGGCTTTTACTGATACTGTGTAAAACGCGCTGAATAATCCACAACTGTTTCTGGGCTTTAAAAGAATGGCTGAAATGAGTGCAGATGCGTCTTCAGGAGGTCAGTATGTTGCTGACTATGGGCATCATTTGGCAGAGGAGAATACTTCATCACAAACATGACGGATATCCCGTCCACCATACTACAAGTTCCATAGGATATAATGGAACTTGTAGTACTGCGGTTGGGATATACATCACGTTATTGATGGAGTAAGCTGCTCCGCCAAACTCGTAATGAGGCCCTATGTCTTCTTTTTTAAGAAAGTTGTGCAAGACCAGGTTGATGCAGTGTCCCAAACACAGGACCCTGAAAAAGCCACCCTTTGCCATGGCCTTGACTTTGTTACTGCCATTGTCCCTGGCAACAAATCCAGCTTGAAGACCTCTGGGTCACAGCCATTCAGACATCTTGCTATTTTATTACTCAAAGATGTTTGCAGCTGTGAGTGACTTCTCCATGGTGAGAATGGCTACTTCTGCATGCCACCAAACGCTCTTAAAATTGTTTTCGGGGCCAAGACCTTTAGATAGCTTATGATTTACTCCCAGAAAAGAGATCCAGTGCTTAGTGATGCACATGTAATCAGTCAATTGACAACTGCTCCACATGTCTGTCGTCAGGTGGTTATTATGGACAACACTCTGCTGCAGACCTTGTCCAGCCAATTGCAGCACATCATGATGCAGTGCTGGAACAGCAACTCTGGCAAAATATGTCTGGCTTGGAAACTTCCATTTCAGGCAGAGGGTTGCTACAAACTGTAAGAATCCCACTCATTCCACAAAATAAAAAGGGAGGAGGTCCAATGCTAAAATATTTGCCAGCTTGCCATTGTACAAACGTGACATTGGGTGGTTGCAGTCATAAGGCCCCTCCTGCAAAAATATGCCCATAATTGTAGCCTGGATTTTCTTCTTTTGAGGAGCCACTGACGCAGGCGATTTTTCAGATGTAGGTGGTGGTAGAATCAATGCGTTCTACGGTGCGGCAGTCACCATATAATGTGCTGTCTCCATCTGACTCTGAGTCTTCCTGTGCCATTGTGAGGTCACTGAGGCAGGTGATTCTGGTGCACTGCTAGCGACAGGGCTGCTTTGCATGAGCATGATGTCATCCTCTTCTTCCTCACCTTCCACTGTGATTTGACCAGATATAGCTGATGTTTCCAGGCTCTCCTCACCTTCACCACAGCGACCATGTTGAGCCCTTTGTTAAAGGTGCTGCTCCCACCGGATTGCGTGATGTTTTTTCATATGGGTTGTCTGGCCTCCAGTACCATAATGTGAAGCAGGCTTACCTCAACAAACACTTGTGTGGCAAATGGAGCATATGGCAATGTTCTCCTCCTGTTTGCTAATCATAAAAAAGTCCCAAACTGCGGAGGAGTACTTTCTTATTGGGGCAATGCCTGAAGAAGATCTGGATGTAGGTGGTTGTGGGTGTGTCTATTGCCTCTCTGCAGTGCATACTTGTACTCAGGTAGGGTTTGGTGCGGGTCTCTTCTGGGACCTCACAAATATGGGAGCTGGCAGTGCTGTTTGTGCCACATCCCCCGGAGCAGGTTGGAAAGTAATGTCAGACTACTTTGTGCCGGTTTCTACAATGACTGTCATTGTCATCATCCTCACCCCCTCCATGATTCTAAGGCTTTCTGAAACTCTTTTTTTCCCTTGCCTCTCCTGGTACCTCCCGAACTCTGCCAGGGTCCACTCCATGTCCCTATCATCATCATCAGAAGTGGTCCTTGAAGAAGATGGTAGAGTATTACCTCTCCTTTTTTTGCTGTAGATCTGGAAGCCCTTGATTCTAAAAGAGGAAGTTCTTGCTCGACAGAAAGCTCGACCTCCTGTTCTGCTCTAACTTCGGGAAGATCTGGCTGTGGCTGATGTCCACTTTGCTCTGTTTCTTGAACCAACTTGGTACTACTTTGTGAAAGGGACAAATCCAATACAACATCACTGCTCATTGGGGTCACCACAATTGCAGGCAGCAGGCACACGTCTCCCAAAAAAGGTTGTGGTTGGCATGCCACTGGCGGAAAGCTGCTTCTTCTCACTGCCCACTTTCTTTGGAGCCATCTTAAATTGCTCTTGATTGGCAGTGGCACTAAGATGCACAAACAAAAGAGTTTGGTGCCTGTGGTCTGAAATTTCAGAAGGGCCTTCTCTTTGGTACTATTGCGGGTGATGTGGAGTACCTTCTCTTGTACACCTAAAAACGACCAAGCAAGAAAAACATGTAGTGAATGGAATGTGGCATGCCATTGTTGCAGCATGTTGAAAATAGCACAGAGAAATGCAATCTTAGTGTGGTTGATTACTTATGTAATATACCTTTTATTTATTTCAAAGGCAAGACACACCACCACACCATAAAAAAATAATTTCAAATCAGATAGCACAACAGACAGATCAAGCTCTTTGCTTTATTTACATCTGTTTTAGGAGACACCTGGGGTAGCCAGAGAAAGGTTCATGGGTAAATGGAATAATCTTTTAAATAAAATAACCTATGGCAGCAAGGTGGTCCAGGGGAAATGCTTAGGTGGACGGATGGAAGAAGGAATGGAATGGATTGGATGAATGGATCAAGGCAAAATGCAGAATTAAATAAAATAAATTAAAAATTAAAACTTATAAAAAAGTTAAAATGTAAAAAAAAAAATTAAAAGTAAAAAAAGAAAAAGAAAAAATACAAATTGAAATAAAATTTTTTAAAAAATAAAACTAAAAAAGTAAAACAAAATATAAACATTAAAATAAAAAAGTGAATTAAAAATAAATAAAAATGACAAAATTAAACTACAATTAAAAATAAAAATGTAAAAAATAAAATAGAAACAAATACAAATAGAAACTTCAAAAACAAATGATCACTAACTAACGATGTTTGTATGTAAGCCTATGTCAACTCAAAGACACGTGAGCTACACTGTGTAAGCAGAAAATGTCTGCCAGTTAGCCACATGGTCAAACAACAACAACAAGAAGCAAGGAGGAAGCACAGAGAACAAAGAAAACATCCAAGTCCCTGGCAAGGAACACTGGCAGCATAGACAAAATGGCTGCCAGCCAGCTATATGGTCAAACAACAACAAGAAGGAGCAAGGATGCATTGCAAGCACAGAACACATGCAAGCCTATGGCAAGGGACACTGGCTGCATGGGCAAAATGACTGCCAGCCAGCCACATGGTCAAACAGCAACAAGGAACAAAGAGGCATGGCATACAAAGAACACATGCACGCCTATGGCAAAGGGACACTGGCTGCATGGACAAAATGGCTTCCAGTCAGCCACATGGTCAAACAACAACAACAAGGAGCAAGAAGGCATGGCAAACAATGAACACACGAAAGCCTTTGGCAAAAGGACACTGGCTGCATGCACAAAATGGCTGTGAGCCCCATGGTCAAACAACAACAACAAGGAGCAATGAGGAAGCATGGAGAACAATGAACACATGCAAGCCTATGGCAAGGGACACTGGCTGCATGGACAAAATTACTGCCAGCCAACCACATGGTCAAACAGCAACAAAGAACAAAGAGGCATGGCATACAAAGAACACATGCACGCCTATGGCAAAGGGACACTGTGTGCATGGACAAAATGGCTTCCAGTCAGCCACATGGTCAAACAACAACAACAAGGAGCAGGAAGGCATGGCAAACAATGAACACACGAAAGCCTATGGCAAGGGGACACTAGATGCATGCACAAAATGGCTGCCAGCAACATGGTCAAACAACAACAACAAGGGGCAAGGAGGCTTGGCAAACAAGGAACACATGCAAGCTTATGGCAAATAATACTGGGTGGATAGACAAAATGGCTGCCAGCCAGCTACGTGGTCAAACTACATCCTCCAATACCTTCAAATATTACTATCCCACATTATATAAACATTTTGTAAAAAAATGAAATGCAAATAATAGCCAACATTTTAAATTTAAATTAATCCAAATTCATCCCTGCTCTAAACAAAGTTTTAAATACATATACCACTGAAACTTTTATTTCATGCACTGATAAATACTAGTACTATCCTGGGATGACTGGCTAAATGGCCCTTTAGAAATCTAGGACACATGCTATAATAATATTGCAAATGGAAATGTGTAGAAAAGGTATTAAGCTGTGCAACAATGTTCCTTTACAAAAGGTGAAAAAAACAATGAAATGCAAAATAATAACTGGGCCCATACTTAAACTCCAGGCCACCCACCACCACTAAACATTTTTAAATCAAATTAAAGTACAAAGAAATACTGGTGCATGCCCAAGCAAACACAAAACAACACCCTTATTCAATATACTTTTAGAACTGACTTTTGTGGTGATTTCATAAAAATAAAGTACTTAAATCCAAAAGTATATCCAGGAGACAAAGAGAGTGATCCTTCCACCTCAAAATCCAAGTGAAAAGTGACCAGTGTATGGACAAACCACTGGGGGAGCCTGCTGGACAGGAACATGAAGGTGGAGTCTCTGGCACACTTTCTTCCTGTTTGAAAAAAAAAAGGCTATTCAATCTGAAGATCAAATTGTAGGGTCCATTGGAGAAGAAAATCTATCAAAAAAGGTCTAGAAAATCTACTTCAGAAGTGAGTTTGCACTCACAAGCAGCCCGTTTTGCCCGCTGGCATGGCTGGAAGCAATGCGAGAAAATGCATAGGCCCACTAGAGGCCCTAGAGGATCATCGCACTCATGAGAGAGCACCAAAACCCAATCTGGTGAGCGCAAACTAACTCTGCTCTGCGCCGGAGAGTGAAATTCAGGAACTCAGTGGTACTTCACATAGCGCGGAGTGCCCAAATTCTGCAAACATCTCCGGGGGAGCGGAGTTCTACACCCAGACCTAATCGGTACCAAAAGGAGTGAGAATTGCTGGTCAAGTTTCACTCATTGTGTAATTGTGAAAGCTACAGTCAGGGAAGTGTTAGCCGTACAGCTTTGAAGTGTTTGAGTTTCTATCTGCAGTGTACAAACAGGTTGTTGGTTTTTACTCACAATAATTTGCATTAGGTGTAAGTGAGCGATTGTGAGAGACAATTGTGAAGCGATTGCAGCTTTTCAATGAAGTGAGTGTGATGTCATATTGTGGCACTCTGATATAGGTCAGTTAGTGTGAAGCCGTGCTGGTATTTGTGAACAATACGACTTTGCTATTGGTTGAGAACCATGAGATCAAAGGATTGTGGGATTGAAATTACTTTCTGATTCAATCACAAGTTGTGGAATTTATTGAATTTGACTAAGAATGAAATTTGGCAAAGCATTAAAAAGTGAGCTAAGGGGAGATGCTTTTGTTCCAGTTAGAGAAAGTAGAGAAACACTTCACAAAGGAACTTCAGGTTATATTGTGTTTTCTGCCAAAGGTTTTCATGCACGTCTTTGGCTTGAACAATCATGTAAAAGTACTGAGAAAGAAGGTGCATTAGCTTGACCCTGATACAGAACATTGAATTTCAGAAATTTAGACAATTTGAGGTGAATAACGTATGAAATTAGACCACCTCTAAGCCCTGCACAATTTGAAGCCCTCAGTATTTGAGAACTTGATGCCATGAAAGAATGTCAGCTAAATATGAGAATAGAATGCAGGAAGCAATTAAAACACTTTCAGAAATTAGATGGGATGCAAAACAGAAGATGTGTAGAACAGATATATGAGATGGAGTTAGAATGTTTCCAGCTACTTCAGAGAAAGGTGGTGGAAGTACAAAACCCAAGACTCAAAAGAAACAGACAGAGAAAGCAAGACAGACAGCAGAGGCTGAGAGTAAAAAGACAGTAACATATAATAGTGATCCAGATGATGAGTTTATAAATCAGTTATTAATGAATCGTCCACCACCGTATCATTCAGTTGAGACAGGAACGAGAGGTGAAGCAGTACAGAGTGCAGTCCTGAACGTAACAACCTCTACAGTTGCACAGACCCTGAATTAGATTGTTCCAGTTATACCTGTAAACTCAGAGATACAAGCATCCATGGTCTATCCACCAATCACGACTGTTAGCACAGTTCAGCCTGCTCCATGTGCAGTTGTAAATCAAATTGTCCCAGATTCTAATTTCAGTCAAATAGTGCAGACACCTTATGCGACTCAGCCCTTTCAAAATTGCATCCTACCTCAGTCAATACCAATCTTTAGTCCAGCTGAATCAATGCCAAATGTTACCCGAGTCAAACAGGACAAAGTGTCAGCACTGTCCTAACATGAAAGAGTGCAGGAATGTCAATTCTTCAAAATCAAACAAATCTTTTTGGTGCTGATGCTCTAACAGTTCCGTGACTATATGTCCAGTTGCTCCCTTATATGCTTCAGGTGGTATTGAAAGTAATGCCCATTTAATGCCTGTTCCTGAAACACCAGTTATATCTGCTCGGATATCACCAATTGGTAGGCAGAGATCAGTATATTCAAGCAATTCAGAGTTGGAAAGAACTGCTTCTCTTATTCCACCTTGACCCCTACACGAATTGCAGAACCTAACCAGATGTTAAATCAGGCAGAACCAGTTCTGGATGCGAAGTTTCCTCAGGGAACCCCACTGTATCCCATGCTTAGACCAGATCAGATTCCGAATGTACATTGCAATACTCTGCAAGACGTACCCCAGAGAAATAATATAAGTTTGCAAGGATTCACAGCACAGCAATTGACAGATTGGTTAAATAGCTGGATTCCACAAGGTGCAACAGGATTGACAAATGTCAATGCTAGAACAGAAGAGAAACCAGAGAAAGACAGATCAGTGAATGTGCCCACATTGAAATTAGAATTGAATGAATTGATTCTGGGAACGCTGGACATAGCTTAATTGGAAACTTACACAGAAGAGTTCATGTGTAAAGATTTTACTCAACGTGCAGGACAGGTTTATGAGAGATTAGCTGAATTAGCTGAGTAATATGAAGTGGATTTAGGAAATCAAAACTGTTGAAGAGAAGTTACAGATTAGAGTTCAGTTCAAAGTACATAGCTAACGTAAGAATGCCTGGAATGAAATTGCAAATTAAGGAATTGATCACATACATATAGACATGGGGAGTGCTGAATAAGTGGGAAGGCTGGTGGGCCAGGAAAAGAGATTAGAAGAAAGCAAAGCCATATCTGCCTCTGGCAGGAGCAAATCAAGCCAAGGACAATGTGAAAATTATGCCCATGGTAGAAATACCAAGTGGAGGTTATGTTCACGTACCTTGAGGTGGAAGTGCTATGCTGTCATTTACCAAGGATTACCTGAGATTGAGAGAAAAGCCTGTGGAGTGTACAAGCAGGCAAAGGGGTTTGTGAACCTTTCAAAATGCTTGTGGGAAGATTTAAATATGTTGTTTGACATTGTGTTTCCAACTGATTTGTGGACTGCGTGTAAAGTGCATGTTGATTGGCCTGAACATGAACCTCTAAGAGATCCAGTAACAGGTGCACCATCTGAAGAGGTAATAAAAAGGTATCACAAGGTGATTGAGTTCCTGAAAATAAAGTGCCCCAGAAAGATATTGATTGGCAGAAAATTGACAGAACAGCCCAAGAGACGAAAGAATGGATTCATACTTATTGTGAGAGATTGCTGCAAGCGTTCAAGCATCACAGTGGTACTGAGACTATAGAAGCTAAGGATATGGGTAATTTTGTGTTCAGATTCATACAGGGATTGAGGCCAGACATAAGTGAGATGATTCAGTAGCATGTGAATTTTTGGCAGAATAGAGCAATTGAGTCTGCGTCATGTGAAATACTGTAGTGATCAGTTAGAGATGAAACAGAAAATGTTGAAAGAAAAAGTAATGGTTTTGCAATTGAAAGCTACACAGAGAGCAAATCAGAATCCTCAGATGATGGTGAACACTAGTGCAAAGCAAGAAGTACTGCAGCAGATGACAAAAGGTGCCAGTCTAGAGGTAGAGGATATAGGCCCTCATTACAACTGTGGCGTTTGGTGGTAAAGTGGCGGTAATACCACCAACAGGCTGGCGGTAATTACCGCCAAATTATGACCATGGCGGTGAGAACTCAGATAGACAGCCTCTTTACCACACCGACCGCCAGGGCGGAAACAACAGCCACCACGACGGTAGCCACCTACAGCCAGGCGGAAGACAATGTCCTGCCCACCGTATTAAGACCCTGCAATCTGCCACCTTTTCCGGGGCGGTACCAACGACATAAAAACCCTGGTGGAAACACTGCACAGAAGTGAAAGGACTCACCATTGGAAACACAGGGAACAACCACGCCGCCATGGAGCCTGAGCTGCATGCCTTCCCCATGCTCTTCTATGTGCTGCTCCACCATGAACACCAATGATGGTGAAGACGACGACGGTGAGTACAGCCGCCTATCACACAAGGGAGGGGGAGAGGAAATAGAGAGTGGCACACACACACACAACACACACCCTCACCCCCAACAGCATACACACAATCAGCTACAGTAATAAAACATATATACCCATTACCTCGGATGAATAATGCAAGGACAACATGAATTTACCAAAGTGAGTGAAATAAGATCAACACAGTAGAAATAAGAAATATGCAATATAACTGGTATATACAAATGTACAGTTCAACGGACACTGCCCAGTCCTCAGTGTGCGTGGGCCAAAGTCCAAGGCCCCACTTGTCACCTGCACCAACATGAAGAGAACACTGCAGGGACATCAGTTGGAAAATAGGCAGGCACCTCAGGGGGACGGGGAACGGGGGCACCTCAGCCGGCAGATGGAACAAGAACAATGGTTCTGGAGGGGGCAACATGCCCTGTGCTTGGTCCTGGGGAGTGCAAGGCCACAGTCTCTCAAGTGGGTGACTTGCCCACATGCTCTGGGGGGGGCAACATGCCCTGTGCTTGGTCCTGGGAAGTGCAAGGCCACAGTCTCTCAAGTGGGTGACTTGCCCACATGCTCTGGAGGGGGCAACATGCCCTGTGCTTGGTCCTGGGAGGGCAAGGCCACAGTCTTTCAAGTGGGTGACTTGCCCACATGCTCTAGAGGGGCAACATGCCCTGTGCTTGGTCCTGGGGAGTGCAAGGGTGCAGTCTCACAAGTGGGTGACTTGCACACATGCTCTGGAGGGGGCAACATGCCCTGTGCTTGGTCCTGGAGAGTGTAAGCCCACAGTCTCTCAAGTGGGTGACTTGCCCACATGTCTGGAGGGGGCCACATGCCCTGTGCTTGGTCCTGGGGAGTGCAGTACCACAGTCTCACAAGTCGGTGACTTGCCTACATGCTCTGGAGGGGGCAACAAGACCTGTGCTCTTGATACTGGGGAGGCTGGGGGTGGTGGGTGTCTTACCCACTGGTTCTGGAGGGGGCTTAGTGCCCTGTGCTCTTGATCCTTGGGAGGCTGGGGTTGGTGGGTGTCTTACCCACTGGTTCTAGAGGAGGCATTGTGCCCTTTGCTCTTGATCCTGGGGAGGCCTGGGTTGGTGGGTGTCTTCCCCACTGGTTCTGGAGGGGGCATTGTGCCCTTTGCTCTTGATCCTGGGGAGGCTGGGGTTGGTGGGTGTCCTACTCACTGGTTCTGGAGGGGGCATTGTACCCTGTGCTCTTGATCCTGGGGAGGCTGGGGTTGGTGGGTGTTTTACCCACTGGTTCTGAAGGGGGCATCATGCCCTGTGCTCTTGATCCTGGGGAGTGCAAGGTCACAGTCTATAAGGTGGGTGTCATACCCACTAGATTACCAGGGGCCAGGCCGCACAGCAGCCCATTGAGGCAGGACTACATACCATCAGCTGGCAGTGATGGCTGCTCAGTGGTGGTGGTGGTGCTGCTGCTGCAGCTGCTGGTGGGGGGAAGCTCCTGCCCATCTGCTGCAGCCTCGGACGGCTGCTCAGTGGTGGTGATGGTGGTGCTGCTGCTGCTGCTGGTGGGGGGAAGCTCATGCCCATCCCCTGCAGCCTCAGACAGCTGTCCAGTTGTGGTGGTGGTGCTGCTGGTGGGGGGAAGCTCCTGCCCATCCCCTGCAGCCTTGGACAGCTGCTCAGTGGTGGTGGTGGTGGTGGTGCTGCTGCTGCTTGTGGGGGGAAGCTCCTGCCCATCCCCTGCAGCCTCAGAAAGCTGCCCACTGGTGGTGGTGGTGCTGCTGCTGGTGAGGGGAAGATCCTGCCCATCCCCTGCAGCCTTGGATGGCTGCCCAATGGTGGTGGTGCTGCTGCTGGCGGGGGGAAGCTTCTGCCCATCCCCTAAAGCCTCGGACGGCTGCACAACTATGGTTGGTGTTGGGGGTTCTGTCTGATACCCTGCCCCAGGCCCCTTGTCCTTCCTGCCTGCTGGTGCTGGTGCCTTGCCCTTCCTGGCTGCAGCTGGTGCTGGCTCCTTGCCCTTCCTGGCAGCAGCTGGGGCTGGCTCCTTGCCCTTCCTGGCAGCAGTTGGGGCTGGCTCCTTGCCCTTCCTGGAAGCCGGTGGGGCTGGCTCCTTGCCCTTCCGGGCAGCAGCTGGGGAAGGCAACCTTTCCTTGAGGCTGCCTGGTGCAGGCTCCTTCACCCTCTGACCAAGTGCCCTGGATCCTTTCCCACCACAAGTGGGTGTGGAGACTACTGGGCCCGTGGACTGGGTGGCTGAGGTGCTTTCCTGGGTTTTTGTCACCGTGGCCAGACGTGTAGGACGGGGTTGGGGAAGAGGTCAATGGTGGAAAGGAAATGTTTCTTAGGGACACTGGGGCGGGAAGAGGGAGAAGGTTTGGGAGTGGAGGAAGAGGGAGTGGTTGTAAGATGTGTCTGTCTGCTGATTTTGACTGCAGGTGCATGGTCTGGATGCTGTTGTGAGGTGGATGGCTGTTGCGTGTCTGAGTGCATGAGTTTGTGTACTGTTTGGCTGTTGTGGATGTGTCTGCCAGAGAGGTGTGTGTTCTGCTAGGTGTAGTGGTAACGCTGGTAGTGGATGAGGATGTGGTGCATGCAAGTGTCTGTGTAGACGCAACTGGGATAGAGGTGGAGGAGGAGGAGGAGGGGGAGACAGTGGAAATTGTGGATGTTGGTATGTCTGCATCTGGATGGCGTTTGTGTGGGTGCCTGTGGGATGATGTTTAGTGTTTGTGTTTGCCAGTGCCACTCTTGTGTGTTGTCTTGTGTGCATGCTCATCTGCCTGTGTGCTTGGGATAGGTTGGGGTTGAAGGGAATGGGATTGGGAATAGGAAGAGGAAGTTTGAGGGGGGAGTGTGGAAACAGGGACAATGGCTGCCATCAGAGAGGAGGCCAGAGCCTGGATCAATCTCTGTTGGCCCGCCAAGCCAGTGTGAATGCCCTCCAGAAATGCATTAGTTTGTTGCATTTGGGCTGCGAGCCCCTGGATGGCATTCCCAATGGTTGACTGCCCTACAGAGATGGATCTCAGGAGGTCAATAACCTCCTCACTGAGGGCAGCAGGGCTCACTGGGGCAGGGCCTGAGGTGCCTCGGGCAAAGGAGATGCCCACCCTCCTGGGTGAGTGGGAATAGAGAAACTCAATGAGGGGCTGCTGGGAGGACGTGCTGGTATGGGGGTGGCAGATGTACCTGTAGCTGGAGTGGTCACAGAGGTGTCCGCCACCACCAGGGAGCTTCCATTGGAGGAGGTATCTGTGTCTGAACTGTTCCCTCCAGTCACCGCTGTGGTGCTCCCCTCGCCCTCTGTCCCACTGGTGCCCTCACTGTCGTGGACTCTGCCTCCTGGGTCCTGTGGGATGCAGCATCCTCTGTCACCGGTGCCTCTGCTCCTCCGCCAGATGATGCTGATGCACATAAGGACAGGGTGAAAAAACAAAAAGGGGGGAAGAGACAAAGGATACACCTGGTCAATGGCTGCACCAACACCACCGTTGGCGTACACACCACTCTCACACAGAGGGAACAGCCCTATGCACTATGCATTGCACTACCAGTTATTTTGCTAGCCACCAAGGCATGGGGAGGGGCACACACCGCCAAATGCAGCACACCTGGGACCCATGCAGCCCTGACCAGTTGTGGATGCCTGCGAGCTAGGTAGCATGATTATCCCTTCAGGACTCTTGCCACCAGGGGACCTACTAAGCAATGTCAGACCTGAGCTATGGGCACCCACTGACACACATCCCCCACCCGGATACCGCTCTACCATGCATAAGTTGTAATGATGGGCACTGTACTCACCCCCTTGTGGCTGCTGTGATGCCCTCAAGTGCTGATCCAACTCAGGATAGGCCACCGCCAGTATGTGGGCCATCAGGGGGTTCAGGGTTCGACGGGCACCCCTTCCTCGTTGGGAAGCCACCCCAGCTGGGCCTCCACTGTCTTCTGTGCCCAGCGCCTCAGGTCCTCCCACCATTTCCAACAGTGGGTGCTCTGCCTGCTGTAGACCCCCAGGGTCCACATGTCCTTGGCAATGGCATGCCGTATACCCTTCTGTTGATGGGCGCTAACCTGCAAAGGTCATACACACAGGAAAATAGTATCAGTCAGACAGTCCTGCCTGTTACATTTATGGCCCACCATACCCCTTCACATCACCATTTGCACACACATGGCCCAGCACACAACCAATACGTCCCCCAGAGAACATCCACCCACCCCCTTGCACGAGGCCTTCACACACGCCACTCCATGCATTCATGCCACATGTATAGTGCTCAGAGTGTACTCACCTGTTGGTCTGGAGGCGCATACAGCAGTCCGTACTGGGGTAGGATGCCATCCACCGGTCGCTCCAA